>NC_091700.1:4858484-5161515 GCF_041296265.1 Equus caballus | reverse complement strand
TTCAACAGTGCTCTTTCTGTGTCCTGGCAACATCTCATACAAAGGCAGCTGATGTGCCATTTCTTTTCAGCACTTAACTCGCAGATTTGGAACCTCTGCTCCTGCCACATTTCCACCTTGCCAACCCGGCTCAGACGAAATGTCTACATCTTCCCCTTCAGCAATGGGGATGAGGCCCAGATGACTGTGCTTCCGCATGCTTAGCAGGAGAGGACAATAGGCTTTTTACAAACCGCCATTGTGCACTGGGTCAGAGAGTGTCAGATGCACCTATGTCAGAAAGGGCCCTTTGCTCTCAGCCGTGCCCTCCATTGCCCTAGTGGTGGAAGGCACAAAGCACTGCCTCCATCCTTAAATTGGATACAAGCCAGCAACTGTCCTGCTTCAAGCTCTTTAGGAAGCTGGGAAAGCACTCGCCTTCCACAGTGTTCTTGCAGCGTCCTGGGAACGTCTCATACAAAGGCAGCTGAACACCGTGTCTTTTCAGCCCTTAACTCACCAATCTGCTACATCTGCTTCTGCCGCTTTTCCACCTTCCCAACCCGGCTCAGACGAAATGCCTACATCTTCCCCTGAAGAGAATGTGCTGATTCCCAAATGATTGAGCATCCACATGCTTAGGAGGCGATAAACTGCATGCCTTTTTCCAACCACCATTTTACACTGCTTAGAGAGCGTCGGAAAGCAGCTATGTCAGAAAGGCCCCTTTGCTCTCAGCCATGCCCTCCATTGTTCTCGAGGTGGAAGGCACAAGGCACTGGTTCTGGATCCACCCCTCAATGGGAGACAAACCACATCTTGGCCTGCTTCCAGCTCTTTAGGAAGTGGAGGAAAAACTCCCTTTCCACAGTGCTCTTACAGCGTCCTGGGAACATCTCATACAAAGGAGGCTGAACACCGTTTCTTTTCAGCACTTCACTCGCCAGTCTGGGACATCTGCATCCTGCACGTTTCCACCTTGCCAACCAGGCTCAGACGAAATGCCTACATCTTCCCCATAAGCAACGGGGGCGAAGCCCACATGATTGTGCTGCCACATGCTTAGCAGGAGCAGACATAGGCTTTTTACACACCGCCATTGTGCACTGGGTCAGAGAGTGTCAGAATGCACCTATGTCAGAAAGGGCCCTTTGCTCTCAGCCGTGCCCTCCATTGCTCTAGAGGTGGAAGGCACAAAGCACTGCCTCCATCCTTCAATTGGAGACAAGCCATAAACTGTCTTGCCTGCAGCTCTTTAGGAAGCTGACAAACAACTCGCTTTCCACAGTCCTGTTACAGCAGACCGGGGAACTTCTCATACAAAGGCAGCTCAAATGGCATTTCTTCCCAGACCTTAACTCGCAGCTTTAGGACTCCTGCTTCTGCCGCAATTCCACCTTGCCAACACGGCTCAGACGAAATGCCTATATCTTCCCCTGAAGCAACTGGGCTGAGTCCCAAATGATTGAGCGTCTACGTGCTTAGGAGGCGATAGACTGCACGCCTTTTTCCAACCACCATTGTGCACTGCTGGAGAGAGTGTCGGAAAGCAGCTATGTCAGAAAGACCCCTTTGCTCTCAGCCGTGCCCTTCATTTCTCTAGACGTGGAATGCAAAATGCACTGGCTCACCCCCTCAAGGGGCGACAAGCCACAGACCATCTTCCTTCCATATCTTTAGGAAGCTGAGCAAGAACTCGCTTTCAACAGAGCTCTTTCTGTGTCCAGGCTACATCTCATACAAAGGCAGCTGACACGCCATTTCTTTTCAGCGCTTAACTCGCAGATTTGGAACTTCTGCTCCTGCCACATTTCCACCTTGCCAACCCGGCTCAGACGAAATGTCTACATCTTCCCCTTCAGCAACGGGGACGAGGCCCAGATGACTGTGCTTTCGCATGCATAGCAGGAGCAGACAATAGGCTTTTTATAAACCGCCATTGTGCACTGGGTCAGAGAGTGTCAGAATGCACCTATGTCAGAAAGGGCCCTTTGCTCTCAGCCGTGCCCTCCATTGCTCTAGAGGTGGAAGGCACAAAGCACTGCATCCATCCTTCAATTGGAGACAAGCCAGCAACTGGCCTGCTTCCAGCTCTTTAGGAAGCTGGGAAAGCACTCGCATTCCACAGTGCTCGTACAGCGTCTTGGGAACGTCTCATACAAAGGCAGATGAACACCGTGTCTTTTCAGCCCTTAACTCACCAATCTGCAACATCTGCTTCTGCCGCATTTCCACCTTGCCAACCCGGCTCAGACGAAATGCCTACATCTTCCCCTGAAGCGACTGTGCTGATTCCCAAATGATTGAGCATCCACATGCTTAGGAGGCGATAAACTGCATGCCTTTTTCCAACCACCATTTTACACTGCTTAGAGAGCGTCAGAAATCAGCAATGTCAGACAGGCCCCTTTGCTCTCACCCATGCACTCCATTGCTCTCGGGGTGGAAGGCACAAGGCACTGGTTCTGGATCCACCCCTCAATGGGAGACAAATCACATCTTGTCCTGTCTCCAGCTCTTTAGGAAGTGGAGAATAAACTCAATTTCCACAGTGCTCTTACAGCGTCCTGGGAACATCTCATACAAAGGAGTCTGAACGCCGTTTCTTTTCAGCACTTCACTCGCCAGTCTGGGACAGCTGCATCCTGCACGTTTCCACCTTGCCAACCCGGCTCAGACGAAATGCCTACATCTTCCCCTTGAGCAATGGGGATGAGACCCAAAGGATTGTGGTTCCACATGCTGAGGAGGAGAGAGGCAATAGGCTTTTAACTAACCACGAAGTGCAACGGTTGGGAGAGTGTCAGAAGGCACCAATGGCAGAAACACCCCTTTACTCTCAGCCGCGCCCTCCATTGCTGTAGAGGTGGAAGGCACAAAGCACTGCCTCCATCCTTCAATGGGAGACAAGCCATAAACTGTCTTGCCTCCAGCTCTTTAGGAAGCTGGGAAAGAACTCGCTTTCCACAGTGCTGTTACAGCATACGAGGAAACTCTCATACAGAGGCAGCTCAAACGCCATTTCTTCCCAGTGCTTAACTGGCCGCTTTAGGACTTGCGCTTCTGCCACATTTCCACCTTGCCAAGCAGGCTCAGACGAAATGCCTACATCTTCCCCTTAAGCAACGGGGGCGAAGCTCACATGATTGTGCTGCCACATGCTTAGCAGGAGCAGACAATAGGCTTTTTACAAGCCGCCCTTGTGCACTGGGTCAGAGAGTGTCAGAATGCACCTATGTCAGAAAGGGCCCTTTGCTCAAAGCCGTGCCCTCCATTGCTCTAGAGGTGGAAGGCACAAAGCACTGCCTCCATCCTTCAATTGGAGACAAGCCATAAACTGTCTTGCATCCAGCTCTTTAGGAAGCTGACAGACAACTCGCTTTCCACAGTCCTGTTACAGCAGACCGGGGAACTTCTCAGACAAAGGCAGCTCAAATGGCATTTCTTCCCAGCCCTTAACTCGCATCTTAGGACTCTTGCTTCTGCCGCAATTCCACCTTGCCAACCCGGCTCAGACGAAATGCCTACATCTTCCCCTGAAGCAACTGGGCTGAGTCCCCAATGATTGAGCGTCCACGTGCTTAGGAGGCGATAGACTGCACGCCTTTTTCCAACCACCATGGTGCACTGCTGGAGAGAGTGTCGGAAAGCAGCTATGTCAGAAAGACCCCTTGGTCTCAGCCGTGCCCTTCATTGCTCTAGACGTGGAATGCACAATGCACTGGCACCCCCCCTCAAGGGGCGACAAGCCACAGACCATCTTCCTTCCATCTCTTTAGGAAGCTGAGCATGAACTCGCTTTCAACAGTGCTCTTTCTGTGTCCTGGCAACATCTCATACAAAGGCAGCTGATATGCCATTTCTTTTCAGCGCTTAACTCGCAGATTTGGAACTTCTGCTCCTGCCACATTTCCACCTTGCCAACCCGGCTCAGACGAAATGTCTACATCTTCCCCTTCAGCAACGGGGATGAGGCCCAGATAACTGTGCTACCACATGCTTAGCAGGAGCAGACAATAGGCTTTTTACAAACTGCCACTGTGCACTGGGTCAGAGAGTGTCAGAATGCACCTAAGTCAGAAAGGGCCCTTTGATGTCAGCCGCGCCCTCCATTGCTGTAGAGTTGGAAGGCACAAAGCACTGCCTCCATCCTTCAATGGGAGACAAGCCATAAACTTTCTTGCCTCCAGTTCTTTAGGAAGCTGGGAAAGAACTCGCTTTCCACAGTGCTGTTACAGCATACGAGGAAACTGTCATACAGAGGCAGCTCAAACGCCTTTTCTTCCCAAGGCTTAACTGGCCGCTTTAGGACTTGCGCTTCTGCCACATTTCCACCTTGCCAACCGGGCTCAGACGAAATGCCTACATCTTCCCCATAAGCAACGGGGGCGAAGCTCACATGATTGTGCTGCCACATGCTTAGCAGGAGCAGACAATAGGCTTTTTACAAGCCGCCCTTGTGCACTGGGTCAGAGAGTGTCAGAATGCACCTATGTCAGAAAGGGCCCTTTGCTCTCAGCCGTGCCCTCCATTGCTCTAGAGGTGGAAGGCACAAGGCACTGCCTCCATCATTCAAATGGAGACAAGCCATAAACTGTCTTGCCTCCAGCTCTTTAGGAAGCTCACAAACAACTCGCTTTCCACAGTCCTCTTACAGCAGACCGGGGAACTTCTCAGACTAAGGCAGCTGAAATGGCATTTCTTACCAGCCCTTAACTCGCAGCTTTAGGACTCCTGCTTCTGCCGCAATTCCACCTTGCCAACCCGGCTCAGACGAAATGCCTACATCTTCCCCTGAAGCAACTGTGCTGAGTCCCCAATGATTGAGCGTCCACGTGCTTAGGAGGCGATAGACTGCACGCCTTTTTCCAACCACCATTCTGCACTGCTGGAGAGAGTGTCGGAAAGCAGCTATGTCAGAAAGACCCCTTTGGTCTCAGCCATGTCCTTCATTGCTCTAGATGTGGAATGCACAATGCACTGGCTCCCCCCCTCAAGGGGCGACAAGCCACAGACCATCTTCCTTCCATCTCTTTAGGAAGCTGAGCAAGAACTCGCTTTCAACAGTGCTCTTTCTGTGTCCTGGCAACATCTCATACAAAGGCAGCTGATATGCCATTTCTTTTCAGCGCTTAACTCGCAGATTTGGAACTTCTGCTCCTGCCACATTTCCACCTTGCCAACCCGGCTCAGACGAAATGTCTACATCTTCCCCTTCAGCAACGGGGACGAGGCCCAGATGACTGTGCTTCCGCATGCTTAGCAGGAGCAGACAATAGGCTTTTGACAAACCGCCATTGTGCACTGGGTCAGAGAGAGTCAGAATGCACCTATGTCAGAAAGGGCCCTTTGCTCTCAGCTGTGGCCTGCATTGCTCTAGTGGTGGAAGGCACAAAGCACTGCCTCCATCCTTCAATCGGAGACTAGCCAGCAACTGGCCTGCTTCCAGCCCTTTAGGAAGCTGGGAAAGCACTCGCATTCCACAGTGCTCTTGCAGCGTCCTGGGAACGTCTCATACAAAGGCAGCTGAACACCGTGTCTTTTCAGCCCTTAACTCACCAATTGCAACATCTGCATCTGCCGCATTTCCACCTTGCCTACCCGGCTCAGACGAAATGCCTACATCTTCCCCTGAAGCGACTGTGCTGATTCCCAAATGATTGAGCATCCACAGGCTTAGGAGGCGATAAACTGCATGCCTTTTTCCAACCACCATTTTACACTGCTTACAGAGCGTCGGAGAGCAGCTATGTCAGAAAGGCCCCTTTGCTCTCAGCCATGCCCTCCATTGCTCTCGAGGTGGAAGGCACAAGGCACTGGTTCTGGATCCACCCCTCAATGGGAGACAAACCACATCTTGGCCTGCTTCCAGCTCTTTAGGAAGTGGAGAAAAAACTCCCTTTCCACAGTGCTCTTACAGCGTCCGGGGAACATGTCATACAAAGGAGGCTGAACGCCGTTTCTTTTCAGCACTTCACTCGCCAGTCTGGGACATCTGCATCCTGCACGTTTCCACCTTGCCAACCCGGCTCAGACGAAATGTCTACATCTTCCCCTTGAGCAATGGGGATGAGGCCCATAGGATTGTGGTTCCACATGCTGAGGAGGAGAGAGACAATAGGCTTTTAACTAACCACGAAGTGCAACGTTTGGGAGAGTGTCAGAAAGCACCAATGGCAGAAAGACCCCTTTGCTCTCAGCCGCGCCCTCCATTGCTGTAGAGGTGGAAGGCACAAAGCACTGCCTCCATCCTTCAATGGGAGACAAGCCATAAACTCTCTTGCCTCCAGCTCTTTAGGAAGCTGGGAAAGAACGCGCTTTCCACAGTGCTGTTACAGCATACGAGGAAACTCTCATACAGAGGCAGCTCAAACGCCATTTCTTCCCAGTGCTTAACTGGCCGCTTTCGGACTTCCGCTTCTGCCACAGTTCCACCTTGCCAACCCGGCTCAGTCGAAATGCCTCCATCTTCCCCTTAAGGAACGGGGGCGAAGCCCACATGATTGTGCTTCCACATGCTTAGCAGGAGCAGACAATAGAATTTTTACAAACCGCCATTGTGCACTGGGTCAGAGAGTGTCAGAATGCACCTATGTCAGAAACGGCCCTTTACTCTCAGCCATGCCCTCCATTGCTCTAGAGGTGGAAGGCACAAAGCACTGCCTCCATCCTTCAATTGGAGACAAGCCATAAAATGTCTTGCCTCCAGCTCTTTAGGAAGCTGACAAACAACTCGCTTTCCACAGTCCTGTTACAGCAGACTGGGGAACTTCTCATACAAAGGCAGCTCAAATGGCATTTCTTCCCAGCCCTTAACTCGCAGCTTAGGACTCCAGCTTTTGCCGCAATTCCACCTTGCCAACCCGGCTCAGACGACATGCCTACATCTTCCCCTGAAGCAACTGGGCTGAGTCCCCAATGATTGAGCCTCCACGTGCTTAGGAGGCGATAGACTGCACGCCTTTTTCCAACCACCATTGCGCACTGCTGGAGAGAGTGTCGGAAAGCAGCTATGTCAGAAAGACCCCTTTGCTCTCAGCCGTGCCCTTCATTGCTCTAGACGTGGAATGCACAATGCACTGGCTCCCCCCCTCAAGGGGCGACAAGCCACAGACCATCTTCCTTCCATTTCTTTAGGAAGCTGAGAAAGAACTCGCTTTCAACAGTGCTCTTTCTGTGTCCTGGCAACATCTCATACAAAGGCAGCTGATATGCCATTTCTTTTCAGCGCTTAACTCGCAGATTTGGAACTTCTGCTCCTGCCACATTTCCACCTTGCCAACCCGGCTCAGACGAAATGTCTACATCTTCTGCTTCAGCAACGGGGATGAGGCCCAGATGACTGTGCTTCCGCATGCTTAGCAGGAGCAGACAATGGGCTTTTTACAAACCGCCATTGTGCACTGGGTCAGAGAGTGTAAGAATGCACCTATGTCAGAAAGGGCCCTTTGCTCTCAGCCGTGCCCTCCATTGCTCTAGAGGTGGAAGGCACAAAGCACTGCCTCCATCCTTCAATTGGAGACAAGCCAGCAACTGGCCTGCTTCCAGCTCTTTAGGAAGCTGGGAAAGCACTCGCATTCCACAGTGCTCTTGCAGCGTCCTGGGAACGTCTCATACAAAGGCAGCTGATCACCGTGTCTTTTCAGCCCTTAACTCACCAATCTGCAACATCTGCTTCTGTCGCATTTCCACCTTGCTAACCCGGCTCAGACGAAATGCCTACATCTTCCCCTCAAGCGACTGTGCTGATTCCCAAATGATTGAGCATCCACTTGCTTAGGAGGCGATAAACTGCATGCCTTTTTCCAACCACCATTTTACACTGCTTAGAGAGCGTCGGAAAGCAGCTATGTCAGAAAGGCCCCTTTGCTCTCAGCCATGCCCTCCATTGCTCTCGAGGTGGAAGGCACAAGGCACTGGTTCTGGATCCACCCCTCAATGGGAGACAAAACACATCTTGGCCTGCTTCCAGCTCTTTAGGAAGTGGAGAAGAAACTCCCTTTCCACAGTGCTCTTACAGCGTCCTGGGAACATCTCATACAAAGGAGGCTGAACGCCGTTTCTTTTCAGCACTTCACTCGCCAGTCTGGGACATCTGCATCCTGCACGTTTCCACCTTGCCCTCACGGGTCAGACGAAATGCCTACATCTTCCACTTGATCAATGAGGATGAGGCCCATAGAATTGTGGTTCCACATGCTGAGGAGGACAGAGACAATAGGCTTTTAACTAACCACGAAGTGCAACGGTTGGGAGAGTGTCAGAAAACACCAATGGCAGAAAGACCCCTTTGCTCTCAGCCGCGCCCTGCATTGCTGTAGAGGTAGAAGGCACAAAGCACTGTCTCCATCCTTCAATGGGAGACAAGCCATAAACTGTCTTGCCTCCAGCTCTTTAGGAAGCTGGGAAAGAACTCGCTTTCCACAGTGCCGTTACAGCATACGAGGAAACTCTCATACAGAGGCAGCTCAAACGCCGTTTCTTCCCAGTGCTTATCTGGCCGCTTTAGGACTTCCGCTTCTGCCACAGTTCCACCTTGCCAACCCGGCTCAGACGAAATTCCTACATCTTCCCCTTAAGGAACGGGGAAGAGGCCCACATGATTGTGCTGCCACATGCTTAGCAGGAGCAGACAATAGGCTTTTTACAAACCGCCATTTTGCACTGGGTCAGAGAGTGTCAGAATGCACCTATGTCAGAAAGGGCCCTTTGCTCTCAGCCGTGCCCTCCATTGCTCTAGAGGTGGAAGGCACAAGGCACTGCCTCCATCATTCAAATGGAGACAAGCCATAAACTGTCTTGCCTCCAGCTCTTTAGGAAGCTCACAAACAACTCGCTTTCCACAGTCCTCTTACAGCAGACCGGGGAACTTCTCAGACTAAGGCAGCTGAAATGGCATTTCTTACCAGCCCTTAACTCGCAGCTTTAGGACTCCTGCTTCTGCCGCAATTCCACCTTGCCAACCCGGCTCAGACGAAATGCCTACATCTTCCCCTGAAGCAACTGTGCTGAGTCCCCAATGATTGAGCGTCCACGTGCTTAGGAGGCGATAGACTGCACGCCTTTTTCCAACCACCATTCTGCACTGCTGGAGAGAGTGTCGGAAAGCAGCTATGTCAGAAAGACCCCTTTGGTCTCAGCCATGTCCTTCATTGCTCTAGATGTGGAATGCACAATGCACTGGCTCCCCCCCTCAAGGGGCGACAAGCCACAGACCATCTTCCTTCCATCTCTTTAGGAAGCTGAGCAAGAACTCGCTTTCAACAGTGCTCTTTCTGTGTCCTGGCAACATCTCATACAAAGGCAGCTGATATGCCATTTCTTTTCAGCGCTTAACTCGCAGATTTGGAACTTCTGCTCCTGCCACATTTCCACCTTGCCAACCCGGCTCAGACGAAATGTCTACATCTTCCCCTTCAGCAACGGGGACGAGGCCCAGATGACTGTGCTTCCGCATGCTTAGCAGGAGCAGACAATAGGCTTTTGACAAACCGCCATTGTGCACTGGGTCAGAGAGAGTCAGAATGCACCTATGTCAGAAAGGGCCCTTTGCTCTCAGCTGTGGCCTGCATTGCTCTAGTGGTGGAAGGCACAAAGCACTGCCTCCATCCTTCAATCGGAGACTAGCCAGCAACTGGCCTGCTTCCAGCCCTTTAGGAAGCTGGGAAAGCACTCGCATTCCACAGTGCTCTTGCAGTGTCCTGGGAACGTCTCATACAAAGGCAGCTGAACACCGTGTCTTTTCAGCCCTTAACTCACCAATTGCAACATCTGCATCTGCCGCATTTCCACCTTGCCTACCCGGCTCAGACGAAATGCCTACATCTTCCCCTGAAGCGACTGTGCTGATTCCCAAATGATTGAGCATCCACAGGCTTAGGAGGCGATAAACTGCATGCCTTTTTCCAACCACCATTTTACACTGCTTACAGAGCGTCGGAGAGCAGCTATGTCAGAAAGGCCCCTTTGCTCTCAGCCATGCCCTCCATTGCTCTCGAGGTGGAAGGCACAAGGCACTGGTTCTGGATCCACCACTCAATGGGAGACAAAACACATCTTGGCCTGCTTCCAGCTCTTTAGGAAGTGGAGAAAAAACTCCCTTTCCACAGTGCTCTTACAGCGTCCGGGGAACATGTCATACAAAGGAGGCTGAACGCCGTTTCTTTTCAGCACTTCACTCGCCAGTCTGGGACATCTGCATCCTGCACGTTTCCACCTTGCCAACCCGGCTCAGACGAAATGCCTACATCTTCCCCTTGAGCAATGGGGATGAGGCCCATAGGATTGTGGTTCCACATGCTGAGGAGGAGAGAGACAATAGGCTTTTAACTAACCACGAAGTGCAATGTTTGGGAGAGTGTCAGAAAGCACCAATGGCAGAAAGACCCCTTTACTCTCAGCCGCGCCCTCCATTGCTGTAGAGGTGGAAGGCACAAAGAACTGCCTCCATCCTTCAATGGGAGACAAGCCATAAACTGTCTTGCCTCCAGCTCTTTAGGAAGCTGGGAAAGAACTCGCTTTCCACAGTGCTGTTACAGCATACGAGGAAACTCTCATACAGAGGCAGCTCAAACGCCATTTCTTCCCAGTGCTTAACTGGCCGCTTTCGGACTTCCGCTTCTGCCACAGTTCCACCTTGCCAACCCGGCTCAGTCGAAATGCCTCCATCTTCCCCTTAAGGAACGGGGGCGAAGCCCACATGATTGTGCTTCCACATGCTTAGCAGGAGCAGACAATAGAATTTTTACAAACCGCCATTGTGCACTGGGTCAGAGAGTGTCAGAATGCACCTATGTCAGAAACGGCCCTTTACTCTCAGCCATGCCCTCCATTGCTCTAGAGGTGGAAGGCACAAAGCACTGCCTCCATCCTTCAATTGGAGACAAGCCATAAAATGTCTTGCCTCCAGCTCTTTAGGAAGCTGACAAACAACTCGCTTTCCACAGTCCTGTTACAGCAGACTGGGGAACTTCTCATACAAAGGCAGCTCAAATGGCATTTCTTCCCAGCCCTTAACTCGCAGCTTAGGACTCCAGCTTTTGCCGCAATTCCACCTTGCCAACCCGGCTCAGACGACATGCCTACATCTTCCCCTGAAGCAACTGGGCTGAGTCCCCAATGATTGAGCCTCCACGTGCTTAGGAGGCGATAGACTGCACGCCTTTTTCCAACCACCATTGCGCACTGCTGGAGAGAGTGTCGGAAAGCAGCTATGTCAGAAAGACCCCTTTGCTCTCAGCCGTGCCCTTCATTGCTCTAGACGTGGAATGCACAATGCACTGGCTCCCCCCCTCAAGGGGCGACAAGCCACAGACCATCTTCCTTCCATTTCTTTAGGAAGCTGAGAAAGAACTCGCTTTCAACAGTGCTCTTTCTGTGTCCTGGCAACATCTCATACAAAGGCAGCTGATATGCCATTTCTTTTCAGCGCTTAACTCGCAGATTTGGAACTTCTGCTCCTGCCACATTTACAGCTTGCCAACCCGGCTCAGTCGAAATGTCTACATCTTCTGCTTCAGCAACGGGGATGAGGCCCAGATGACTGTGCTTCCGCATGCTTAGCAGGAGCAGACAATGGGCTTTTTACAAACCGCCATTGTGCACTGGGTCAGAGAGTGTAAGAATGCACCTATGTCAGAAAGGGCCCTTTGCTCTCAGCCGTGCCCTCCATTGCTCTAGAGGTGGAAGGCACAAAGCACTGCCTCCATCCTTCAATTGGAGACAAGCCAGCAACTGGCCTGCTTCCAGCTCTTTAGGAAGCTGGGAAAGCACTCGCATTCCACAGTGCTCTTGCAGCGTCCTGGGAACGTCTCATACAAAGGCAGCTGATCACCGTGTCTTTTCAGCCCTTAACTCACCAATCTGCAACATCTGCTTCTGTCGCATTTCCACCTTGCTAACCCGGCTCAGACGAAATGCCTACATCTTCCCCTCAAGCGACTGTGCTGATTCCCAAATGATTGAGCATCCACTTGCTTAGGAGGCGATAAACTGCATGCCTTTTTCCAACCACCATTTTACACTGCTTAGAGAGCGTCGGAAAGCAGCTATGTCAGAAAGGCCCCTTTGCTCTCAGCCATGCCCTCCATTGCTCTCGAGGTGGAAGGCACAAGGCACTGGTTCTGGATCCACCCCTCAATGGGAGACAAAACACATCTTGGCCTGCTTCCAGCTCTTTAGGAAGTGGAGAAGAAACTCCCTTTCCACAGTGCTCTTACAGCGTCCTGGGAACATCTCATACAAAGGAGGCTGAACGCCGTTTCTTTTCAGCACTTCACTCGCCAGTCTGGGACATCTGCATCCTGCACGTTTCCACCTTGCCCACACGGGTCAGACGAAATGCCTACATCTTCCACTTGATCAATGAGGATGAGGCCCATAGAATTGTGGTTCCACATGCTGAGGAGGACAGAGACAATAGGCTTTTAACTAACCACGAAGTGCAACGGTTGGGAGAGTGTCAGAAAACACCAATGGCAGAAAGACCCCTTTGCTCTCAGCCGCGCCCTGCATTGCTGTAGAGGTAGAAGGCACAAAGCACTGCCTCCATCCTTCAATGGGAGACAAGCCATAAACTGTCTTGCCTCCAGCTCTTTAGGAAGCTGGGAAAGAACTCGCTTTCCACAGTGCCGTTACAGCATACGAGGAAACTCTCATACAGAGGCAGCTCAAACGCCGTTTCTTCCCAGTGCTTATCTGGCCGCTTTAGGACTTCCGCTTCTGCCACAGTTCCACCTTGCCAACCCGGCTCAGACGAAATGCCTACATCTTCCCCTTAAGGAACGGGGAAGAGGCCCACATGATTGTGCTGCCACATGCTTAGCAGGAGCAGACAATAGGCTTTTTACAAACCGCCATTTTGCACTGGGTCAGAGAGTGTCAGAATGCACCTATGTCAGAAAGGGCCCTTTGCTCTCAGCCGTGCCCTCCATTGCTCTAGAGGTGGAAGGCACAAAGCACTGCCTCCATCCTTCAATTGGAGACAAGCCATAAACTCTCTTGCCTCCAGCTCTTTAGGAAGCTGACAAACAACTCGCTTTCCACAGTCCTGTTACAGCAGTCCGGGGAACGTCTCATACAAAGGCAGCTCAAATGGCATTTCTTCCCAGCCCTTAACTCGCAGCTTTAGGACTCCTGCTTCTGCCGCAATTCCACCTTGCCAACCCCGCTCAAACGAAATGCCTACATCTTCCCCTGAATAAACTGGTCTGATTGCAAAATGATTGAGCCTCCACGTGCTTAGGAGGCGATAGACTGCACGCCTTTTTCCAACCACCATTGCGCACTGCTGGAGAGAGTGTCGGAAAGCAGCTATGTCAGAAAGACCCCTTTGCTCTCAGCCGTGCCCTTCATTGCTCTAGACGTGGAATGCACAATGCACTGGCTCCCCCCCTCAAGGGGCGACAAGCCACAGACCATCTTCCTTCCATCTCTTTAGGAGTCTGAGCAGGAACTCGCTCTCAACAGTGCTCTTTCTGTGTCCTGGCAGCATCTCATACAAAGGCAGCTGATATGCCATTTCTTTTCAGCGCTTAACTCGCAGATTTGGAACTTCTGCTCCTGCCACATTTCCACCTTGCCAACCCGGCTCAGACGAAATGTCTACCTCTTCCCCTTCATCAACGAGGACGAGGCCCAGATGACTGTGCTTCCGCATGCTTAGCAGGTGCAGACAATGGGCTTTTTACAAACCGCCATTGTGCACTGGGTCAGAGAGTGTCAGAATGCACCTATGTCAGAAAGGGCCCTTTGCTCTCAGCCATGCCCTCCATTGCTCTCAAGGTGGAAGGCACAAGGCACTGTTTCTGGATCCACCCCTCAATGGGAGACAAACCACATCTTGGCCTGCTTCCAGCTCTTTAGGAAGTGGAGAAAAAACTCCCTTTCCACAGTGCTCTTACAGCGTCCTGGGAACATCTCATACAAAGGAGGCTGAACACCGTTTCTTTTCAGCACTTCACTCGCCAGTCTGGGACATCTGCATCCTGCACGTTTCCACCTTGCCAACCAGGCTCAGACGAAATGCCTACATCTTCCCCTTAAGCAACGGGGGCGAAGCCCACATGATTGTGCTGCCACATGTTTAGCAGGAGCAGACATAGGCTTTTTACACACCGCCATTGTGCACTGGGTCAGAGAGTGTCAGAATGCACCTATGTCAGAAAGGGCCCTTTGCTCTCAGCCGTGCCCTCCATTGCTCTAGAGGTGGAAGGCACAAAGCACTGCCTCCATCCTTCAATTGGAGACAAGCCATAAACTGTCTTGCCTCCAGCTGTTTAGGAAGCTGACAAACAACTCGCTCTCCACAGTCCTGTTGCAGCAGACCGGGGAACTTCTCATACAAAGGCAGCTCAAATGGCATTTCTTCCCAGCCCTTAACTCGCAGCTTTAGGACTCCTGCTTCTGCCGCAATTCCACCTTGCCAACCCGGCTCAGAGGAAATGCCTACATCTTCCCCTGAAGCAACTGGGCTGAGTCCCAAATGATTGAGCGTCCACGTGCTTAGGAGGCGATAGACTGCACGCCTTTTTCCAACCACCATTGTGCACTGCTGGAGAGAGTGTCGGAAAGCAGCTATGTCAGAAAGACCCCTTTGCTCTCAGCCGTGCCCTTCATTTCTCTAGACGTGGAATGCAAAAGGCACTGGCTCACCCCCTCAAGGGGCGACAAGCCACAGACCATCTTCCTTCCATCTCTTTAGGAAGCTGAGCAAGAACTCGCTTTCAACAGAGCTCTTCCTGTGTCCAGGCTACATCTCATACAAAGGCAGCTGACACGCCATTTCTTTTCAGCGCTTAACTCGCAGATTTGGAACTTCTGCTCCTGCCACATTTCCAGCTTGCCAACCCGGCTCAGACGAAATGTCTACATCTTCCCCTTCAGCAACGGGGATGAGGCCCAGATGACTGTGCTTCCGCATGCTTAGCAGGAGCAGACAATAGGCTTTTTACAAATCGACATTGTGCACAGGGTCAGAGAGTGTCAGAATGCACCTATGTCAGAAAGAGCCCTTTGCTGTCAGCCGTGCCCTCCATTGCTCTAGAGGTGGAAGTCACAAAGCACTGCCTCCATCCTTCAATTGGAGACAAGCCAGCAACTGTCCTGCTTCCAGCTCTTTAGGAAGCTGGGAAAGCACTCGCATTCCACAGTGCTCGTACAGCGTCTTGGGAATGTCTCATACAAAGGCAGATGAACACCGTGTCTTTTCAGCCCTTAACTCACCAATCTGCAACATCTGCTTCTGCCGCATTTCCACCTTGCCTACCCGGCTCAGACGAAATGCCTACATCTTCCCCTGAAGCGACTGTGCTGATTCCCAAATGATTGAGCATCCACATGCTTAGGAGGCGATAAACTGCATGCCTTTTTCCAGCCACCATTTTACACTGCTTAGAGAGCGTCAGAAATCAGCAATGTCAGACAGGCCCCTTTGCTCACAGCCATGCCCTCCATTGCTCTCGAGGTGGAAGGCACAAGGCACTGGTTCTGGATCCACCCCTCAATGGGAGACAAATCACATCTTGTCCTGTCTCCAGCTCTTTAGGAAGTGGAGAATAAACTTCCTTTCCACAGTGCTCTTACAGCGTCCTGGGAACATCTCATACAAAGGAGTCTGAACGCCGTTTCTTTTCAGCACTTCACTCGCCAGTCTGGGACAGCTGCATCCTGCACGTTTCCACCTTGCCAACCCGGCTCAGACGAAATGCCTACATCTTCCCCTTGAGCAATGGGGATGAGGCCCAAAGGATTGTGGTTCCACATGCTGAGGAGGAGAGAGGCAATAGGCTTTTAACTAACCACGAAGTGCAACGGTTGGGAGAGTGTTAGAAGGCACCAATGGCAGAAACACCCCTTTACTCTCAGCCGCGCCCTCCATTGCTGTAGAGTTGGAAGGCACAAAGCGCTGCCTCCATCCTTCAATGGGAGACAAGCCATAAACTGTCTTGCCTCCAGCTCTTTAGGAAGCTGGGAAACAACTCGCTTTCCACAGTGCTGTTACAGCATACGAGGAAAATCTCATACAGAGGCAGCTCAAACGCCATTTCTTCCCAGTGCTTAACTGGCCGCTTTAGGACTTCCGCTTCTGCCACAGTTACACCTTGCCAACCCGGCTCAGACGAAATGCCTACATCTTCCCCTTAAGCAACGGGGGCGAAGCCCACATGATTGTGCTGCCACATGCTTAGCAGGAGCAGACAATAGGCTTTTTACAAACCGCCATTGTGCACTGGGTCAGAGAGTGTCAGAATGCACCTATGTCAGAAAGGGCCCTTTGCTCAAAGCCGTGCCCTCCATTGCTCTAGAGGTGGAAGGCACAAAGCACTGCCTCCATCCTTCAATTGGAGACAAGCCATAAACTGTCTTGCATCCAGCTCTTTAGGAAGCTGACAGACAACTCGCTTTCCACAGTCCTGTTACAGCAGACCGGGGAACTTCTCAGACAAAGGCAGCTCAAATGGCATTTCTTCCCAGCCCTTAACTCGCATCTTAGGACTCTTGCTTCTGCCGCAATTCCACCTTGCCAACCCGGCTCAGACGAAATGCCTACATCTTCCCCTGAAGCAACTGGGCTGAGTCCCCAATGATTGAGCGTCCACGTGCTTAGGAGGCGATAGACTGCACGCCTTTTTCCAACCACCATTCTGCACTGCTGGAGAGAGTGTCGGAAAGCAGCTATGTCAGAAAGACCCCTTGGTCTCAGCCGTGCCCTTCATTGCTCTAGACGTGGAATGCACAATGCACTGGCACCCCCCCTCAAGGGGCGACAACTCACAGACCATCTTCCTTCCATCTCTTTAGGAAGCTGAGCATGAACTCGCTTTCAACAGTGCTCTTTCTGTGTCCTGGCAACATCTCATACAAAGGCAGCTGATATGCCATTTCTTTTCAGCGCTTAACTCGCAGATTTGGAACTTCTGCTCCTGCCACATTTCCACCTTGCTAACCCGGCTCAGACGAAATGTCTACATCTTCCCCTTCAGCAACGGGGATGAGGCCCAGATAACTGTGCTACCACATGCTTAGCAGGAGCAGACAATAGGCTTTTTACAAACTGCCACTGTGCACTGGGTCAGAGAGTGTCAGAATGCACCTAAGTCAGAAAGGGCCCTTTGATGTCAGCCGCGCCCTCCATTGCTGTAGAGTTGGAAGGCACAAAGCACTGCCTCCATCCTTCAATGGGAGACAAGCCATAAACTGTCTTGCCTCCAGCTCTTTAGGAAGCTGGGAAAGAACTCGCTTTCCACAGTGCTGTTACAGCATATGAGGAAACTGTCATACAGAGGCAGCTCAAACGCCTTTTCTTCCCAAGGCTTAACTGGCCGCTTTAGGACTTGCGCTTCTGCCACATTTCCACCTTGCCAACCGGGCTCAGACGAAATGCCTACATCTTCCCCATAAGCAACGGGGGCGAAGCTCACAGGATTGTGCTGCCACATGCTTAGCAGGAGCAGACAATAGGCTTTTTACAAGCCGCCCTTGTGCACTGGGTCAGAGAGTGTCAGAATGAACCTATGTCAGAAAGGGCCCTTTGCTCTCAGCCGTGCCCTCCATTGCTCTAGAGGTGGAAGGCACAAGGCACTGCCTCCATCATTCAAATGGAGACAAGCCATAAACTGTCTTGCCTCCAGCTCTTTAGGAAGCTCACAAACAACTCGCTTTCCACAGTCCTCTTACAGCAGACTGGGGAACTTCTCGGACTAAGGCAGCTGAAATGGCATTTCTTACCAGCCCTTAACTCGCAGCTTTAGGACTCCTGCTTCTGCCGCAATTCCACCTTGCCAACCCGGCTCAGACGAAATGCCTACATCTTCCCCTGAAGCAACTGTGCTGAGTCCCCAATGATTGAGCGTCCACGTGCTTAGGAGGCGATAGACTGCACGCCTTTTTCCAACCACCATTCTGCACTGCTGGAGAGAGTGTCGGAAAGCAGCTATGTCAGAAAGACCCCTTTGGTCTCAGCCATGTCCTTCATTGCTCTAGATGTGGAATGCACAATGCACTGGCTCCCCCCCTCAAGGGGCGACAAGCCACAGACCATCTTCCTTCCATCTCTTTAGGAAGCTGAGCAAGAACTCGCTTTCAACAGTGCTCTTTCTGTGTCCTGGCAACATCTCATACAAAGGCAGCTGATATGCCATTTCTTTTCAGCGCTTAACTCGCAGATTTGGAACTTCTGCTCCTGCCACATTTCCACCTTGCCAACCCGGCTCAGACGAAATGTCTACATCTTCCCCTTCAGCAACGGGGACGAGGCCCAGATGACTGTGCTTCCGCATGCTTAGCAGGAGCAGACAATAGTCTTTTGACAAACCGCCATTGTGCACTGGGTCAGAGAGAGTCAGAATGCACCTATGTCAGAAAGGGCCCTTTGCTCTCAGCTGTGGCCTGCATTGCTCTAGTGGTGGAAGGCACAAAGCACTGCCTCCATCCTTCAATCGGAGACTAGCCAGCAACTGGCCTGCTTCCAGCCCTTTAGGAAGCTGGGAAAGCACTCGCATTCCACAGTGCTCTTGCAGCGTCCTGGGAACGTCTCATACAAAGGCAGCTGAACACCGTGTCTTTTCAGCCCTTAACTCACCAATTGCAACATCTGCATCTGCCGCATTTCCACCTTGCCTACCCGGCTCAGACGAAATGCCTACATCTTCCCCTGAAGCGACTGTGCTGATTCCCAAATGATTGAGCATCCACATGCTTAGGAGGCGATAAACTGCATGCCTTTTTCCAACCACCATTTTACACTGCTTACAGAGCGTCGGAGAGCAGCTATGTCAGAAAGGACCCTTTGCTCTCAGCCATGCCCTCCATTGCTCTCGAGGTGGAAGGCACAAGGCACTGGTTCTGGATCCACCCCTCAATGGGAGACAAACCACATCTTGGTCAGCTTCCAGCTCTTTAGGAAGTGGAGAAAAAACTCCCTTTCCACAGTGCTCTTACAGCGTCCGGGGAACATGTCATACAAAGGAGGCTGAACGCCGTTTCTTTTCAGCACTTCACTCGCCAGTCTGGGACATCTGCATCCTGCACGTTTCCACCTTGCCAACCCGGCTCAGACGAAATGCCTACATCTTCCCCTTGAGCAATGGGGATGAGGCCCATAGGATTGTGGTTCCACATGCTGAGGAGGAGAGAGACAATAGGCTTTTAACTAACCACGAAGTGCAACGTTTGGGAGAGTGTCAGAAAGCACCAATGGCAGAAAGACCCCTTTGCTCTCAGCCGCGCCCTCCATTGCTGTAGAGGTGGAAGGCACAAAGCACTGCCTCCATCCTTCAATGGGAGACAAGCCATAAACTCTCTTGCCTCCAGCTCTTTAGGAAGCTGGGAAAGAACGCGCTTTCCACAGTGCTGTTACAGCATACGAGGAAACTCTCATACAGAGGCAGCTCAAACGCCATTTCTTCCCAGTGCTTAACTGGCCGCTTTCGGACTTCCGCTTCTGCCACAGTTCCACCTTGCCAACCCGGCTCAGTCGAAATGCCTCCATCTTCCCCTTAAGGAACGGGGGCGAAGCCCACATGATTGTGCTTCCACATGCTTAGCAGGAGCAGACAATAGAATTTTTACAAACCGCCATTGTGCACTGGGTCAGAGAGTGTCAGAATGCACCTATGTCAGAAACGGCCCTTTACTCTCAGCCATGCCCTCCATTGCTCTAGAGGTGGAAGGCACAAAGCACTGCCTCCATCCTTCAATTGGAGACAAGCCATAAAATGTCTTGCCTCCAGCTCTTTAGGAAGCTGACAAACAACTCGCTTTCCACAGTCCTGTTACAGCAGACTGGGGAACTTCTCATACAAAGGCAGCTCAAATGGCATTTCTTCCCAGCCCTTAACTCGCAGCTTAGGACTCCAGCTTTTGCCGCAATTCCACCTTGCCAACCCGGCTCAGACGACATGCCTACATCTTCCCCTGAAGCAACTGGGCTGAGTCCCCAATGATTGAGCCTCCACGTGCTTAGGAGGCGATAGACTGCACGCCTTTTTCCAACCACCATTGCGCACTGCTGGAGAGAGTGTCGGAAAGCAGCTATGTCAGAAAGACCCCTTTGCTCTCAGCCGTGCCCTTCATTGCTCTAGACGTGGAATGCACAATGCACTGGCTCCCCCCCTCAAGGGGCGACAAGCCACAGACCATCTTCCTTCCATTTCTTTAGGAAGCTGAGAAAGAACTCGCTTTCAACAGTGCTCTTTCTGTGTCCTGGCAACATCTCATACAAAGGCAGCTGATATGCCATTTCTTTTCAGCGCTTAACTCGCAGATTTGGAACTTCTGCTCCTGCCACATTTACAGCTTGCCAACACGGCTCAGTCGAAATGTCTACATCTTCTGCTTCAGCAACGGGGATGAGGCCCAGATGACTGTGCTTCCGCATGCTTAGCAGGAGCAGACAATGGGCTTTTTACAAACCGCCATTGTGCACTGGGTCAGAGAGTGTAAGAATGCACCTATGTCAGAAAGGGCCCTTTGCTCTCAGCCGTGCCCTCCATTGCTCTAGAGGTGGAAGGCACAAAGCACTGCCTCCATCCTTCAATTGGAGACAAGCCAGCAACTGTCCTGCTTCCAGCTCTTTAGGAAGCTGGGAAAGCACTCGCATTCCACAGTGCTCTTGCAGCGTCCTGGGAACGTCTCATACAAAGGCAGCTGATCACCGTGTCTTTTCAGCCCTTAACTCACCAATCTGCAACATCTGCTTCTGTCGCATTTCCACCTTGCTAACCCGGCTCAGACGAAATGCCTACATCTTCCCCTCAAGCGACTGTGCTGATTCCCAAATGATTGAGCATCCACTTGCTTAGGAGGCGATAAACTGCATGCCTTTTTCCAACCACCATTTTACACTGCTTAGAGAGCGTCGGAAAGCAGCTATGTCAGAAAGGCCCCTTTGCTCTCAGCCATGCCCTCCGTTGCTCTCGAGGAGGAAGGCACAAGGCACTGGTTCTGGATCCACCCCTCAATGGGAGACAAAACACATCTTGGCCTGCTTCCAGCTCTTTAGGAAGTGGAGAAGAAACTCCCTTTCCACAGTGCTCTTACAGCGTCCTGGGAACATCTCATACAAAGGAGGCTGAACGCCGTTTCTTTTCAGCACTTCACTCGCCAGTCTGGGACATCTGCATCCTGCACGTTTCCACCTTGCCCACACGGGTCAGACGAAATGCCTACATCTTCCACTTGATCAATGAGGATGAGGCCCATAGAATTGTGGTTCCACATGCTGAGGAGGACAGAGACAATAGGCTTTTAACTAACCACGAAGTGCAACGGTTGGGAGAGTGTCAGAAAACACCAATGGCAGAAAGACCCCTTTGCTCTCAGCCGCGCCCTGCATTGCTGTAGAGGTAGAAGGCACAAAGCACTGTCTCCATCCTTCAATGGGAGACCAGCCATAAACTGTCTTGCCTCCAGCTCTTTAGGAAGCTGGGAAGGAACTCGCTTTCCACAGTGCTGTTACAGCATACGAGGAAACTCTCATACAGAGGCAGCTCCAACGCCATTTCTTCCCTGTGCTTAACTGGCCGCTTTCGGACTTCCGCTTCTGCCACAGTTCCACCTTGCCAACACGGCTCAGACGAAATACCTACATCTTCCCCTTATGCAACGGGCGCGAAGCCCACTGGATTGTGCTGCCACATGCTTAGAAGGAGCAGACAATAGGCTTTTTACAAACCGCCATTGTGCACTGGGTCAGAGAGTGTCAGAATGCACCTATGTCAGAAAGGGCCCTTTGCTCTCAGCCGTGCCCTCCATTGCTCTAGAGGTGGAAGGCACAAAGCACTGCCTCCATCCTTCAATTGGAGACAAGCCATAAACTGTCTTGCCTCCAGCTCTTTAGGAAGCTGACAGACAACTCGCTTTCCACAGTCCTGTTACAGCAGACCGGGGAACTTCTCAGACAAAGGCAGCTCAAATGGCATTTCTTCCCAGCCCTTAACTCGCATCTTAGGACTCTTGCTTCTGCCGCAATTCCACCTTGCCAACCCGGCTCAGACGAAATGCCTACATCTTCCCCTGAAGCAACTGGGCTGAGTCCCCAATGATTGAGCGTCCACGTGCTTAGGAGGCGATAGACTGCACGCCTTTTTCCAACCACCATGGTGCACTGCTGGAGAGAGTGTCGGAAAGCAGCTATGTCAGAAAGACCCCTTGGTCTCAGCCGTGCCCTTCATTGCTCTAGACGTGGAATGCACAATGCACTGGCACCCCCCCTCAAGGGGCGACAAGCCACAGACCATCTTCCTTCCATCTCTTTAGGAAGCTGAGCATGAACTCGCTTTCAACAGTGCTCTTTCTGTGTCCTGGCAACATCTCATACAAAGGCAGCTGATATGCCATTTCTTTTCAGCGCTTAACTCGCAGATTTGGAACTTCTGCTCCTGCCACATTTCCACCTTGCCAACCCGGCTCAGACGAAATGTCTACATCTTCCCCTTCAGCAACGGGGATGAGGCCCAGATAACTGTGCTACCACATGCTTAGCAGGAGCAGACAATAAGCTTTTTACAAACTGCCACTGTGCACTGGGTCAGAGAGTGTCAGAATGCACCTAAGTCAGAAAGGGCCCTTTGATGTCAGCCGCGCCCTCCATTGCTGTAGAGTTGGAAGGCACAAAGCACTGCCTCCATCCTTCAATGGGAGACAAGCCATAAACTGTCTTGCCTCCAGCTCTTTAGGAAGCTGGGAAAGAACTCGCTTTCCACAGTGCTGTTACAGCATACGAGGAAACTGTCATACAGAGGCAGCTCAAACGCCTTTTCTTCCCAAGGCTTAACTGGCCGCTTTAGGACTTGCGCTTCTGCCACATTTCCACCTTGCCAACCGGGCTCAGACGAAATGCCTACATCTTCCCCATAAGCAACGGGGGCGAAGCTCACATGATTGTGCTGCCACATGCTTAGCAGGAGCAGACAATAGGCTTTTTACAAGCCGCCCTTGTGCACTGGGTCAGAGAGTGTCAGAATGCACCTATGTCAGAAAGGGCCCTTTGCTCTCAGCCGTGCCCTCCATTGCTCTAGAGGTGGAAGGCACAAGGCACTGCCTCCATCATTCAAATGGAGACAAGCCATAAACTGTCTTGCCTCCAGCTCTTTAGGAAGCTCACAAACAACTCGCTTTCCACAGTCCTCTTACAGCATACCGGGGAACTTCTCAGACTAAGGCAGCTGAAATGGCATTTCTTACCAGCCCTTAACTCGCAGCTTTAGGACTCCTGCTTCTGCCGCAATTCCACCTTGCCAACCCGGCTCAGACGAAATGCCTACATCTTCCCCTGAAGCAACTGTGCTGAGTCCCCAATGATTGAGCGTCCACGTGCTTAGGAGGCGATAGACTGCACGCCTTTTTCCAACCACCATTCTGCACTGCTGGAGAGAGTGTCGGAAAGCAGCTATGTCAGAAAGACCCCTTTGGTCTCAGCCATGTCCTTCATTGCTCTAGATGTGGAATGCACAATGCACTGGCTCCCCCCCTCAAGGGGCGACAAGCCACAGACCATCTTCCTTCCATCTCTTTAGGAAGCTGAGCAAGAACTCGCTTTCAACAGTGCTCTTTCTGTGTCCTGGCAACATCTCATACAAAGGCAGCTGATATGCCATTTCTTTTCAGCGCTTAACTCGCAGATTTGGAACTTCTGCTCCTGCCACATTTCCACCTTGCCAACCCGGCTCAGACGAAATGTCTACATCTTCCCCTTCAGCAACGGGGACGAGGCCCAGATGACTGTGCTTCCGCATGCTTAGCAGGAGCAGACAATAGGCTTTTGACAAACCGCCATTGTGCACTGGGTCAGAGAGAGTCAGAATGCACCTATGTCAGAAAGGGCCCTTTGCTCTCAGCTGTGGCCTGCATTGCTCTAGTGGTGGAAGGCACAAAGCACTGCCTCCATCCTTCAATCGGAGACTAGCCAGCAACTGGCCTGCTTCCAGCCCTTTAGGAAGCTGGGAAAGCACTCGCATTCCACAGTGCTCTTGCAGCGTCCTGGGAACGTCTCATACAAAGGCAGCTGAACACCGTGTCTTTTCAGCCCTTAACTCACCAATTGCAACATCTGCATCTGCCGCATTTCCACCTTGCCTACCCGGCTCAGACGAAATGCCTACATCTTCCCCTGAAGCGACTGTGCTGATTCCCAAATGATTGAGCATCCACAGGCTTAGGAGGCGATAAACTGCATGCCTTTTTCCAACCACCATTTTACACTGCTTACAGAGCGTCGGAGAGCAGCTATGTCAGAAAGGCCCCTTTGCTCTCAGCCATGCCCTCCATTGCTCTCGAGGTGGAAGGCACAAGGCACTGGTTCTGGATCCACCCCTCAATGGGAGACAAACCACATCTTGGCCTGCTTCCAGCTCTTTAGGAAGTGGAGGAAAAACTCCCTTTCCACAGTGCTCTTACAGCGTCCGGGGAACATGTCATACAAAGGAGGCTGAACGCCGTTTCTTTTCAGCACTTCACTCGCCAGTCTGGGACATCTGCATCCTGCACGTTTCCACCTTGCCAACCCGGCTCAGACGAAATGTCTACATCTTCCCCTTGAGCAATGGGGATGAGGCCCATAGGATTGTGGTTCCACATGCTGAGGAGGAGAGAGACAATAGGCTTTTAACTAACCACGAAGTGCAACGTTTGGGAGAGTGTCAGAAAGCACCAATGGCAGAAAGACCCCTTTGCTCTCAGCCGCGCCCTCCATTGCTGTAGAGGTGGAAGGCACAAAGCACTGCCTCCATCCTTCAATGGGAGACAAGCCATAAACTCTCTTGCCTCCAGCTCTTTAGGAAGCTGGGAAAGAACGCGCTTTCCACAGTGCTGTTACAGCATACGAGGAAACTCTCATACAGAGGCAGCTCAAACGCCATTTCTTCCCAGTGCTTAACTGGCCGCTTTCGGACTTCCGCTTCTGCCACAGTTCCACCTTGCCAACCCGGCTCAGTCGAAATGCCTCCATCTTCCCCTTAAGGAACGGGGGCGAAGCCCACATGATTGTGCTTCCACATGCTTAGCAGGAGCAGACAATAGAATTTTTACAAACCGCCATTGTGCACTGGGTCAGAGAGTGTCAGAATGCACCTATGTCAGAAACGGCCCTTTACTCTCAGCCATGCCCTCCATTGCTCTAGAGGTGGAAGGCACAAAGCACTGCCTCCATCCTTCAATTGGAGACAAGCCATAAAATGTCTTGCCTCCAGCTCTTTAGGAAGCTGACAAACAACTCGCTTTCCACAGTCCTGTTACAGCAGACTGGGGAACTTCTCATACAAAGGCAGCTCAAATGGCATTTCTTCCCAGCCCTTAACTCGCAGCTTAGGACTCCAGCTTTTGCCGCAATTCCACCTTGCCAACCCGGCTCAGACGACATGCCTACATCTTCCCCTGAAGCAACTGGGCTGAGTCCCCAATGATTGAGCCTCCACGTGCTTAGGAGGCGATAGACTGCACGCCTTTTTCCAACCACCATTGCGCACTGCTGGAGAGAGTGTCGGAAAGCAGCTATGTCAGAAAGACCCCTTTGCTCTCAGCCGTGCCCTTCATTGCTCTAGACGTGGAATGCACAATGCACTGGCTCCCCCCCTCAAGGGGCGACAAGCCACAGACCATCTTCCTTCCATTTCTTTAGGAAGCTGAGAAAGAACTCGCTTTCAACAGTGCTCTTTCTGTGTCCTGGCAACATCTCATACAAAGGCAGCTGATATGCCATTTCTTTTCAGCGCTTAACTCGCAGATTTGGAACTTCTGCTCCTGCCACATTTCCACCTTGCCAACCCGGCTCAGACGAAATGTCTACATCTTCTGCTTCAGCAACGGGGATGAGGCCCAGATGACTGTGCTTCCGCATGCTTAGCAGGAGCAGACAATGGGCTTTTTACAAACCGCCATTGTGCACTGGGTCAGAGAGTGTAAGAATGCACCTATGTCAGAAAGGGCCCTTTGCTCTCAGCCGTGCCCTCCATTGCTCTAGAGGTGGAAGGCACAAAGCACTGCCTCCATCCTTCAATTGGAGACAAGCCAGCAACTGGCCTGCTTCCAGCTCTTTAGGAAGCTGGGAAAGCACTCGCATTCCACAGTGCTCTTGCAGCGTCCTGGGAACGTCTCATACAAAGGCAGCTGATCACCGTGTCTTTTCAGCCCTTAACTCACCAATCTGCAACATCTGCTTCTGTCGCATTTCCACCTTGCTAACCCGGCTCAGACGAAATGCCTACATCTTCCCCTCAAGCGACTGTGCTGATTCCCAAATGATTGAGCATCCACTTGCTTAGGAGGCGATAAACTGCATGCCTTTTTCCAACCACCATTTTACACTGCTTAGAGAGCGTCGGAAAGCAGCTATGTCAGAAAGGCCCCTTTGCTCTCAGCCATGCCCTCCATTGCTCTCGAGGTGGAAGGCACAAGGCACTGGTTCTGGATCCACCCCTCAATGGGAGACAAAACACATCTTGGCCTGCTTCCAGCTCTTTAGGAAGTGGAGAAGAAACTCCCTTTCCACAGTGCTCTTACAGCGTCCTGGGAACATCTCATACAAAGGAGGCTGAACGCCGTTTCTTTTCAGCACTTCACTCGCCAGTCTGGGACATCTGCATCCTGCACGTTTCCACCTTGCCCACACGGGTCAGACGAAATGCCTACATCTTCCACTTGATCAATGAGGATGAGGCCCATAGAATTGTGGTTCCACATGCTGAGGAGGACAGAGACAATAGGCTTTTAACTAACCACGAAGTGCAACGGTTGGGAGAGTGTCAGAAAACACCAATGGCAGAAAGACCCCTTTGCTCTCAGCCGCGCCCTGCATTGCTGTAGAGGTAGAAGGCACAAAGCACTGTCTCCATCCTTCAATGGGAGACAAGCCATAAACTGTCTTGCCTCCAGCTCTTTAGGAAGCTGGGAAAGAACTCGCTTTCCACAGTGCCGTTACAGCATACGAGGAAACTCTCATACAGAGGCAGCTCAAACGCCGTTTCTTCCCAGTGCTTATCTGGCCGCTTTAGGACTTCCGCTTCTGCCACAGTTCCACCTTGCCAACCCGGCTCAGACGAAATTCCTACATCTTCCCCTTAAGGAACGGGGAAGAGGCCCACATGATTGTGCTGCCACATGCTTAGCAGGAGCAGACAATAGGCTTTTTACAAACCGCCATTTTGCACTGGGTCAGAGAGTGTCAGAATGCACCTATGTCAGAAAGGGCCCTTTGCTCTCAGCCGTGCCCTCCATTGCTCTAGAGGTGGAAGGCACAAAGCACTGCCTCCATCCTTCAATTGGAGACAAGCCATAAACTCTCTTGCCTCCAGCTCTTTAGGAAGCTGACAAACAACTCGCTTTCCACAGTCCTGTTACAGCAGACCGGGGAACTTCTCATACAAAGGCAGCTCAAATGGCATTTCTTCCCAGCCCTTAACTCGCAGCTTTAGGACTCCTGCTTCTGCCGCAATTCCACCTTGCCAACCCCGCTCAAACGAAATGCCTACATCTTCCCCTGAATAAACTGGTCTGATTGCAAAATGATTGAGCCTCCACGTGCTTAGGAGGCGATAGACTGCACGCCTTTTTCCAACCACCATTGCGCACTGCTGGAGAGAGTGTCGGAAAGCAGCTATGTCAGAAAGACCCCTTTGCTCTCAGCCGTGCCCTTCATTGCTCTAGACGTGGAATGCACAATGCACTGGCTCCCCCCCTCAAGGGGCGACAAGCCACAGACCATCTTCCTTCCATCTCTTTAGGAGTCTGAGCAGGAACTCGCTCTCAACAGTGCTCTTTCTGTGTCCTGGCAGCATCTCATACAAAGGCAGCTGATATGCCATTTCTTTTCAGCGCTTAAGTCGCAGATTTGGAACTTCTGCTCCTGCCACATTTCCACCTTGCCAACCCGGCTCAGACGAAATGTCTACCTCTTCAACTTCATCAACGGGGACGAGGCCCAGATGACTGTGCTTCCGCATGCTTAGCAGGTGCAGACAATGGGCTTTTTACATCCGCCATTGTGCACTGGGTCAGAGAGTGTCAGAATGCACCTATGTCAGAAAGGGCCCTTTGCTCTCAGCCATGCCCTCCATTGCTCTCAAGGTGGAAGGCACAAGGCACTGTTTCTGGATCCACCCCTCAATGGGAGACAAACCACATCTTGGCCTGCTTCCAGCTCTTTAGGAAGTGGAGAAAAAACTCCCTTTCCACAGTGCTCTTACAGCGTCCTGGGAACATCTCATACAAAGGAGGCTGAACACCGTTTCTTTTCAGCACTTCACTCGCCAGTCTGGGACATCTGCATCCTGCACGTTTCCACCTTGCCAACCAGGCTCAGACGAAATGCCTACATCTTCCCCTTAAGCAACGGGGGCGAAGCCCACATGATTGTGCTGCCACATGCTTAGCAGGAGCAGACATAGGCTTTTTACAAACCGCCATTGTGCACTGGGTCAGAGAGTGTCAGAATGCACCTATGTCAGAAAGGGCCCTTTGCTCTCAGCCGTGCCCTCCATTGCTCTAGAGGTGGAAGGCACAAAGCACTGCCTCCATCCTTCAATTGGAGACAAGCCATAAACTGTCTTGCCTCCAGCTGTTTAGGAAGCTGACAAACAACTCGCTCTCCACAGTCCTGTTGCAGCAGACCGGGGAACTTCTCATACAAAGGCAGCTCAAATGGCATTTCTTCCCAGCCCTTAACTCGCAGCTTTAGGACTCCTGCTTCTGCCGCAATTCCACCTTGCCAACCCGGCTCAGACGAAATGCCTACATCTTCCCCTGAAGCAACTGGGCTGAGTCCCAAATGATTGAGCGTCCACGTGCTTAGGAGGCGATAGACTGCACGCCTTTTTCCAACCACCATTGTGCACTGCTGGAGAGAGTGTCGGAAAGCAGCTATGTCAGAAAGACCCCTTTGCTCTCAGCCGTGCCCTTTATTTCTCTAGACGTGGAATGCAAAAGGCACTGGCTCACCCCCTCAAGGGGCGACAAGCCACAGACCATCTTCCTTCCATCTCTTTAGGAAGCTGAGCAAGAACTCGCTTTCAACAGAGCTCTTCCTGTGTCCAGGCTACATCTCATACAAAGGCAGCTGACACGCCATTTCTTTTCAGCGCTTAACTCGCAGATTTGGAACTTCTGCTCCTGCCACATTTCCAGCTTGCCAACCCGGCTCAGACGAAATGTCTACATCTTCCCCTTCAGCAACGGGGATGAGGCCCAGATGACTGTGCTTCCGCATGCTTAGCAGGAGCAGACAATAGGCTTTTTACAAATCGACATTGTGCACAGGGTCAGAGAGTGTCAGAATGCACCTATGTCAGAAAGGGCCCTTTGCTGTCAGCCGTGCCCTCCATTGCTCTAGAGGTGGAAGTCACAAAGCACTGCCTCCATCCTTCAATTGGAGACAAGCCAGCAACTGTCCTGCTTCCAGCTCTTTAGGAAGCTGGGAAAGCACTCGCATTCCACAGTGCTCGTACAGCGTCTTGGGAATGTCTCATACAAAGGCAGATGAACACCGTGTCTTTTCAGCCCTTAACTCACCA
Source organism: Equus caballus (assembly GCF_041296265.1). NCBI lineage: Eukaryota > Metazoa > Chordata > Mammalia > Perissodactyla > Equidae > Equus > Equus caballus. The sequence goes on along the minus strand of NC_091700.1, from coordinate 5,132,035 downwards.
ATCTGCAACATCTGCTTCTGCCGCATTTCCACCTTGCCTACCCGGCTCAGACGAAATGCCTACATCTTCCCCTGAAGCGACTGTGCTGATTCCCAAATGATTGAGCATCCACATGCTTAGGAGGCGATAAACTGCATGCCTTTTTCCAGCCACCATTTTACACTGCTTAGAGAGCGTCAGAAATCAGCAATGTCAGACAGGCCCCTTTGCTCACAGCCATGCCCTCCATTGCTCTCGAGGTGGAAGGCACAAGGCACTGGTTCTGGATCCACCCCTCAATGGGAGACAAATCACATCTTGTCCTGTCTCCAGCTCTTTAGGAAGTGGAGAATAAACTTCCTTTCCACATTGCTCTTACAGCGTCCTGGGAACATCTCATACAAAGGAGTCTGAACGCCGTTTCTTTTCAGCACTTCACTCGCCAGTCTGGGACAGCTGCATCCTGCACGTTTCCACCTTGCCAACCCGGCTCAGACGAAATGCCTACATCTTCCCCTTGAGCAATGGGGATGAGGCCCAAAGGATTGTGGTTCCACATGCTGAGGAGGAGAGAGGCAATAGGCTTTTAACTAACCACGAAGTGCAACGGTTGGGAGAGTGTTAGAAGGCACCAATGGCAGAAACACCCCTTTACTCTCAGCCGCGCCCTCCATTGCTGTAGAGTTGGAAGGCACAAAGCACTGCCTCCATCCTTCAATGGGAGACAAGCCATAAACTGTCTTGCCTCCAGCTCTTTAGGAAGCTGGGAAACAACTCGCTTTCCACAGTGCTGTTACAGCATACGAGGAAACTCTCATACAGAGGCAGCTCAAACGCCATTTCTTCCCAGTGCTTAACTGGCCGCTTTAGGACTTCCGCTTCTGCCACAGTTACACCTTGCCAACCCGGCTCAGACGAAATGCCTACATCTTCCCCTTAAGCAACGGGGGCGAAGCCCACATGATTGTGCTGCCACATGCTTAGCAGGAGCAGACAATAGGCTTTTTACAAACCGCCATTGTGCACTGGGTCAGAGAGTGTCAGAATGCACCTATGTCAGAAAGGGCCCTTTGCTCAAAGCCGTGCCCTCCATTGCTCTAGAGGTGGAAGGCACAAAGCACTGCCTCCATCCTTCAATTGGAGACAAGCCATAAACTGTCTTGCATCCAGCTCTTTAGGAAGCTGACAGACAACTCGCTTTCCACAGTCCTGTTACAGCAGACCGGGGAACTTCTCAGACAAAGGCAGCTCAAATGGCATTTCTTCCCAGCCCTTAACTCGCATCTTAGGACTCTTGCTTCTGCCGCAATTCCACCTTGCCAACCCGGCTCAGACGAAATGCCTACATCTTCCCCTGAAGCAACTGGGCTGAGTCCCCAATGATTGAGCGTCCACGTGCTTAGGAGGCGATAGACTGCACGCCTTTTTCCAACCACCATTCTGCACTGCTGGAGAGAGTGTCGGAAAGCAGCTATGTCAGAAAGACCCCTTGGTCTCAGCCGTGCCCTTCATTGCTCTAGACGTGGAATGCACAATGCACTGGCACCCCCCCTCAAGGGGCGACAAGCCACAGACCATCTTCCTTCCATCTCTTTAGGAAGCTGAGCATGAACTCGCTTTCAACAGTGCTCTTTCTGTGTCCTGGCAACATCTCATACAAAGGCAGCTGATATGCCATTTCTTTTCAGCGCTTAACTCGCAGATTTGGAACTTCTGCTCCTGCCACATTTCCACCTTGCCAACCCGGCTCAGACGAAATGTCTACATCTTCCCCTTCAGCAACGGGGATGAGGCCCAGATAACTGTGCTACCACATGCTTAGCAGGAGCAGACAATAGGCTTTTTACAAACTGCCACTGTGCACTGGGTCAGAGAGTGTCAGAATGCACCTAAGTCAGAAAGGGCCCTTTGATGCCAGCCGCGCCCTCCATTGCTGTAGAGTTGGAAGGCACAAAGCACTGCCTCCATCCTTCAATGGGAGACAAGCCATAAACTGTCTTGCCTCCAGCTCTTTAGGAAGCTGGGAAAGAACTCGCTTTCCACAGTGCTGTTACAGCATACGAGGAAACTGTCATACAGAGGCAGCTCAAACGCCTTTTCTTCCCAAGGCTTAACTGGCCGCTTTAGGACTTGCGCTTCTGCCACATTTCCACCTTGCCAACCGGGCTCAGACGAAATGCCTACATCTTCCCCATAAGCAACGGGGGCGAAGCTCACAGGATTGTGCTGCCACATGCTTAGCAGGAGCAGACAATAGGCTTTTTACAAGCCGCCCTTGTGCACTGGGTCAGAGAGTGTCAGAATGAACCTATGTCAGAAAGGGCCCTTTGCTCTCAGCCGTGCCCTCCATTGCTCTAGAGGTGGAAGGCACAAGGCACTGCCTCCATCATTCAAATGGAGACAAGCCATAAACTGTCTTGCCTCCAGCTCTTTAAGAAGCTCACAAACAACTCGCTTTCCACAGTCCTCTTACAGCAGATTGGGGAACTTCTCAGACTAAGGCAGCTGAAATGGCATTTCTTACCAGCCCTTAACTCGCAGCTTTAGGACTCCTGCTTCTGCCGCAATTCCACCTTGCCAACCCGGCTCCGACGAAATGCCTACATCTTCCCCTGAAGCAACTGTGCTGAGTCCCCAATGATTGAGCGTCCACGTGCTTAGGAGGCCATAGACTGCACGCCTTTTTCCAACCACCATTCTGCACTGCTGGAGAGAGTGTCGGAAAGCAGCTATGTCAGAAAGACCCCTTTGGTCTCAGCCATGCCCTTCATTGCTCTAGATGTGGAATGCACAATGCACTGGCTCCCCCCCTCAAGGGGCGACAAGCCACAGACCATCTTCCTTCCATCTCTTTAGGAAGCTGAGCAACAACTCGCTTTCAACAGTGCTCTTTCTGTGTCCTGGCAACATCTCATACAAAGGCAGCTGATATGCCATTTCTTTTCAGCGCTTAACTCGCAGATTTGGAACTTCTGCTCCTGCCACATTTCCACCTTGCCAACCCGGCTCAGACGAAATGTCTACATCTTCCCCTTCAGCAACGGGGACGAGGCCCAGATGACTGTGCTTCCGCATGCTTAGCAGGAGCAGACAATAGGCTTTTGACACACCGCCATTGTGCACTGGGTCAGAGAGAGTCAGAATGCACCTATGTCAGAAAGGGCCCTTTGCTCTCAGCTGTGGCCTGCATTGCTCTAGTGGTGGAAGTCACAAAGCACTGCCTCCATCCTTCAATCGGAGACTAGCCAGCAACTGGCCTGCTTCCAGCCCTTTAGGAAGCTGGGAAAGCACTCGCATTCCACAGTGCTCTTGCAGCGTCCTGGGAACGTCTCATACAAAGGCAGCTGAACACCGTGTCTTTTCAGCCCTTAACTCACCAATTGCAACATCTGCATCTGCCGCATTTCCACCTTGCCTACCCGGCTCAGACGAAATGCCTACATCTTCCCCTCAAGCGACTGTGCTGATTCCCAAATGATTGAGCATCCACATGCTTAGGAGGCGATAAACTGCATGCCTTTTTCCAACCACCATTTTACACTGCTTACAGAGCGTCGGAGAGCAGCTATGTCAGAAAGGACCCTTTGCTCTCAGCCATGCCCTCCATTGCTCTCGAGGTGGAAGGCACAAGGCACTGGTTCTGGATCCACCCCTCAATGGGAGACAAACCACATCTTGGTCTGCTTCCAGCTCTTTAGGAAGTGGAGAAAAAACTCCCTTTCCACAGTGCTCTTACAGCGTCCGGGGAACATGTCATACAAAGGAGGCTGAACGCCGTTTCTTTTCAGCACTTCACTCGCCAGTCTGGGACATCTGCATCCTGCACGTTTCCACCTTGCCAACCCGGCTCAGACGAAATGCCTACATCTTCCCCTTGAGCAATGGGGATGAGGCCCATAGGATTGTGGTTCCACATGCTGAGGAGGAGAGAGACAATAGGCTTTTAACTAACCACGAAGTGCAACGTTTGGGAGAGTGTCAGAAAGCACCAATGGCAGAAAGACCCCTTTGCTCTCAGCCGCGCCCTCCATTGCTGTAGAGGTGGAAGGCACAAAGCACTGCCTCCATCCTTCAATGGGAGACAAGCCATAAACTCTCTTGCCTCCAGCTCTTTAGGAAGCTGGGAAAGAACGCGCTTTCCACAGTGCTGTTACAGCATACGAGGAAACACTCATACAGAGGCAGCTCAAACGCCATTTCTTCCCAGTGCTTAACTGGCCGCTTTAGGACTTCCGCTTCTGCCACAGTTCCACCTTGCCAACCCGGCTCAGACGAAATGCCTCCATCTTCCCCTTAAGGAACGGGGGCGAAGCCCACATGATTGTGCTTCCACATGCTTAGCAGGAGCAGAGAATAGAATTTTTACAAACCGCCATTGTGCACTGGGTCAGAGAGTGTCAGAATGCACCTATGTCAGAAACGGCCCTTTACTCTCAGCCATGCCCACCATTGCTCTAGAGGTGGAAGGCACAAAGCACTGCCTCCATCCTTCAATTGGAGACAAGCCATAAAATGTCTTGCCTCCAGCTCTTTAGGAAGCTGACAAACAACTCGCTTTCCACAGTCCTGTTACAGCAGACCGGGGAACTTCTCATACAAAGGCAGCTCAAATGGCATTTCTTCCCAGCCCTTAACTCGCAGCTTAGGACTCCAGCTTTTGCCGCAATTCCACCTTGCCAACCCGGCTCAGACGACATGCCTACATCTTCCCCTGAAGCAACTGGGCTGAGTCCCCAATGATTGAGCCTCCACGTGCTTAGGAGGCGATAGACTGCACGCCTTTTTCCAACCACCATTGCGCACTGCTGGAGAGAGTGTCGGAAAGCAGCTATGTCAGAAAGACCCCTTTGCTCTCAGCCGTGCCCTTCATTGCTCTAGACGTGGAATGCACAATGCACTGGCTCCCCCCCTCAAGGGGCGACAAGCCACAGACCATCTTCCTTCCATTTCTTTAGGAAGCTGAGAAAGAACTCGCTTTCAACAGTGCTCTTTCTGTGTCCTGGCAACATCTCATACAAAGGCAGCTGATATGCCATTTCCTTTCAGCGCTTAACTCGCAGATTTGGAACTTCTCCTCCTGCCACATTTACAGCTTGCCAACCCGGCTCAGTCGAAATGTCTACATCTTCTGCTTCAGCAACGGGGATGAGGCCCAGATGACTGTGCTTCCGCATGCTTAGCAGGAGCAGACAATGGGCTTTTCACAAACCGCCATTGTGCACTGGGTCAGAGAGTGTAAGAATGCACCTATGTCAGACAGGGCCCTTTGCTCTCAGCCGTGCCCTCCATTGCTCTAGAGGTGGAAGGCACAAAGCACTGCCTCCCTCCTTCAATTGGAGACAAGCCAGCAACTGTCCTGCTTCCAGCTCTTTAGGAAGCTGGGAAAGCACTCGCATTCCACAGTGCTCTTGCAGCGTCCTGGGAACGTCTCATACAAAGGCAGCTGATCACCGTGTCTTTTCAGCCCTTAACTCACCAATCTGCAACATCTGCTTCTGTCGCATTTCCACCTTGCTAACCCGGCTCAGACGAAATGCCTCCATCTTCCCCTCAAGCGACTGTGCTGATTCCGAAATGATTGAGCATCCTCTTGCTTAGGAGGCGATAAACTGCATGCCTTTTTCCAACCACCATTTTACACTGCTTAGAGAGCGTCGGAAAGCAGCTATGTCAGAAAGGCCCCTTTGCTCTCAGCCATGCCCTCCATTGCTCTCGAGGTGGAAGGCACAAGGCACTGGTTCTGGATCCACCCCTCAATGGGAGACAAAACACATCTTGGCCTGCTTCCAGCTCTTTAGGAAGTGGAGAAAAAACTCCCTTTCCACAGTGCTCTTACAGCGTCCTGGGAACATCTCATACAAAGGAGGCTGAACGCCGTTTCTTTTCAGCACTTCACTCGCCAGTCTGGGACATCTGCATCCTGCACGTTTCCACCTTGCCCTCACGGGTCAGACGAAATGCCTACATCTTCCACTTGATCAATGAGGATGAGGCCCATAGAATTGTGGTGCCACATGCTGAGGAGGACAGAGACAATAGGCTTTTAACTAACCACGAAGTGCAACGGTTGGGAGAGTGTCAGAAAACACCAATGGCAGAAAGACCCCTTTGCTCTCAGCCGCGCCCTGCATTGCTGTAGAGGTAGAAGGCACAAAGCACTGTCTCCATCCTTCAATGGGAGACAAGCCATAAACTCTCTTGCCTCCAGCTCTTTAGGAAGCTGGGAAAGAACTCGCTTTCCACAGTGCCGTTACAGCATACGAGGAAACTCTCATACAGAGGCAGCTCAAACGCCGTTTCTTCCCAGTGCTTATCTGGCCGCTTTAGGACTTCCGCTTCTGCCACAGTTCCACCTTGCCAACCCGGCTCAGACGAAATGCCTACATCTTCCCCTTAAGGAACGGGGAAGAGGCCCACATGATTGTGCTGCCACATGCTTAGCAGGAGCAGACAATAGGCTTTTTACAAACCGCCATTTTGCACTGGGTCAGAGAGTGTCAGAATGCACCTATGTCAGAAAGGGCCCTTTGCTCTCAGCCGTGCCCTCCATTGCTCTAGAGGTGGAAGGCACAAAGCACTGCCTCCATCCTTCAATTGGAGACAAGCCATAAACTGTCTTGCATCCAGCTCTTTAGGAAGCTGACAGACAACTCGCTTTCCACAGTCCTGTTACAGCAGACCGGGGAACTTCTCAGACAAAGGCAGCTCAAATGGCATTTCTTCCCAGCCCTTAACTCGCATCTTAGGACTCTTGCTTCTGCCGCAATTCCACCTTGCCAACCCGGCTCAGACGAAATGCCTACATCTTCCCCTGAAGCAACTGGGCTGAGTCCCCAATGATTGAGCGTCCACGTGCTTAGGAGGCGATAGACTGCACGCCTTTTTCCAACCACCATTCTGCACTGCTGGAGAGAGTGTCGGAAAGCAGCTATGTCAGAAAGACCCCTTGGTCTCAGCCGTGCCCTTCATTGCTCTAGACGTGGAATGCACAATGCACTGGCACCCCCCCTCAAGGGGCGACAAGCCACAGACCATCTTCCTTCCATCTCTTTAGGAAGCTGAGCATGAACTCGCTTTCAACAGTGCTCTTTCTGTGTCCTGGCAACATCTCATACAAAGGCAGCTGATATGCCATTTCTTTTCAGCGCTTAACTCACAGATTTGGAACTTCTGCTCCTGCCACATTTCCACCTTGCCAACCCGGCTCAGACGAAATGTCTACATCTTCCCCTTCAGCAACGGGGATGAGGCCCAGATAACTGTGCTACCACATGCTTAGCAGGAGCAGACAATAGGCTTTTTACAAACTGCCACTGTGCACTGGGTCAGAGAGTGTCAGAATGCACCTAAGTCAGAAAGGGCCCTTTGATGCCAGCCGCGCCCTCCATTGCTGTAGAGTTGGAAGGCACAAAGCACTGCCTCCATCCTTCAATGGGAGACAAGCCATAAACTGTCTTGCCTCCAGCTCTTTAGGAAGCTGGGAAAGAACTCGCTTTCCACAGTGCTGTTACAGCATACGAGGAAACTGTCATACAGAGGCAGCTCAAACGCCTTTTCTTCCCAAGGCTTAACTGGCCGCTTTAGGACTTGCGCTTCTGCCACATTTCCACCTTGCCAACCGGGCTCAGACGAAATGCCTACATCTTCCCCATAAGCAACGGGGGCGAAGCTCACAGGATTGTGCTGCCACATGCTTAGCAGGAGCAGACAATAGGCTTTTTACAAGCCGCCCTTGTGCACTGGGTCAGAGAGTGTCAGAATGAACCTATGTCAGAAAGGGCCCTTTGCTCTCAGCCGTGCCCTCCATTGCTCTAGAGGTGGAAGGCACAAGGCACTGCCTCCATCATTCAAATGGAGACAAGCCATAAACTGTCTTGCCTCCAGCTCTTTAAGAAGCTCACAAACAACTCGCTTTCCACAGTCCTCTTACAGCAGATTGGGGAACTTCTCAGACTAAGGCAGCTGAAATGGCATTTCTTACCAGCCCTTAACTCGCAGCTTTAGGACTCCTGCTTCTGCCGCAATTCCACCTTGCCAACCCGGCTCCGACGAAATGCCTACATCTTCCCCTGAAGCAACTGTGCTGAGTCCCCAATGATTGAGCGTCCACGTGCTTAGGAGGCCATAGACTGCACGCCTTTTTCCAACCACCATTCTGCACTGCTGGAGAGAGTGTCGGAAAGCAGCTATGTCAGAAAGACCCCTTTGGTCTCAGCCATGCCCTTCATTGCTCTAGATGTGGAATGCACAATGCACTGGCTCCCCCCCTCAAGGGGCGACAAGCCACAGACCATCTTCCTTCCATCTCTTTAGGAAGCTGAGCAACAACTCGCTTTCAACAGTGCTCTTTCTGTGTCCTGGCAACATCTCATACAAAGGCAGCTGATATGCCATTTCTTTTCAGCGCTTAACTCGCAGATTTGGAACTTCTGCTCCTGCCACATTTCCACCTTGCCAACCCGGCTCAGACGAAATGTCTACATCTTCCCCTTCAGCAACGGGGACGAGGCCCAGATGACTGTGCTTCCGCATGCTTAGCAGGAGCAGACAATAGGCTTTTGACACACCGCCATTGTGCACTGGGTCAGAGAGAGTCAGAATGCACCTATGTCAGAAAGGGCCCTTTGCTCTCAGCTGTGGCCTGCATTGCTCTAGTGGTGGAAGTCACAAAGCACTGCCTCCATCCTTCAATCGGAGACTAGCCAGCAACTGGCCTGCTTCCAGCCCTTTAGGAAGCTGGGAAAGCACTCGCATTCCACAGTGCTCTTGCAGCGTCCTGGGAACGTCTCATACAAAGGCAGCTGAACACCGTGTCTTTTCAGCCCTTAACTCACCAATTGCAACATCTGCATCTGCCGCATTTCCACCTTGCCTACCCGGCTCAGACGAAATGCCTACATCTTCCCCTCAAGCGACTGTGCTGATTCCCAAATGATTGAGCATCCACATGCTTAGGAGGCGATAAACTGCATGCCTTTTTCCAACCACCATTTTACACTGCTTACAGAGCGTCGGAGAGCAGCTATGTCAGAAAGGACCCTTTGCTCTCAGCCATGCCCTCCATTGCTCTCGAGGTGGAAGGCACAAGGCACTGGTTCTGGATCCACCCCTCAATGGGAGACAAACCACATCTTGGTCTGCTTCCAGCTCTTTAGGAAGTGGAGAAAAAACTCCCTTTCCACAGTGCTCTTACAGCGTCCGGGGAACATGTCATACAAAGGAGGCTGAACGCCGTTTCTTTTCAGCACTTCACTCGCCAGTCTGGGACATCTGCATCCTGCACGTTTCCACCTTGCCAACCCGGCTCAGACGAAATGCCTACATCTTCCCCTTGAGCAATGGGGATGAGGCCCATAGGATTGTGGTTCCACATGCTGAGGAGGAGAGAGACAATAGGCTTTTAACTAACCACGAAGTGCAACGTTTGGGAGAGTGTCAGAAAGCACCAATGGCAGAAAGACCCCTTTGCTCTCAGCCGCGCCCTCCATTGCTGTAGAGGTGGAAGGCACAAAGCACTGCCTCCATCCTTCAATGGGAGACAAGCCATAAACTCTCTTGCCTCCAGCTCTTTAGGAAGCTGGGAAAGAACGCGCTTTCCACAGTGCTGTTACAGCATACGAGGAAACACTCATACAGAGGCAGCTCAAACGCCATTTCTTCCCAGTGCTTAACTGGCCGCTTTAGGACTTCCGCTTCTGCCACAGTTCCACCTTGCCAACCCGGCTCAGACGAAATGCCTCCATCTTCCCCTTAAGGAACGGGGGCGAAGCCCACATGATTGTGCTTCCACATGCTTAGCAGGAGCAGAGAATAGAATTTTTACAAACCGCCATTGTGCACTGGGTCAGAGAGTGTCAGAATGCACCTATGTCAGAAACGGCCCTTTACTCTCAGCCATGCCCACCATTGCTCTAGAGGTGGAAGGCACAAAGCACTGCCTCCATCCTTCAATTGGAGACAAGCCATAAAATGTCTTGCCTCCAGCTCTTTAGGAAGCTGACAAACAACTCGCTTTCCACAGTCCTGTTACAGCAGACCGGGGAACTTCTCATACAAAGGCAGCTCAAATGGCATTTCTTCCCAGCCCTTAACTCGCAGCTTAGGACTCCAGCTTTTGCCGCAATTCCACCTTGCCAACCCGGCTCAGACGACATGCCTACATCTTCCCCTGAAGCAACTGGGCTGAGTCCCCAATGATTGAGCCTCCACGTGCTTAGGAGGCGATAGACTGCACGCCTTTTTCCAACCACCATTGCGCACTGCTGGAGAGAGTGTCGGAAAGCAGCTATGTCAGAAAGACCCCTTTGCTCTCAGCCGTGCCCTTCATTGCTCTAGACGTGGAATGCACAATGCACTGGCTCCCCCCCTCAAGGGGCGACAAGCCACAGACCATCTTCCTTCCATTTCTTTAGGAAGCTGAGAAAGAACTCGCTTTCAACAGTGCTCTTTCTGTGTCCTGGCAACATCTCATACAAAGGCAGCTGATATGCCATTTCCTTTCAGCGCTTAACTCGCAGATTTGGAACTTCTCCTCCTGCCACATTTACAGCTTGCCAACCCGGCTCAGTCGAAATGTCTACATCTTCTGCTTCAGCAACGGGGATGAGGCCCAGATGACTGTGCTTCCGCATGCTTAGCAGGAGCAGACAATGGGCTTTTCACAAACCGCCATTGTGCACTGGGTCAGAGAGTGTAAGAATGCACCTATGTCAGACAGGGCCCTTTGCTCTCAGCCGTGCCCTCCATTGCTCTAGAGGTGGAAGGCACAAAGCACTGCCTCCCTCCTTCAATTGGAGACAAGCCAGCAACTGTCCTGCTTCCAGCTCTTTAGGAAGCTGGGAAAGCACTCGCATTCCACAGTGCTCTTGCAGCGTCCTGGGAACGTCTCATACAAAGGCAGCTGATCACCGTGTCTTTTCAGCCCTTAACTCACCAATCTGCAACATCTGCTTCTGTCGCATTTCCACCTTGCTAACCCGGCTCAGACGAAATGCCTCCATCTTCCCCTCAAGCGACTGTGCTGATTCCGAAATGATTGAGCATCCTCTTGCTTAGGAGGCGATAAACTGCATGCCTTTTTCCAACCACCATTTTACACTGCTTAGAGAGCGTCGGAAAGCAGCTATGTCAGAAAGGCCCCTTTGCTCTCAGCCATGCCCTCCATTGCTCTCGAGGTGGAAGGCACAAGGCACTGGTTCTGGATCCACCCCTCAATGGGAGACAAAACACATCTTGGCCTGCTTCCAGCTCTTTAGGAAGTGGAGAAAAAACTCCCTTTCCACAGTGCTCTTACAGCGTCCTGGGAACATCTCATACAAAGGAGGCTGAACGCCGTTTCTTTTCAGCACTTCACTCGCCAGTCTGGGACATCTGCATCCTGCACGTTTCCACCTTGCCCTCACGGGTCAGACGAAATGCCTACATCTTCCACTTGATCAATGAGGATGAGGCCCATAGAATTGTGGTGCCACATGCTGAGGAGGACAGAGACAATAGGCTTTTAACTAACCACGAAGTGCAACGGTTGGGAGAGTGTCAGAAAACACCAATGGCAGAAAGACCCCTTTGCTCTCAGCCGCGCCCTGCATTGCTGTAGAGGTAGAAGGCACAAAGCACTGTCTCCATCCTTCAATGGGAGACAAGCCATAAACTCTCTTGCCTCCAGCTCTTTAGGAAGCTGGGAAAGAACTCGCTTTCCACAGTGCCGTTACAGCATACGAGGAAACTCTCATACAGAGGCAGCTCAAACGCCGTTTCTTCCCAGTGCTTATCTGGCCGCTTTAGGACTTCCGCTTCTGCCACAGTTCCACCTTGCCAACCCGGCTCAGACGAAATGCCTACATCTTCCCCTTAAGGAACGGGGAAGAGGCCCACATGATTGTGCTGCCACATGCTTAGCAGGAGCAGACAATAGGCTTTTTACAAACCGCCATTTTGCACTGGGTCAGAGAGTGTCAGAATGCACCTATGTCAGAAAGGGCCCTTTGCTCTCAGCCGTGCCCTCCATTGCTCTAGAGGTGGAAGGCACAAAGCACTGCCTCCATCCTTCAATTGGAGACAAGCCATAAACTCTCTTGCCTCCAGCTCTTTAGGAAGCTGACAAACAACTCGCTTTCCACAGTCCTGTTACAGCAGACCCGGGAACTTCTCATACAAAGGCAGCTCAAATGGCATTTCTTCCCAGCCCTTAACTCGCAGCTTTAGGACTCCTGCTTCTGCCGCAATTCCACCTTGCCAACCCCGCTCAAACGAAATGCCTACATCTTCCCCTGAATAAACTGGTCTGATTGCAAAATGATTGAGCCTCCACGTGCTTAGGAGGCGATAGACTGCACGCCTTTTTCCAACCACCATTGCGCACTGCTGGAGAGAGTGTCGGAAAGCAGCTATGTCAGAAAGACCCCTTTGCTCTCAGCTGTGCCCTTCATTGCTCTAGACGTGGAATGCACAATGCACTGGCTCCCCCCCTCAAGGGGCGACAAGCCACAGACCATCTTCCTTCCATCTCTTTAGGAGTCTGAGCAGGAACTCGCTTTCAACAGTGCTCTTTCTGTGTCCTGGCAGCATCTCATACAAAGGCAGCTGATATGCCATTTCTTTTCAGCGCTTAACTCGCAGATTTGGAACTTCTGCTCCTGCCACATTTCCACCTTGCCAACCCGGCTCAGATGAAATGTCTACCTCTTCCCCTTCGGCAACGGGGACGAGGCCCAGATGACTGTGCTTCCGCATGCTTAGCAGGAGCAGACAATAGGCTTTTTACAAACCGCCATTGTGCACTGCGTCAGAGAGTGTCAGAATGCACCTATGTCAGAAAGGGCCCTTTGCTCTCAGCCGTGCCCTCCATTGCTCTAGAGGTGGAAGGCAAAAAGCACTGCCTCCATCCTTCAATTGGAGACAAGCCAGCAACTGTCCTGCTTCCAGCTCTTTAGGAAGCTGGGAAAGCACTCACATTCCACAGTGCTCTTGCAGCGTCCTGGGAACGTCTCATACAAAGGCAGCTGAACACCGTGTCTTTTAGCCCTTAACTCACCAATCTGCAACATCTGCTTCTGCCGCATTTCCACCTTGCCAACCCGGCTCAGACGAAATGCCTACATCTTCCCCTGAAGCGACTGTGCTGATTCCCAAATGATTGAGCATCCACATGCTTAGGAGGCGATAAAATGCATGCCTTTTTCCAACCACCATTTTACACTGCTTAGAGAGCGTCGGAAAGCAGCTATGTCAGAAAGGCCCCTTTGCTCTCAGCCATGCCCTCCATTGCTCTCGAGGTGGAAGGCACAAGGCAGTGGTTCTGGATCCACCCCTCAATGGGAGACAAACCACATCTTGTCCTGCTTCCAGATCTTTAGGAAGTGGAGAAGAAACTCCCTTTCCACAGTGCTCTTACAGCGTCCTGGGAACATCTCATACAAAGGAGGCTGAACGCCGTTTCTTTTCAGCACTTCACTCGCCAGTCTGGGACATCTGCATCCTGCACGTTTCCACCTTGCCAACCCGGCTCAGACGAAATGCCTACAACTTCCCCTTGAGCAATGGGGATGAGGCCCATAGGATTGTGGTTCCACATGCTGAGGAGGAGAGAGACAATAGGCTTTAAACTAACCACGAAGTGCAACGGTTGGGAGAGTGTCAGAAAGCACCAATGGCAGAAACACCCCTTTACTCTGAGCCGCGCCCTCCATTGCTGTAGAGGTGGAAGGCACAAAGCACTGCCTCCATCCTTCAATGGGAGAGAAGCCATAAACTGTCTTGCCTCCAGCTCTTTAGGAAGCTGGGAAAGAACTCGCTTTCCACAGTGCTGTTACAGCATACGAGGAAACTCTCATACAGAGGCAGGTCAAACGCCATTTCTTCCCGGGGCTTAACTGGCCGCTTTAGGACTTCCGCTTCTGCCACAGTTCCACCTTGCCAACCCGGCTCAGACGAAATGCCTACATCTTCCCCTTAAGCAACGGGGGCGAAGCCCACATGATTGTGCTGCCACATGCTTTGTAGGAGCAGACAATAGGCCTTTTACAAACCGCCATTGTGCACTGGGTCAGAGAGTGTCAGAATGCACCTATGTCAGAAAGGGCCCTTTGCTCTCAGCCGTGCCCCCCATTGCTCTAGAGGTGGAAGGCACAAAGCACTGCCTCCATCCTTCAATTGGAGACAAGCCATAAACTCTCTTGCCTCCAGCTCTTTAGGAAGCTGACAAACAACTCGCTTTCCACAGTCCTGTTACAGCAGATGGGTTAACTTCTCATACAATGGCTGCTCAAATGTCATTTCTTCCCAGCCCTTAACTCGCAGCTTAGGACTCCTGCTTCTGCCCCAATTCCACCTTGCCAACCCGGCTCAGACGAAATGCCTACATCTTCCCCTGAAGCAACTGGGCTGAGTCCCAAATGATTGAGCGTCCACGTGCTTAGGAGGCGATAGACTGCACGCCTTTTTCCAACCAGCATTGCGCACTGCTGGAGAGAGTGTCGGAAAGCAGCTATGTCAGAAAGACCCCTTTGCTCTCAGCCGTGCCCTTCATTGCTCTAGACGTGGAATGCACAATGCACTGGCTCACCCCTCAAGGGGCGACAATCCAGAGACCATCTTCCTTCCATCTCTTTAGGAAGCTGAGCAAGAACTCGCTTTCCACAGTGCTCTTTCTGTGTCCTGGCAGCATCTCATACAAAAGCAGCAGATATGCCATTTCTTTTCAGTGCTTAACTCGCAGATTTGGAACTTCTGCTCCTGCCACATTCCACCTTGCCAACCCGGCTCAGACGAAATGTCTACATCTTCCCCTTCAGCAACGAGGACGAGGCCCAGATGACTGTGCTTCCGCATGCTTAGCAGGAGCACACGATAGGCTTTTTACAAACCGCCATTGTGCACTGCGTCAGAGAGTGTCAGAATGCACCTATGTCAGAAAGGGCCCTTTGCTCTCAGACGTGCCCTCCATTGCTCTATAGGTGGAAGGCACAAAGCACTGCCTCCATCCTTCAATTGGAGACAAGCCAGCACCTGTCCTGCTTCCAGCTCTTTAGGAAGCTGGGAAAACACTCGCATTCCACAGTGCTCTTTCAGCGTTCTGGGAAAGTCTCATACAAAGGCAGCTGAACACCGTGTCTTTTCAGCCCTTAACTCACCAATCTGCAACATCTGCTTCTGCCGCATTTCCACCTTGCCAACCCGGCTCAGACGAAATGCCTACATCTTCCCCTCAAGCGACTGTGCTGATTCCCAAATGATTGAGCATCCACATGCTTAGGAGGCGATAAACTGCATGCCTTTTTCCAACCACCATTTTACACTGCTTAGAGAGCATCGGAAAGCAGCTATGTCAGAAAAGCCCCTTTGCTCTCAGCCATGCCCTCCATTTCTCTCGAGGTGCAAGGCACAAGGCACTTTTTCTGGATCCACCCCTCAATGGGAGACAAACCACATCTTGGTCTCCTTCAAGCTCTCTAGGAAGTGGAGAAAAAACTCCCTTTCCTCAGTGCTCTTACAGCGTCCTGGGCACATCTCATACAAAGGAGGCTGAACGCCGTTTCATTTCGGCACTTCACTCGCCAGTCTGGGACATCTGCATCCTGCACGTTTCCACCTTGCCAACACGGCTCAGACGAAATGCCTACAACTTCCCCTTGATCAATGGGGATGAGGCCCATAGGATTGTGGTTCCACATGCTGAGGAGGAGAGAGACAATAGGCTTTTAACTAACCACGAAGTGCAACGGTTGCTAGAGTGTCAGAAAGCACCAATGGCAGAAAGACCCCTTTACTCTCAGCCGCACCCTCCATTGCTGTATAGGTGGAAGGCACAAAGCACTGCCTCCATCCTTCAATGGGAGACAAGCCATAAACTGTCTTGCCTCCAGCTCTTTAGGAAGCTGGGAAAGAACTCGCTTTCCACAGTGCTGTTACAGCATGCGAGGAAACTCTCATACAGAGGCAGCTCAAACGCCATTTCTTCCCAGTGCTTAACTGCCCGCTTTAGGACTTCCGCCTCTGTCACTGGTCCACCTTGCCAACCCGGCTCAGGCGAAATGCCTACATCTTCACCTTAAGCAACGGGGACGAGGCCCAGACGACTGTGCTTCCGCATGCTTAGCAGGAGCAGACAATAGGCTTTGTACAAACCGCCATTGTGCACTGGGTCAGAGAGTGTAAGAATGCACCTATGTCAGAAAGGGCCCTTTGCTCTCAGCCGTGCCCTCCATTGCTCTAGAGGTGGAAGGCACAAAGCACTGCCTCCATCCTTCAATGGGAGACAAGCCATAAACTGTCTTGCCTCCAGCTCTTTAGGATGCTGGGAAAGAACTCGCTTTCCACAGTCCTGTTACAGCAGACCGGGGAACTTCTCATACAAAGGCAGCTCAAATGGCATTTCTTCCCAGCCCTTAACTCGCAGCTTTAGGACTCCTGCTTCTGCCGCAATTCCACCTTGCCAACCCGGCTCAGACGAAATGCCTACATCTTCCCCTGAAGCAACTGGGCTGAGTCCCAAATGATTGAGCGTCCACGTGCTTAGGAGGCGATAGACTGCACGCCTTTTTCCAACCACCATTGTGCACTGCTGGAGAGAGTGTCGGAAAGCAGCTATGTCAGAAAGACCCCTTTGCTCTCAGCCGTGCCCTTCATTGCTCTAGGCGTGGAATGCACAAGGCACTGGCTCCATCCTTCAATTGGAGGCAAGCCAGCAACTGTCCTGCTTCCAGCTCTTTAGGAAGCTGGGAAAGCACTCACATTCCACAGTGCTCTTACAGCGTCCTGGGAACGTCTCATACAAAGGCAGCTGAACACCGTGTCTTTTCAGCCCTTAACTCACCAACCTGCAACATCTGCTTCTGCCGCATTTCCACCTTGCCAACCCGGCTCAGACGAAATGCCTACATCTTCCCCTGAAGCAACTGTGCTGATTCCCAAATGATTGAGCATCCACATGCTTAGGAGGCGATAAACTGCATGCCTTTTTCCAACCACCATTTTACACCTTTTAGAGAGCGTCGGAAAGCAACTATGTCAGAAAGGCCCCTTTGCTCTCAGCCATGCCCTCCATTACTCTCGAGGTGGAAGGCACAAGGCACTGGTTCTGGATCCACCCCTCAATGGGAGAAAAACCACATCTTGGCCTGCTTCCAGCTCTTTAGGAATTGGAGAAAAATCTCCCTTTCCACAGTGCTCTTACAGCGTCCCGGGAACATCTCATACAAAGGAGGCTGAACGCCGTTTCTCTTCAGCACTTCACTCGCCAGTCTGGGACATCTGCATCCTGCACGTTTCCACCTTGCCAACCCGGCTCAGACGAAATGCCTACATCTTCCCCTTGAGCAATGGGGATGAGGCCCATAGGATTGTGGTTCCACATGCTGAGGAGGAGAGAGACAATAGGATTTTAACTAACCACGAAGTGCAATGGTTGGGAGAGTGTCAGAAAGCACCAATATCAGAAAGACCCCTTTACTCTCAGCCGCGCCCTCCATTGCTGTATAGGTGGAAGGCACAAAGCACTGCCTCCCTCCTTCAAGGGGAGACAAGCCATAAACTGTCTTGCCTCCAGCTCTTTAGGAAGCTGGGAAAGAACTCACTTTCCACAGTGCTCTTACAGCATACGAGGAAACTCTCATGCAGAGGCAGCTCAAACGCCATTTCTTCCCAGTGCTTAACTGGCCGCTTTAGGACTTCCGCTTCTGCCACCGTTCCACCTTGCCAACCCGGCTCAGACGAAATGCCTACATCTTCCCCTTATGCAACGGGGGCGAAGCCCACATTATTGTGCTGCCCCATGCTTCCCAGAAGCAGACAATAGGCTTTTTACAAACCGCCATTGTGCACTGGGTCAGAGAGTGTCAGAATGCACCTATGTCAGAAAGGGCCCTTTGCTCTCAGCCGTGCCCTCCATTGCTCTAGAGGTGGAAGGCACAAAGCACTGCCTCCATCCTTCAATTGGAGACAAGCCAGCAACTGGCCTGCTTCCAGCTCTTTAGGAAGCTGGGAAAGCAATCGCATTCCACAGTGCTCTTACAGCGTCCTGGGAACGTCTCATACAATGGCAGCTGAATACCGTGTCTTTTCAGCCCTTAACTCACCAATCTGCTACATCTGCTTCTGCCGCATTTCCACCTTGCTGACCCGGCTCAGACGAAATGCCTACATCTTCCCCTCAAGCGACTGTGCTGATTCCCAAATGATTGAGCATCCACATGCTTAGGAGGCGATAAACTGCATGCCTTTTTCCAACCACCATTTTACACTGCTTAGAGAGCGTCGGAAAGCAGCTATGTCAGAAAGGCCCCTTTGCTCTCAGCCATGCCCTCCATTGCTCTCGAGGTGGAAGGCACAAGGCACTGGTTCTGGATCCACCCCTCAATGGGAGAAAAACCACATCTTGGCCTGCTTCCAGCTCTTTAGGAAGTGGAGAAGAAACTCACTTTCCACAGTGCTCTTACAGCGTCCTGGGAAAATCTCATACAAAGGAGGCTGAACGCCGTTTCTTTTCAGCACTTCACTCGGCAGTCTGGGACATCTGCATCATGCACGTTTCCACCTTGCCAACCCGGCTCAGACGAAATGCCTACAACTTCCCCTTGAGCAATGGGGATGAGGCCCATAGGATTGTGGTTCCACATGCTGAGGAGGAGAGAGACAATAGGCTTTTAACTAACCACGAAGTACAACGGTTGGGAGAGTGTCAGAAAGCACCAATGGCAGAAAGACCCCTTTGCTCTCAGCCGCACCCTCCATTGCTGTAGAGGTGGAAGGCACAAAGCACTGCCTCAATCCTTCAAGGGGAGACAAGCCATAAACAGTCCTGCCTCCAGCTCTTTAGGAAGCTGGGAAAGAACTCGCTTTCCACAGTGCTGTTACAGCATACGAGGAAACTCTCATACAGAGGCAGCTCAAACGCCATTTCTTCCCAGTGATTAACTGGCCACTTTAGGACTTCCGCTTCTGCCACAGTCCCACCTTGCCAACCCGGCTCAGACGAAATGCATACATCTTCCCCTTAAGCAACGGGGGCGAAGCCCACATGATTGTGCTGCCACATGCTTAGCAGGAGCAGACAATAGGCTTCGTACAAACCGCCATTGTGCACTGAGTCAGAGAGTGTCAGAATGCACCTATGTCAGAAAGGGCCCTTTGCTGTCAGCCGTGCCCTCCATTGCTCTAGAGGTGGAAGGCACAAAGCACTGCCTCCATCCTTCAATTGGAGACAAGCCATAAACTGTCTTGCCTCCAGCTCTTTAGGAAGCTGACAAACAACTCGCTTTCCACAGTCCTGTTACAGCAGACCGGGGAACTTCTCATACAAAGGCAGCTCCAATGTCATTTCTTCCCAGCCCTTAACTCGCAGCTTTAGGACTCCTGCTTCTGCCGCAATTCCACCTTGCCAACCCGGCTCAGACGAAATGCCTACATCTTCCCCTGAAGAAACTGGGCTGAGTCCCAAATGATGGAGCGTCCACGTGCTTAGGAGGCGATAGACTGCACGCCTTTTTCCAAAGACCATTGTGCACTGCTGGAGAGAGTGTTGGAAAGCAGCTATGTCAGAAAGACCCCTTTGCTCTCAGGCGTGCCCTTCATTGCTCTAGACGTGGAAAGCACAATGCACTGGCTCCCCCCCCAAGGGGCGACAAGCCACAGACCATCTTCCTTCCATCTCTTTAGGAAGCTGAGCAAGAACTCGCTTTCAACAGTGCTCTTTCTGTGTCCTGGCAACATCTCATACAAAGGCAGCTGATATGCCATTTCTTTTCAGCGCTTAACTCGCAGATTTGGAACTTCTGCTCCTGCCACTTTTCCAGCTTGCCAACCCGGCTCTGACGAAATGTCTACATCTTCCCCTTCAGCAACGGGGACGAGGCCCATATCACTGTGCTTCCGCATGCTTAGCAGGAGCAGACAATAGGCTTTCTACAAACCGCCATTGTGCACTGGGTCAGAGAGTGTCAGAAAGCACCTATGTCAGAAAGGGCCCTTTGCTCTCAGCCGTGCCCTCCATTGCTCTCGAGGTGGAAGGCACAAGGCACTGGTTCTGGATCCACCCCTCAATGGGAGACATACCACATCTTGGCCTGCTTCCAGCTCTTTAGGAATTGGTGAAAAACCTCCCTTTCCACAGTGCCCTTACAGCGTTCATCTTCCTTCCATCTCTTTAGGAAGCTGAGCAAGAACTCGTTTCAACAGTGCTCTTTCTGTGTCCTGGCAACATCTCATACAAAGGCAGCTGATATGCCATTTCTTTTCAGCGCTTAACTCGCAGATTTGGAACTTCTGCTCCTGCCACATTTCCACCTTGCCAACCCGGCTCAGACGAAATGTCTACATCTTCCCCTTCAGCAACGGGGACGAGGCCCAGACGACTGTGCTTCCCCATCCTTAGCAGGAGCAGACAATAGGCTTTTTAAAACCGCCATTTTGCACTGGGTCAGAGAGTGTCAGAATGCACCTATGTCAGAAAGGGCCCTTTGCTCTCAGCCGTTCCCTCCATTGCTCTAGAGGTGGAAGGCACAAAGCACTGCCTCCATCCATCAATTGGAGAGAAGCCAGCAACTGTCCTGCTTCCAGCTCTTTAGGAAGCTGGGAAAGCACTCGCATTCCACAGTGCTCCTACAGCGTCCTGGGAACGTCTCATACAAAGGCAGCTGAACACCGTGTCTTTTCAGCCCTTAACTCACCAATCTGCAACATCTGCTTCTGCCGCATTTCCACCTTCCCAACCCGGCTCAGACGACATGCCTACATCTTCCCCTGAAGCGACTATGCTGATTCCCATATGATTGAGCATCCACATGCTTAGGAGGCGATAAACTGCATGCCTTTTTCCAACCACCATTTTACACTGCTTAGAGAGCGTCGGAAAGCAGCTATGTCAGAAAGGCCCCTTTGCTCTCAGCCATGCCCTCCATTGCTCTCGAGGAGGAAGGCACAAGGCACTGGTTCTGGATCCACCCCTCAATGGGAGACAAACCACATCTTGTCCTGCTTCCAGCTCTTTAGGAAGTGGAGAAGAAACTCCCTTTCCACAGTGCTCTTACAGCGTCCTGGGAACATCTCATACATAGGAGGCTGAATGCCCTTTCTTTTCAGCACTTCACTCGCCAGTCTGGGACATCTGCATCCTGCACGTTTCCACCTTGCCAACCCGGCTCAGACGAAATGCCTACATCTCCCCCTTGAGCAATGGGGATGAGGCCCATAGGATTGTGGTTCCACATGCTGAGGAGGAGAGAGACAATAGGCTTTTAACTAACCACGAAGTGCAACGCTTGGGAGAGTGTCAGAAAGCACCAATGGCAGAAAGACCGCTTTACTCTCAGCCGCGCCCTCCATTGCTGTAGAGGTGGAAGGCACAAAGCACTGCCTCCATCCTTCAATAGGAGACAAGCCATAAACTGTCTTGCCTCCAGCTCTTTAGGAAGCTGAGAAAGAACTCGCTTTCCACAGTGCTGTTACAGCATACGAGGAAACTCTCATACAGAGGCAGCTCAAACGCCATTTCTTCCCAGTGCTTAACTGGCCGCTTTAGGACTTCTGCTTCTGCCACAGTTCCACATTGCCAAAACGGCTCAGAGGAAATGCCTTCATCTTCCCCTTAAGCAACGGGGGCTAAGCCCACATGATTGTGCTGCCCCATGCTTAGCAGGAGCAGACAATAGGCTTTTTACAAACCGCCATTGTGCACTGGGTCAGAGAGTGTCAGAATGCACCTATGTCAGAAAGGGGCCTTTGCTCTCAGCGGTGCCCTCTATTGCTCTAGAGGTGGAAGGCACAAAGCACTGCCTCCATCCTTCAATTGGAGACAAGCCAGCAACTGGCCTGCTTCCAGCTCTTTAGGAAGCTGGGAAAGAACTCGCATTCCACAGTGCTCTTACAGCGTCCTGGGAACGTCTCATACAAAGGCAGCTGAACACCGTGTCTTTTCAGCCCTTATCTCACCAATCTGAAACATCTGCTTCTGCCGCATTTCCACCTTGCCAACCCGGCTCAGACGAAATGCCTACATCTTCCCCTCAAGCGATTGTGCTGATTCCCAAATGATTGAGCATCCACATGCTTAGGAGGCGATAAACTGCATGCCTTTTTCCAACCACCATTTTACACTGCTTAGAGAGCGTCGGAAAGCAGCTATGTCAGAAAGGCCCCTTTGCTCTCAGCCATGCCCTCCATTGCTCTCTAGGTGAAAGGCACAAGGCACTGGTTCTGCATCCACCCCTCAATGAGAGACAAACCACATCTTGTCCTGCTTCCAGATCTTTAGGAAGTGGAGAAGAAACTCCCTTTCCACAGTGCTCTTACAGCGTCCGGGGAACATGTCATACAAAGGAGGCTGAACGCCGTTTCTTTTCAGCACTTCACTCGCCAGTCTGGGACATCTGCATGCTGCACGTTTCCACCTTGCCAACCCGGCTCAGGCGAAATGCCTACATCTTCCCCTTGAGCAATGGGGATGAGGCCCATAGGATTGTGGTTCCACATGCTGAGGAGGAGAGAGACAGTAGGCTTTTAAATAACCACGAAGTGCAATGGTTGGGAGATTGTCAGAAAGCACCAATGGCAGAAACACCCCTTTACTCTGAGCTGCGTGCTATATTGCTGTAGAGGTGGAAGGCACAAAGCACTGCCTCCATCCTTCAATGGGAGACAAGCCATAAACTGTCTTGCCTCCAGCTCTTTAGGAAGCTGGGAAAGAACTCGCTTTCCACAGTGCTGTTACAGCATACGAGGAAACTCTCATACAGAGGCAGCTCAAACGCCATTTCTTCCCAGGGCTTAACTGGCCGCTTTAGGACTTCCGCTTCTGCCACAGTTCCACCTTGCCAAGCCGGCTCAGACGAAATGCCTACATCTTCCGCTTAAGCAACGGGGGCGAAGCCCACATGATTGTGCTGCCACATGCTTAGCAGGAGCAGACAATAGGCTTTGTACAAACCGCCATTGTGCACTGGGTCAGAGAGTGTCAGAATGCACCTATGTCAGAAAGGGCCCTTTGCTCTCAGCCGTGCCCCCCATTGCTCTACAGGTGGAAGGCACAAAGCACTGCCTCCATCCTTCAATTGGAGACAAGCCATAAACTGTCTTGCCTCCAGCTCGTTAGGAAGCTGACAAACAAGTCACTTTCCACAGTCCTGTTACAGCAGACCGGTTAACTTCTCATACAAAGACTGCTCAAATGGCATTCCTTCCCAGCCCTTAACTCGCAGCTTAGGACTCCTGCTCCTGCCACATTTCCACCTTGCCAACCTGGCTCAGACGAAATGTCTACATCTTCCCCTTCAGCAACGGGGATGAGGCCCAGATGACTGTGCTTCCGCATGCTTAGCAGGAGCAGACAATGGGCTTTTTACAAACCGCCATTGTGCACTGGGTCAGAGAGTGTAAGAATGCACCTATGTCAGAAAGGGCCCTTTGCTGTCAGCCGTGCCCTCCATTGCTCTAGAGGTGGAAGGCACAAAGCACTGCCTCCATCCTTCAATTGGAGACAAGCCAGCAACTGGCCTGCTTCCAGCTCTTTAGGAAGCTGGGAAAGCACTCGCATTCCACAGTGCTCTTACAGCGTCCTGGGAACGTCTCATACAAAGGCAGCTGAACACCGTGTCTTTTCAGCCCTTAACTCACCAATCTGCAACATCTGCTTCTGCTGCATTTCCACCTTGCGAACCCGGCTCAGACGAAATGCCTACATCTTCCCCTCAAGCGACTGTGCTGATTCCCAAATGATTGAGCATCCACATGCTTAGGAGGCGATAAACTGCAAGCCTTTTTCCAACCACCATTTTACACTGCTTAGAGAGCATCGGAAAGCAGCGATGTCAGAAAAGCCCCTTTGCTCTCAGCCATGCCCTCCATTTCTCTCGAAGTGCAAGACACAAGGCACTGGTTCTGGATCCACCCCTCAATGGGAGACAAACCACATCTTGGTCTGCTACAAGGTCTCCTGGAAGTGGAGAAAAAACTCCCTTTCCACAGTGCTCTAACAGCGTCCTGGGAACATCTCATACAAAGGAGGCTGAATGCCGTTTCATTTCGGCACTTCACTCGCGAGTCTGGGACATCTGCATCCTGCACGTTTCCACCTTGCCAACACGGCTCAGACGAAATGCCTACAACTTCCCCTTGAGCTATGGGGATGAGGCCCATAGGATTGTGGTTCCACATGCTGAGGAGGAGAGAGCCAATAGGCTTTTAACTAACCACGAAGTGCAACGGTTGCGAGAGTGTCAGAAAGCACCAATGGCAGAAAGACCCCTTTACTCTCTGAATCACCCTCCATTGCTGTATAGGTGGAAGGCACAAAGCACTGCCTCCATCCTTGAATGGGAGACAAGCCATAAACTGTCTTGACTCCAGCTCTTTAGGAAGCTGGGAAAGAACTCACTTTCAACAGTGCTGTTACAGCATACGAGGAAACTCTCATACAGAGGCAGCTCAAACGCCATTTCTTCCCAGGGCTTAACTGGCCGCTTTAGGACTTCCGCCTCTGTCACAGTTCCACCTTGCCAACCCGGCTCAGGCGAAATGCCTATATCTTCACCTTCAGCAACGGGGACGAGGCCCAGACGACTGTGCTTCCGCATGCTTAGCAGGAGTAGACAATAGGCTTTGTACAAACCGCCATTGTGCACTGGGTCAGAGAGTGTAAGAATGCACCTATGTCAGAAAGGGCCCTTTGCTCTCAGCCGTGCCCTCCATTGCTCTAGAGGTGGAAGGCACAAAGCACTGCCTCCATCCCTCAATGGGAGACAAGCCATAAACTGTCTTGCCTGCAGCTCTTTAGGAAGCTGGGAAAGAACTCGCTTTCCACAGTCCTGTTACAGCAGACCGGGGAACTTCTCATACAAAGGCAGCTCCAATGGCATTTCTTCCCAGCCCTTAACTCGCAGCTTAGGACTCCTGCTTCTGCCGCAATACCACCTTGCCAGCCCGGCTCAGACGAAATGTCTACATCTTCCCCTTCAGCAACGGGGACGAGGCCCAGATGACTAGGCTTCCGCATGCTTAGCAGGAGCAGACAATAGGCTTTTTACAAACCGCCATTGTGCACTGGGCCAGAGAGTGTCAGAATGCACCTATGTCAGAAGGGGCTCTTGGCTCTCAGCCGTCCCCTCCATTGCTCTAGAGGTGGAAGGCACAAAGCACTGCCTCCATCCTTCAATTGGAGACAAGCCAGCAACTGGCCTGCTTCCAGCTCTTTAGGAAGCTGGGAAAGCACTCGCATTCCACAGTGCTCTTACAGCGTCCTGGGAACGTCTCATACAAAGGCAGCTGAACACCGTGTCTTTTCAGCCCTTAACTCACCAATCTGCAACATCTGCTTCTGCTGCATTTCCACCTTGCGAACCCGGCTCAGACGAAATGCCTACATCTTCCCCTCAAGCGACTGTGCTGATTCCCAAATGATTGAGCATCCACATGCTTAGGAGGCGATAAACTGCAAGCCTTTTTCCAACCACCATTTTACACTGCTTAGAGAGCATCGGAAAGCAGCGATGTCAGAAAAGCCCCTTTGCTCTCAGCCATGCCCTCCATTTCTCTCGAAGTGCAAGACACAAGGCACTGGTTCTGGATCCACCCCTCAATGGGAGACAAACCACATCTTGGTCTGCTACAAGGTCTCCTGGAAGTGGAGAAAAAACTCCCTTTCCACAGTGCTCTAACAGCGTCCTGGGAACATCTCATACAAAGGAGGCTGAACGCCGTTTCATTTCGGCACTTCACACGCGAGTCTGGGACATCTGCATCCTGCACGTTTCCACCTTGCCAACACGGCTCAGACGAAATGCCTACAACTTCCCCTTGAGCTATGGGGATGAGGCCCATAGGATTGTGGTTCCACATGCTGAGGAGGAGAGAGACAATAGGCTTTTAACTAACCACGAAGTGCAACGGTTGCGAGAGTGTCAGAAAGCACCAATGGCAGAAAGACCCCTTTACTCTCTGAAGCACCCTCCATTGCTGTATAGGTGGAAGGCACAAAGCACTGCCTCCATCCTTGAATGGGAGACAAGCCATAAACTGTCTTGACTCCAGCTCTTTAGGAAGCTGGGAAAGAACTCACTTTCAACAGTGCTGTTACAGCATACGAGGAAACTCTCATACAGAGGCAGCTCAAACGCCATTTCTTCCCAGGGCTTAACTGGCCGCTTTAGGACTTCCGCCTCTGTCACAGTTCCACCTTGCCAACCCGGCTCAGGCGAAATGCCTATATCTTCAACTTCAGCAACGGGGACGAGGCCCAGACGACTGTGCTTCCGCATGCTTAGCAGGAGTAGACAATAGGCTTTGTACAAACCGCCATTGTGCACTGGGTCAGAGAGTGTAAGAATGCACCTATGTCAGAAAGGGCCCTTTGCTCTCAGCCGTGCCCTCCATTGCTCTAGAGGTGGAAGGCACAAAGCACTGCCTCCATCCCTCAATGGGAGACAAGCCATAAACTGTCTTGCCTGCAGCTCTTTAGGAAGCTGGGAAAGAACTCGCTTTCCACAGTCCTGTTACAGCAGACCGGGGAACTTCTCATACAAAGGCAGCTCCAATGGCATTTCTTCCCAGCCCTTAACTCGCAGCTTAGGACTCCTGCTTCTGCCGCAATACCACCTTGCCAGCCCGGCTCAGATGAAATGCCTACATCTTCCCCTGAAGCAACTGGGCTGAGTCCCAAATGATTGAGCGTCCACGTGCTTAGGAGGCGATAGACTGCACGCCTTTTTCCAACCAGCATTGCCCACTGCTGGAGAGAGTGTCGGAAAGCAGCTATGTCAGAAAGACCCCTTTGCTCTCAGCCGTGCCCTTCATTGCTCTAGACGTGGAATGCACAATGCACTGGCTCCCCACCTCAAGGGGCGACAAGCAACAGACCATCCTCCTTCCATCTCTTTAGGAAGCTGGGAAAGAACTCACTATACACAGGGTTGTTACAGCATACGAGGAAACTCTCATACAGAGGCAGCTCAAACTCCATTTCTTTCCAGTGCTTATCTGGCCGCTTTTTGACTTCTGCTTTTGCCACAGTTCCACCTTGCCAACCGGGCTCAGACGAAATGCCTACATCCTCCCCTTCAGCACAGGGGGCGAAGCCCACATGGTTGTGCTGCCACATGTTAACAGGCGCAGAAAATAGTCTTTCTACAAACCGCCATTGTGCACTGGGTCAGAGAGTGTCAGAATGCACCTATGTCAGAAAGGGCCCTTTGCTTTCAGCCGTGCCCTCCATTGCTCTAGAGGTGGAAGGCACAAAGCACTGCCTCCATCCTTCAATAGGAGACAAGCCATAAACTGTCTTGCCTCCAGCTCTTTAGGAAGCTGACAAACAACTCGCTTTCCACAGTCCTGTTACAGCAGACCGGGGAAATTCTCATACAAAGGCAGCTCAAATGGCATTTCTTCCCAGCCCTTAACTCGCAGCTTTAGGACTCCTGCTTCTGTCGCAATTCCACCTTGCCAACCCGGCTCAGACCAAATGCCTACATCTTCCCCTGAAGCAACTGGGCTGAATCCCAAATGATTGAGCGTCCACGTGCTTAGGAGGCGATAGACTGCACTCCTTTTTCCAGCCACCATTTTGCACTGCTGGAGAGAGTGTCGGAAAGCAGCTATGTCAGGAAGACCCCTTTGCTCTCAGCCGTGCCCTTCATTGCTCTAGAGGTGGAATGCACAATGCACTGGCTACCCCCCTCGAGGGGCGACAAGCCACAGACCATCATCCTTCCATCTCTTTAGGAAGCTGAGCAAGAACGCGCTTTCAACAGTGCTCTTTCTGTGTCCTGGCAGCATCTCATACAAAGGCAGCTGATATGCCATTTCTTTTCAGCGCTTAACTCGCAGATTTGGAACTTCTGCTCCTGCCACATTTCCACCTTGCCAACCCGGCTCAGACGAAATGCCTACATCTTCCCCTGAAGCGACTGTGCTGATTCCCAAGTGATGGAGCATCCACATGCTTAGGAGGCGATAAACTGCATGCCTTTTTCCAACCACCATTTTACACTGCTTAGAGAGCGTCGGAAAGCAGCTATGTCAGAAAGGCCCCTTTGCTCTCAGCCATGCCCTCCATTGCTCTCGAGTTGGAAGGCACAAGGCACTGGTTGTGGATCCACCCTCAATGGGAGTCAAACCACATCTTGTCCTATCTCCAGCTCTTTAGGAAGTGGAGAAAAAACTCCCTTTCCACAGTGCTCTTACAGCGTCCTGGGAACATCTCATAAAAAGGACGCTGAACGCCGTTTCTTTTCAGCACTTCAGTCGCCAGTCTGGGACCTCTGCATCCTGCACGTTTCCACCTTGCCAACCCGGCTCAGACGAAATGCCTACATCTTCCCCTTTAGCAATGGGGATGAGGCCCATAGGATGGTGGTTCCACATGCTGAGGAGGAGAGAGACAATAGGCTTTTAAATAACCACGAAGTGCAACGCTTGGGAGAGTGTCAGAAAGCACCAATGGCAGAAAGACCCCTTTACTCTCAGCCGCGCCCTCCATTGCTGTAGAGGTGGAAGGCAAAAAGCACTGCCTCCATCCTTCAATGGGAGACAAGCCATAAACTGTCTTGCCTCCAGCTCTTTAGGAAGCTGAGAAAGAACTCGCTTTTCGCAGTGCTGTTACAGCATACGAGGAAACTCTCATACAGAGGCAGCTCAAACGCCATTTCTTCCCAGTGCTTAACTGACCGCTTTAGGACTTCCGCATCTGCCACAGTTCCACCTTGCCAACACGGCTCAGACGAAAGGCCTACATCTTCCCCTTAAGCAAAGGGAGCGAGGCCCACATGATTGTGCTTCCACATGATTAGAAGGAGCAGACAATAGGCTTTTTACAAACCGACATTGTGCACTGGGTCAGAGAGTGTCAGAATGCACCCATGTCAGAAAGGGCCCTTTGCTCTCAGCCGTGCCCTCCATTGCTCTAGAGGTGGAAGGCACAAAGCACTGCCTCCATCCTCCAATTGGAGACAAGCCATAAACTGTCCTGCTTCCAGCTCTTTAGGAACCTGGGAAAGCACTCGCATTCCACAGTGCTCTTACAGCGTCCTGGGAACGTCTCATACAAAGGCAGCTGAACACCGTGTCTTTTCAGCCCTTAACTCACCAATCTGCAACATCCGCTTCTGCCGCATTTCCACCTTGCAGACCCGGCTCAGACGAAATGCCTACATCTTCCCCTCAAGCGACTGTGCTGATTTCCAAATGATTGAGCATCCACATGCTTAGGAGTTGATAAACTGCATGCCTTTTTCCAACCACCATTTTACACTGCTTAGAGAGCGTCGTAAAGCAGCTATGTCAGAAAGGCCCCTCTGCTCTCAGCCATGCCCTCCATTGCTCTAGAGGTGGAAGGCACAAAGCACTGCCTCCATACTTCAATTGGAGACAAGCCATAAACTGTCTTGCCTCCAACTATTTAGGAAGCTGACAAACAACTCGCTTTCCACAGTTCTGTTACAGCAGACTGGGGAACTTCTCATACAAAGGCAGCTCAAATGGCATTTCTTCCCAGCCCTTAACTCGCAGCTTTAGGTCTCCTGCTTCTGCCGCAATTCCACCTGGGCAACCCGGCTCAGAGGAAATGCCTACATCTTCCCCTGAAGCAACTGGGCTGAGTCCCAAATGATTGAGCGTCCACGTGCTTAGGAGGCGATACACTGCACGCCTTTTTCCAACCACCATTTGACACTGCTTAGAGAGCGTCGGAAAACAGCTATGTCAGAAAGGCCCCTTTGCTCTCAGCCATGCCCTCCATTGCTCTCGAGGTGGAAGGCACAAGTCACTGGTTCTGGATGCACCCCTCAATGGGAGACATACCACATCTTGGCCTGCTTCCAGCTCTTTAGGAAGTGGTGAAAAAACTCCCTTTCCACAGTGCCCTTACAGCGTCCATCTTCCTTTCATCTCTTTAGGAAGCTGAGCAAGAACTCGCTTTCAACAGTGCTCTCTCTGTGTCCTGGCAACATCTCATACAAAGGCAGCTGATATGCCATTTCTTTTCAGCACTTAACTCACAGATTTGGAACTTCTGCTCCTGCCACATTTCCACCTTGCCAACCCGGCTCATACGAAATGTCTACATCTTCTACTTCAGCAACGGTGACGAGGTCCATATGACTGTGCTTCCGCATTCTTAGCAGGAGCAGACAATAGGCTTTTTACAAACCACCATTGTGCACTGGGTCAGAGAGTGTCCGAATGCACCTATGTCAGAAAGGGCCCTTTGCTCTCAGCCGTGCCCTCCATTGCTCTAGAGGTGGAAGGCACAAAGCACTGCCTACATCCTTCAATTGGAGACAAGCCAGCAACTGGCCTGCTTCCAGCTCTTGAGGAAGCTGGGAAAGCACTCGCATTCCACAGTGCTCTTACAGCGTCCTGGGAACGTCTCATACAAAGGCAGCTGAACACCGTGTCTTTTCAGCCCTTAACTCACCAATCTGCAACATCTGCTTCTGCCGCCTTTCCACCTTGCCAACCCGGCTCAGACGAAATGCCTACATCTTCGCCTGAAGCGACTGTGCTGATTCCGAAATGATTGAGCATCCACATGCTTAGGAGGCGATAAACTGCATGCCTTTTTCCCACCACCATTTTTCACTGCTTAGAGAGCGTCGGAAAGCAGCTATGTCAGAAAGGCCCCTTTGCTCTCAGCCATGCCCTCCATTGCTCTCGAGGTGGAAGGAACAAGGCACTGGTTCTGGATCCACCCCTCAATGGGAGACAAACCACATCTTGTCCTGCTTCCTGCTCTTTAGGAAGTGGAGAAGAAACTCCCTTTCCACAGTGCTCTTACAGCGTCCTGGGAACATCTCATACAAAGGAGGCTGAACGCCGTTTCTTTTCAGCACGTCACTCGCCAGTATGGGACATCTGCATCCTGCACGTTTCCACCCTGCCAACCCGGCTCAGACGAAATGCCTACAACTTCCCCTTGAGCAATGGGGATGAGGCCCATAGGATTGTGGTTGCACATGCTGAGGAGGCGAGAGACAGTAGGCTTTTAACTAACCACGAAGTGCAACGGTTGGGAGAGTGTCAGAAAGCACCAATGTCAGAAACACCCCTTTACTCTCAGCCGCGCCCTCCATTGCTGTAGAGGTGGAAGGCACAAAGCACTGCCTCCATCCTTCAAAGGGAGACAAGCCATAAACTGTCTTGCCTCCAGCTCTTTAGGAAGCTGAGAAGAACTCGCTTTCCACAGTGCTGTTACAGCATCCGAGGAAACTCTCATACAGAGGCAGCTCCAACGCCATTTCTTCCCCGTGCTTAACTCTCCGCTTTAGGACTTCCGCTTCTGCCACAGTTCCACCTTGCCAACCCGGCTCAGACAAAATGCCTACATCTTCCCCTTAAGCAACGGGGGCGAAGCCCACATGATTGTGCTGCCACATGCTTAGCAGGAGCAGACAATAGGCTTTTTACAAACCGCCATTGTGCACTGGGTCAGAGAGTGTCAGAATGCACCTATGTCAGAAAGGGCCCTTTGCTCTCAGCCGTGCCCTCCATTGCTCTCGAGGTGGAAGGCACAAGGCACTGGTTCTGGATCCACCCCTCAATGGGAGACAAACCACATCTTGGCCTGCTTCCTGCTCTTTAGGAAGTGGAGAAGAATCTCCCTTTCCACAGTGCTCTTACAGCGTCCTGGGAACATCTCATACAAAGGAGGCTGAACGCCGTTTCTTTTCAGCACGTCACTCGCCAGTCTGGGACACCTGCATCCTGCACGTTTCCACCTTGCCAAACCGGCTCAGACGAAATGCCTACAACTTCCCCTTGAGCAATGGGGATGAGGCCCATAGGATTGTGGTTGCACATGCTGAGGAGGAGAGAGACAATAGGCTTTTAACTAACAACGAATTGCAATGGTTGGGAGAGTGTCAGAAAGCTCCAATGGCAGAAACACCCCTTTACTCTCAGCCGCGCCCTCCATTGCTGTAGAGGTGGAAGGCACAAAGCACTGCCTCCATCCTTCAATTGGAGACAAGCCAGCAACTGGCCTGCTTCCAGCTCTTTAGGAAGCTGGGAAAGCACTCGCATTCCACAGTGCTCTTACAGCGTCCTGGGAACGTCTCATACAAAGGCAGCTGAACACCGTGTCTTTTCAGCCCCTAACTCACCAATCTGCAACATCTGCTTCTGCCGCATTTCCACCATGCCAACCCGGCTCAGACGAAATGCCTACGTCTTCCCCTGAAGCGACTGTGCTGATTCCCAAATGATTGAGCATCCACATGCTTAGGAGGCGATAAACTGCATGCCTTTTTCCAACCACCATTTTACACTGCTTTGACAGCGTTGGAAGGCAGCTATGTCAGAAAGGCCCCTTTGCTCTCAGCCATGCCCTCCATTGCTCTCGAGGTGGAAGGCACAAGGCACTGGTTCTGGATCCACCCCTCAATGGGAGACAAACCACATCTTGGCCTGCTTCCAGCTCTTTAGGAATTGGAGAAAAATCTCCCTTTCCACAGTGCTCTTACAGCGTCCTGGGAACATCTCATACAAAGGAGGCTGAACGCCGTTTCTCTTCAGCACTTCACTCGCCAGTCTGGGACATCTGCATCCTGAACGTTTCCACCTTGCCAACCCGGCTCAGACGAAATGCCTACATCTTCCCCTTGAGCAATGGGGATGAGGCCCATAGGATTGTGGTTCCACATGCTGAGGAGGAGAGAGACAATAGGCTTTTAACTAACCACGAAGTGCAATGGTTGGGAGAGTGTCAGAAAGCACCAATATCAGAAAGACCCCTTTACTCTCAGCCGCGCCCTCCATTGCTGTAGAGGTGGAAGGCACAAAGCACTGCCTCCCTCCTTCAACGGGAGACAAGCCATAAACTGTCTTGCCTCCAGCTCTTTAGGAAGCTGGGAAAGAAGTCGCTTTCCACAGTGCTCTTACAGCATACGAGGAAACTCTCATGCAGAGGCAGCTCAAACGCCATTTCTCCCCTGTGCTTAACTGGCCGCTTTAGGACTTCCGCTTCTGCCACCGTTCCACCTTGCCAACCCGGCTCAGACGAAATGCCTACATCTTCCCCTTAAGCAACGGGGGCGAAGCCCACATGATTGTGCTGCCACATGCTTCGCAGAAGCAGACAATGGGCTTTTTACAAACCGCCATTGTGCACTGGGTCAGAGAGTGTCAGAATGCACCTATGTCAGAAAGGGCCCTTTGCTCTCAGCCGTGCCCTCCATTGCTCTAGAGGTGGAAGGCAGAAAGCACTGCCTCCATCCTTCATTTGGAGACAAGCCATAAACTGTCTTGCCTCCAGCTATTTAGGAAGCTGACAAGCAACTCGCTTTCCACAGTCCTGTTATAGCAGACCGGCGATCTTCTCATACA
This sequence comes from Equus caballus, assembly GCF_041296265.1. NCBI lineage: Eukaryota > Metazoa > Chordata > Mammalia > Perissodactyla > Equidae > Equus > Equus caballus. The sequence continues at coordinate 5,098,756 of NC_091700.1, read as the reverse complement.
AAGGCAGCTCAAATGGCATTTCTTCCCAGCCCTTAACACGCAGCTTTAGGACTCCTGCTTCTGCCGCAATTCCACCTTGCCAACCCGGCTCAGACGAAATGCCTACATCTTCCCCTGAAGCAACAGGGCTGAGTCCCAAATTATTGAGCGTCCTCATGCTTAGGAGGCGATAGACTGCACGCCTTTCTTCAACCACCATTGTGCACTGCTGGCGAGAGTGTCGGAAAGCAGCTATGTCAGGAAGACCCCTTTGCTCTCAGCCGTGCCCTTCATTGCTCTAGACGTGGAATGCACAATGCACTGGCTCCCCCCCTCAAGGGGCGACAAGCCACAGACCATCTTCCTTCCATCTCTTTAGGAAGCTGAGCAAGAACTCGCTTTCAACAGTGCTCTTTCTGTGTCCTGGCAACATCTCATACAAAGGCAGCTGATATGAAATTTCTTTTCAGCGCTTAACTCGCGGATTTGGATCTTCTGCTCCTGCCACATTTCCACCTTGCCAACCCGTCTCAGACGAAATGTCTACATCTTCCCCTTCAGCAACGGGGACAAGGCCCAGATGACTGTGCTTCCGCATGCTTAGCAGGAGCAGACAATAGGCTTTTTACAAACCGCCATTGTGCACTGGGTCAGAGAGTGTCAGAATGCACCTATGTCAGAAAGGGCCCTTTGCTCTCAGCCGTGCCCTCCATTGCTCTAGACGTGGAAGGCACAAAGCACTGCCTCGATCCTTCAATTGGAGACAAGCCAGCAACTGTCCTGCTTCCAGCTCTTTAGGAAGCTGGGAAAGCACTCGCATTCCACAGTGCTCTTAGAGCGTCCTGGGAACGTCTCATACAAAGGGAGCTGAACACCGTGTCTTTTCAGCCCTTAACTCACCAATCTGCAACATCTGCTTCTGCCGCATTTCCACCTTGCCGACCCGGCTCAGATGAATTGCCTACATCTTCCCCTGAAGCGACTGTGCTGATTCCCAAATGATTGAGCATCCACATGCTTAGGAGGCGATAAACAGCATGCCTTTTTCCAACCACCAATTTACACTGCTTAGAGAGCGTCGGAAAGCAGCTATGTCAGAAAGGCCCCTTTGCTCTCAGCCATGCCCTCCATTGCTCTCGAGGCGTAAGGCACAAGGCACTGGTTCAGGATCCACCCCTCAATGGCAGACAAATCACATCTTGTCCTGTCTCCAGCTCTTTAGGAAGTGGAGAATAAACTCCCTTTCCACAGTGCTCTTACAGCGTCCTGGGAACATCTCATACAAAGGAGTCTGAACGCCGTTTCTTTTCAGCACTTCACTCGCCAGTCTGGGACAGCTGCATCCTGCACGTTTCCACCTTGCCAACCCGGCTCAGACGAAATCCCTACATCTTCCCCTTTAGCAATGGGGAAGAGGCCCAAAGGATTGTGGTTCCACATGCTGAGGAGGAGAGAGGCAATAGGCTTTTAACTAACCACGAAGTGCAACGGTTGCGAGAGTGTCAGAAGGCACCAATGGCAGAAACACCCCTTTACTCTCAGCCGCGCCCTCCATTGCTGTAGTGTTGGAAGGCACAAAGCACTGCTTTCATCCTTCAATGGGAGACAAGCCATAAACTGTCTTGCCTCCAGCTCTTTAGGAAGTTGGGAAAGAACTCGCTTTCCACAGTGCTGTTACAGCATACGAGGAAATTCTCATACAGAGGCAGCTCAAACGCCATTTCTTCCCAGTGCTTAACTGGCCGCTTTAGGACTTGCGCTTCTGCCACATTTCCACCTTGCCAACCAGGCTCAGACGAAATGCCTACATCTTCCCCTTAAGCAACGGGGGCGAAGCCCACATGATTGTGCTGCCACATGCTTAGCAGGAGCAGACAATAGGCTTTTTACAAACGGCCATTGTGCACTGGGTCAGAGAGTGTCAGAATGCACCTATGTCAGAAAGGGCCCTTTGCTCTCAGCGGTGCCGTCCATTGCTCTAGAGGTGGAAGGCACAAGGCACTGCCTCCATCATTCAATTGGAGACAAGCCATAAACTGTCTTGCCTCCAGCTCTTTAGGAAGCTGGCAAACAACTCGCTTTCCACAGTCCTGTTACAGCAGACCGGGGAACTTCTCAGACTAAGGCAGGTCAAATGGCATTTCTTCCCAGCCCTTAACTCGCAGCTTTAGGACTCCTGCTTCTGCCGCAATTCCACCTGGCCAACCCGGCTCAGACGAAATGCCTACATCTTCCCCTGAAGCAACTGGGCTGAGTCCCAAGTGACTGAGCAACCACGTGCTTAGGAGGCGATAGACTGCACGCCTTTTTCAAACCACCATTCTGCACTGCTGGAGAGAGTGTCTGAAAGCAGCTATGTCAGAAAGGGCCCTTTGCTCTCAGCCGTGCCCTCCATTGCCCTTAGAGGTGGAAGGCACAAAGCACTGCCTCCATCCTTAAATTGGATACAAGACAGCAACTGTCCTGCTTCCAGCTCTATAGGAAGCTGGGAAAGCACTCGCATTCCACAGTGCTCTTGCAGCGTCCTGGGAACGTCTCATACAAAGGCAGCTGAATACCGTGTCTTTTCAGCCCTTAACTCACCAATCTGCTACATCTGCTTCTACCACATTTCCACCTTGCCAACCCGGCTCAGACGAAATGCCTACATCTTCCCCTGAAGCGAATGTGCTGATTCCCAAATTATTGAGCATCCACATGCTTAGGAGGCGATAAACTGCATGCCTTTTTCCAACCACCATTTTACACTGCTTAGAGAGCGTCGGAAAGCAGCTATGTCAGAAAGGCCCCTTTGCTCTCAGCCATGCCCTCCATTGCTCTTGAGGTGGAAGGCACAAGGCACTGGTTCTGGATCCACCCCTCAATGGGAGACAAACCACATCTTGGCCTGCTTCCAGCTCTTTAGGAAGTGGAGAAAAAACTCCCTTTCCACAGTGCTCTTACAGCGTCCTGGGAACATCTCATACAAAGGAGGATGAACGCCGTTTCTTTTCAGCACATCACTCGCCAGTCTGGGACATCTGCATCCTGCACGTTTCCACCTTGCCAACCCGGCTCAGACGAAATGCCTACATCTTCCCCTTAAGCAACGGGGGCGAAGCCCACATGATTGTGCTGCCACATGCTTAGCAGGAGCAGACAATAGGCTTTTTAAAGACCGCCATTGTCCACTGGGTCAGAGAGTGTCAGAATGCACCTATGTCAGAAAGGGCCCTTTGCTCTCAGCCGTGCCCTCCATTGCTCTAGAGGTGGAAGGCACAAAGCACTGCCTCCATCCTTCAATTGGAGACAAGCCATAAACTGTCTTGCCTCCAGCTCTTTAGGAAGCTGACAAAAAACTCGCTTTCCACAGTCCTGTTACAGCAGACCGGGGAACTTCTCATACAAAGGCAGCTCAAATGGCATTTCTTCCCACCCCTTAACTCACAGCTTTAGAACTCCTGCTTCTGCCGCAATTCCACCTTGCCAACCCGGCTCAGACGAAATGCCTACATCTTCCCCTGAAGCAACTGGGCTGAGTCCAAAATGATTGAGCTTCCACGTGCTTAGGAGGCGATAGACTGCACGCCTTTTTCCAACCACCATTGTGCACTGCTGGAGAGAGTGTCAGAAAGCAGCTATGTCAGAAAGAGCCCTTTGCTCTCAGCCGTGCCCTTCATTGCTCTAGACGTGGAATGCACAATGCACTGGCTCCGCCCGTCAAGGGGAGACAATCCACAGACAATCTTCCTTCCATCTCTTTAGGAAGCTGAGCAAGAACTCGCTTTCAACAGTGCTCTTTCTGTGTCCTGGCAACATATCATACAAAGGCAGCTGATATGCCATTTCTTTTCAGCGCTTAACTCGCAGATTTGGAACTTCTGTTACTGACACATTTCCACCTTGCTAACCCGGCTCAGACGAAATGTCTACATCTTCCCCTTCAGCAACGGGGACGAGGCCCAGATGACTGTGCTTCCGCATGCGTAGCAGGAGCAGACAATAGGCTTTTTACAAACCGCCATTGTGCACTGGGTCAGAGAGTGTCAGAATGCACCTATGTCAGAAAGGGCCATTTGCTCTCAGCCGTGCCCTCCATTGCCCTTAGAGGTGGAAGGCACAAAGCACTGCCTCCATCCTTAAATTGGATACAAGCCAGCAACTGTCCTGCTTCCAGCTCTATAGGAAGCTGGGAAAGCACTCTCATTCCACAGTGCTCTTGCAGCGTCCTGGGAACGTCTCATACAAAGGCAGCTGAACACCGTGTCTTTTCAGCCTTTAACTCACCAATCTGCTACATCTGCTTCTGCAGCATTTCCACCTTGCCAACCCGGCTCAGACGAAATGCCTACATCTTCCCCTTAAGCAACGGGGGCCAAGCCCACATGACTGTGCTTCCGCATGCTTAGCAGGAGCAGACAATAGGCTTTGTACAAACCGCCATTGTGCACTGGTTCAGAGAGTGTCAGAATGCACCTATGTCAGAAAGGGCCCTTTGCTCTCAGCCGTGCCCTCCATTGCTCTAGAGGTGGAAGGCACAAAGCACTGCCTCCATCCTGCAATTGGAGACAAGCCATAAACTGTCTTGCCTCCAGCTCTTTAGGAAGCTGACAAACAACTCGCTTTCCACAGTCCTGTTACAGCAGACCGGGGAACTTCTCATACAAAGGCAGCTCAAATGGCATTTCTTCCCAGCCCTTAACACGCAGCTTAGGACTCCTGCTTCTGCCGCAATTCCACCTTGCCAACCCGGCTCTGACGACATGCCTACATCTTCCCCTGAAGCAACTGGGCTGAGTCCCCAATGATTGAGCGTCCACGTGCTTAGGAGGCGATAGACTGCACGCGTTTTTCCAACCACCATTGCGCACTGCTGGAGAGAGTGTCGGAAAGCAGCTATGTCAGAAAGACAGCTTTGCTCTCAGCCGTGCCCTTCATTGCTCTAGACGTGGAATGCACAATGCACTGGCTCCGCCCGTCAAGGGACGACAATCCACAGACAATCTTCCTTCCATCTCTTTAGGAAGCTGAGCAAGAACTCGCTTTCAACAGTGCTCTTTCTGTGTCCTGGCAACATCTCACACAAAGGCAGCTGATATGCCATTTCTTTTCAGCGCTTAACTCGCAGATTTGGAACTTCTGCTCCTGCCACATTTCCACCTTGCCAACCCGGCTCAGACGAAATGTCTACATCTTCCCCTTCAGCAACGGGGACGAGGCCCAGATGACTGTGCTTCCGCATGCTTAGCAGGAGCAGACAATAGGCTTTTTACAAACCGCCATTGTGCACTGGGTCAGAGAGTGTCAGAATGCACCTATGTCAGAAAGGGCCCTTTGCTCTCAGCCGTGCCCTCCATTGCTCTAGAGGTGGAAGGCACAAAGCACTGCCTCCATCCTTCAATTGGAGACAAGCCATAAACTGTCTTGCTTCCAGCTCTTTAGGAAGCTGGCAAAGCACTCGCATTCCACAGTGCTCTTACAGCGTCCTGGGAACGTCTCATACAAAGGCAGCTGAACACCGTGTCTTTTACAGCCCTTCACTCACCAATCTGCAACATCTGCTTCTGCCGCATTTCCACCTTGCCAACCCGGCTCAGACGAAATGCCTACATCTTCCCCTGAAGCGACTGTGCTGATACCAAAATGATTGAGCATCCACATGCTTAGGAGGCGATAAACTGCATGCCTTTTTCCAACCACCATTTTACACTGCTTAGAGAGCGTCGGAAAGCAGCTATGTCAGAAAGGCCCCTTTGCTCTCAGCCATGCCCTCCATTGCTCTCGAGGTGGAAGGCACAAGGCACTGGTTGTGGATCCACCCTCAATGGGAGACAAAGCACATCTTGTCCTGTCTCAGGCTCTTTAGGAAGTGGAGAAAAAACTCCCTTTCCACAGTGCTCTTACAGCGTCCCGGGAACATCTCATACAAAGGAGGCTGAACGCTGTTTCTTTTCAGCACTTCACTCGCCAGTCTGGGACATCTGCATCCTGCACGTTTCCACCTTGCCAACCCGTATCAGATGAAATGCCTACGTCTTCCCCTTGAGCAATGGGGATGAGGCCCATAGGATTGTGGTTCCACATGCTGAGGAGGAGAGAGACAATAGGCTTTTAACTAACCACTAAGTGCAACGGTTGGGATAGTGTCAGAAAGCACCAATGGCAGAAAGACCGCTTTACTCTCAGCCACGCCCTCCATTGCTGTAGAGGTGGAAGGCACAAAGCACTGCCTCCATCCTTCAATGGGAGACAAGCCATAAACTGTCTTGCCTCCAGCTCTTTAGGAAGCTGGGAAAGAACTCGCTTTCCACAGTGCTGTTACAGCATACGAGGAAACTCTCACACAGAGGCAGCTCAAAGGCCATTTCTTCCCAGTGCTTAACTGGCCGCTTTAGGACTTCCGCTTCTTCCACAGTCCCACCTTGCCAACCCGGCACAGACGAAATGCCTACATCTTCCCCTTAAGCAACGGGGGCGAAGCCCACATGATTGTGCTGCCACATGCTTAGCAGGAGCAGACAATAGGCTTTTTACAAACCGCCATTGTTCACTGGGTCAGAGAGTGTCAGAATGCACCTATGTCAGAAAGGGCCCTTTGCTCTCAGCCGTGCCCTCCATTGCTCTAGAGGTGGAAGGCACAAAGCACTGCCTCCATCCTTCAATTGGAGACAAGCCATAAACTGTCTTGCTTCCAGCTCTTTAGGAAGCTGACAAACAACTCGCTTTCCACAGTCCTGTTACAGCAGACCGTTGAACTTCTCATACAAAGGCAGCTCAAATGGCATTTCTTCCCATCCCTTAACTCGCAGCTTAGGACTCCTGCTTCTGCCGCAATTCCACCTTGCCAACCCGGCTCAGACGAAATGCCTACATCTTCCCCTAAAGCAACTGGGCTGAGTCCCAAATGATTGAGCGTCCACGTGCTTAGGATGCGATAGACTGCACGCCTTTTTCCAACCACCATTTTGCACTGCTTTAGAGAGTGTCGGAAAGCAGCTATTTCAGAAAGACCCCTTGGTCTCAGCCGTGCCCTTCATTGCTCTAGACGTGGAATGCACAATGCACTGGCCCCCCCTCAAGGGGCGACAAGCCACAGACCATCTTCCTTCCATCTCTTTAGGAAGCTGAGCAAGAACTCGCTTTCAACAGTGCTCTTTCTGTGTCCTGGCAACATCTCATACACAGGCAGCTGATATGCCATTTCTTTTCAGCGCTTAACTCGCAGATTTGGAACTTCTGCTCCTGCCACATTTCCACCTTGCCAACCCGGCTCAGACGAAATGTCTACATCTTCCCCTTCAGCAACGGGGACGAGGCACAGATGACTGTGCTTCCGCATGCTTAGCAGGAGCAGACAATAGGCTTTTTACAAACCGCCATTGTGCACTGGGTCAGAGAGTGTCAGAATGCACCTATGTCAGAAAGGGCCCTTTGCTCTCAGCCGTGCCCTCCATTGCTCTAGAGGTGGAAGGCACAAAGCACTGCCTCCATCCTTCAATTGGAGACAAGCCAGCAACTGTCCTGCTTCCAGCTCTTTAGGAAGTTGGCAAAGCACTCGCATTCCACAGTGCTCTTACAGCGTCCTGGGAACGTCTCATACAAAGGCAGCTGAACACCGTGTCTTTTACAGCCCTTCACTCACCAATCTGCAACATCTGCTTCTGCCGCATTTCCACCTTGCCAACCCGGCTCAGACGAAATGCCTACATCTTCCCCTGAAGCGACTGTGCTGATTCCCAAATGATTGAGCATCCACATGCTTAGGAGGCGATAAACTGCATGCCTTTTTCCAACCACCATTTTACACTGCTTAGAGAGCGTCGGAAAGCAGCTATGTCAGAAAGGCCCCTTTGCTCTCAGCCATGCCCTCCATTGCTCTCGAGGTGGAAGGCACAAGGCACTGGTTGTGGATCCACCCTCAATGGGAGACAAAGCACATCTTGTCCTGTCTCAGGCTCTTTAGTAAGTGGAGAAAAATCTCCCTTTCCACAGTGCTCTTACAGCGTCCAGGGAACATCTCATACAAAGGAGGCTGAACGCCGTTTCTTTTCAGCACTTCACTCGCCAGTCTGGGACATCTGCATCCTGCACGTTTCCACCTTGCCAACCCGTATCAGACGAAATGCCTACGTCTTCCCCTTGAGCAATGGGGATGAGGCCCATAGGATTGTGGTTCCACATGCTGACGAGGAGAGAGACAATAGGCTTTTAACTAACCACGAAGTGCAACGGTTGGGAGAGTGTCAGAAAGCACCAATGGCAGAAAGGCCCCTTTACTATCAGCCGCGCCCTCCATTGCTGTAGAGGTGGAAGGCACAAAGCACGTGCCAATGACCCCGGAAGCACCTGCCGAGCACGCCGGAACCACCTGCTCGACTCGCCAGAACCACCTGCCGGACACGCAAAAATCACCTGCCGGCTACGCCACAACCAGTCGGGGAACACTTCGGAATCACCTGCCGGGCTTGCTGGAACCACCTGCCGGTCATGCCAAAATCACCTGCCAACTACGCCAGTACCACTTGGGGGACACTGTGGAAACACCTGTCGGGCCGGCCGGAACCACATCTCAGACGTGCCAGAACCATGTGCATGAGATGCTGGAACCACACACCGATCAGACGGAAAGCACCTGCCAGACCCGTCTGAACAACCTGCCGAGCACGCCGGAGCCACCTGCTCGACTCGCCGGAACCACCTACCTGACATGCCCAAATCACCAGCCGGGTATGCCAGAACCACTTGGCGGACACTCCGGAATCATCTGCCGGACATGCCGGAACCAGCTCTCAGACACACCGGAACGACGTGCCGGACACGCCGGAATCACCTACCGGACAGACCGGAACCACCTGCCGAGCATGCCGGAGCCACCTGTTCGACTCGCTGGAACCACCTGCCGGACAGGCCAATATCAACTGCTCCTATGCCAGAACCACCTGGGGGACGGTCCGGAATCACCTGCCAGCCATGGCGGAACCACCTCTCAGACGTACCAGAACCACCTGCCGGAGAAGCTGGAAACACGTTGTGGACAGTCTGGAACCACCTGCCGGCCAAGCCTGAACCACCTGCCAAGCACAACGGAACAACCTGCCAGACACGCCAAAATCCCCTTGCGTGTTATGCCAGAACAACTAGGAGGACTCAATGGGATGACCTGCCGGGCATGCCGGAACCACCTCTCAGACGTGCCAGAAGCACCTGCCGGAGAAGCTGGAAACACGTCCTGGACAGACTGGAACCACGTGACGGCCATGCCTAAACCACCTGCCGAGCACTGCGGAACCACCTGCTGGACACGCCAAAATCACCTGCGGGCTACGCCAGAACCACTTGGGCGACTCTCCGAAATGACCTGCCGGGCATGTTGGAACCACCACTCAGACGTGCCAGAAGCACGTGGCGGACAGTCCGGAATCACCTGTTGGGCATACGCAACCACCTCTGACACGTACCAGAACCACGTGCCGTGCACGCCGGAACCACCTACCGGACAGACCGGAATCAACTTTTGAGCATGCCGGAACCACCAGTCAGATGTGCCAGAAACACGTGCCGGAGACGCCAGAAGCACCTGCCGAGCACGTCGCAACCACCTGCTCAACTCGCCTGAACCACCTGCCGGACACGCCAAAATCACCTGCCCGCTACACCAGCACCACTTCGGGGACAAGCCGGAATCACGTGAGGGACATGCCGGCACAGCCTCTCAGACTGAACCTCGTGCCGGACACCACAGAACCACCTGCCGGACAGACCGGAACCACATGCCAGACACGCCGGAACCACCGGCTTGACCCGCCGGAACGACCGCTGTACATGCAAACTCACCTGCCAGCTACGCCGGAAACACTTGGCGAACACTCCGGAATCACCTGCCTGGCATGCCGGAACCACCTCTCAGATATGACAGAACCACGTGCCGGACACGCAAAAATCACCTGCCGGCTACGCCACAACCAGTTGGGGAACACTTCGGAATCACCTGCCGGGCTTGCTGGAACCACCTGCCGGTCATGCCAAAATCACCTGCCAACTACGCCAGTACCACTTGGCGGACACTGTGGAAACACCTGTCGGGCCGGCCGGAACCACATCTCAGACGTGCCAGAACCATGTGCATGAGATGCTGGAACCACACCCCGAACAGACGGAAAACACCTGCCAGACCCGTCTGAACAACCTGCCGAGCACGCCGGAGCCACCTGCTCGACTCGCCGGAACCACCTACCTGACATGCCCAAATCACCAGCCGGGTATGCCAGAACCACTTGGCGGACACTCCGGAATCATCTGCAGGACATGCCGGAACCAGCTCTCAGACACACCAGAACCACGTGCCGGAGACGCCGGAAGCACCTGCCGAGCATGCCGGAGCCACCAGCTCGACTCGCCGGAAACACCTGCCAGACACGCCAAAATCACCTGCCGGGTACGCCAGAACCACCTGGCGGACACTCCGAAATCACCTGTCGCGCATGCCGGAACCACCTCTCAGACGTGCCGGAAGCACGTGCCGGACACGCCGGAATCACCTACCGGACAGACCGGAACCACCTGCCGAGCACGCCGGAGCCACCTGTTCGACTCGCTGGAACCACCTGCCGGACAGGCCAATATCAACTGCTGGCTATGCCAGAACCACCTGGGGGACGGTCCGGAATCACCTGCCAGCCACGGCGGAACCACCTCTCAGACGTACCAGAACCACCTGCCGGAGAAGCTGGAAACACGTCCTGGACAGTCTGGAACCACCTGCCGGCCAAGCCTGAACCACCTACCAAGCACAACGGAACAACCTGCCAGATACGCCAAAATCACCTGCGTGCTATGCCAGAACCACTTGGAGGTCTCTCTGGGATGACCTGCCGGGCATGCCGGAACCACCTCTCAGACGTGCCAGAACCATGTGGCGGACAGTCCGGAATCACCTGTTGGTCATGCGCAACCACCTCTGAGACGTACCAGAACCACATGCCGTGCAGGCTGGAACCACCTACCGGACAGACCGGAATCACCTTTCGGGCATGCCGGAACCACCTGTCAGATGTGCCAGAAACACGTGCCGGAGACGCCGGAAGCACCTGCCAAGCACGTTGGAACCACCTGCTCAACTCGCCTGAACCACCTGCCGGACATGCCAAAATCACCTGCCGACTATGCCAGAACCATTTGGCGAACACTCCGGAATCACTTGCCGGGCATGCAGGAACCACCTCTCAGACATGCCAGAACCCCGTGCCAATGACCCCGGAAGCACCAGCCGAGCAGGCCGGAACCACCTGCTCGACTCGCCAGAACCACCTGCCGATCACGCATAAATCACCTGCCGGCTACGCCACAACCAGTTGGTGAACACTTTGGAATCACCTGCCAGGCTTGCTGGAACCACCTGCCAGTCATGCCAAAATCACCTGCCAACTACGCCAGAACCGCTTGGCAGACACTGCGGAAACACCTGTCGGGCCGGCTGGAACCACATCTCAGACGTGCCAGAACCATGTGGCGGACAGTCCGGAATAACCTGTTGGGCATACGCAACCACCTCTGACACGGACCAAAACCACGTGCCGTGCACGCCCGAACCACCTACCGGACAGACCGGAATCAACCTTTGGGCATGCCGGAACCACCTGCCAGATGTGCCAGAAACACGTGCCGGAGACGCCGGAAGCACCTGCCGAGCACGTCGCAACCACCTGCTCAACTCGCCTGAACCACCTGCCGGACACGCCAAAATCACCTGCCCGCTACACCAGCACCACTTCGGGGACAACCTGGAATCACGTGAGGGGCATGCTGGCACAGCCTCTCAGACTGAACCTCGTGCCGGACACCACAGAACCACCTGCCGGACAGACCGGAACCACCTGCCGGACACGCCGGAACCACCGGCTCGTCCAGCCGGAACGACAGCTGGACGTGCAAAATCACCTGCCGGCTACGCCGGAAACACTTGGCGAACACTCCGGAATCACCTGCCGGGCATGCCGGAACCACCTCTCAGATATGCCAGAACCACGTGCCAATGACCCCGGAAGCACCTGCCGAGCACGCCGGAACCACCTGCTCGACTCGCCAGAACCACCTGGCGGACACGCAAAAATCACCTGCCGGCTACGCCACAACCAGTTGGGGAACACTTCGGAATCACCTGCCGGGCTTGCTGGAACCACCTGCCGGTCATGCCAAAATCACCTGCCAAGTACGCCAGTACCACTTGGCGGACACTGTGGAAACACCTGTCGGGCCGGCCGGAACCACATCTCAGACGTGCCAGAACCATGTGCATGAGATGCTGGAACCACACCCCGAACAGACGGAAAACACCTGCCAGACCCGTCTGAACAACCTGCCGAGCACGCCGGAGCCACCTGCTCGACTCGCCGGAACCACCTACCTGACATGCCCAAATCACCAGCCGGGTATGCCAGAACCACTTGGCGGACACTCCGGAATCATCTGCCGGACATGCCTGAACCAGCGCTCAGACACACCAGAACCACGTGCCGGAGACGCCGGAAGCACCTGCCGAGCATGCCGGAGCCACCTGCTCGACTCGCCAGAAACACCTGCCGGACACGCCAAAATGACCTGCCGGGTACGCCAGAACCACCTGGCGGACACTCCGAAATCACCTGGCGCTCATGCCAGAACCACCTATAAGACGTGCCGGAAGCACGTGCCGGACACGCCGGAATCACCTACCGGACAGACCGGAACCACCTGCCGAGAACGCCGGAACCACCTGTTCGTCTCGCTGGAACCACCTGCCGGACAGGCCAATATCAACTGCTGGCTATGCCAGAACCACCTGGGGGACGGTCCGGAATCGCCTGCCAGCCATGGCGGAACCACTTCTCAGACGTACCAGAACCACCTGCTGGAGAAGCTGGAAACACGTCCTGGACAGTCTGGAACCACCTGCCGGCCAAGCCTGAACCATCTGCCAAGCACAACGGAACAACCTGCCAGACACGCCAAAATCACCTGCGTGTTATGCCAGAACCACTTGGAGGACTCTCTGGGATGACCTGCCGGGCATGCCGGAACCACCTCTCAGACGTGCCAGAACCATGTGGCGGACAGTCCGGAATCACCTGTTGGGCATGCGCAACCACCGTTGAGACGTACCAGAACCACATGCCGTGCAGGCTGGAACCATCTACCGGACAGACTGGAAATACCTTTCGGGCATGCCGGAACCACCTGTCAGATGTGCCAGAAACACGTGCCGGAGACGCCAGAAGCACCTGCCAAGCACGTTGGAACCACCTGCTCAACTCGCCTGAACCACCTGCCGGACATGCCAAAATCACCTGCCGACTATGCCAGAACCACTTGGCGAACACTCCGGAATCACTTGCCGGGCATGCAGGAACCACCTCTCAGACATGCCAGAACCCCGTGCCAATGACCCCGGAAGCACCAGCCGAGCACGCCGGAACCACCTGCTCGACTCGCCAGAACCACCTGCCGATCACGCAAAAATCACCTGCCGGCTACGCCACAACCAGTTGGTGAACACTTTGGAATCACCTGCCAGGCTTGCTGGAACCACCTGCCAGTCATGCCAAAATCACCTGCCAACTACGCCAGAACCGCTTGGCGGATACTGCGGAAACACCTGTCGGGCCGGCTGGAACCACATCTGAGACGTGCCAGAAACGTGTTCATGAGATGCTGGAACCACACCCCGAACAGACGGATACCACCTGCCAGAACCGCCTGAACCACCTGCCGAGCACGCCGGAACCACCTGCTCGACTCACTGGTACCACCTCGCTGACACGCCAAAATCACCTGCTGGGTATGCCAGAACCACTTGGCGGACACTCCGGAATCATCTGCCGGACATGCCGGAACCAGCTCTCAGACACACCAGAACCAAGTGCCGGAGACGCCGGAAGCACCGGCCGAGAATGCCGGAGCCACCTGCTCGACTCGCCAGAAACACCTGCCGGACACGCCAAAATCACCTGCCGGGTATGCCAGAACCACCTGGCGGACACTACGGAATCACCTGCCGCGCATGCCGGAACCACCTCTCAGACGTGCCGGAAGCACGTGCCAGACACGCCGGAAACACCTACCGGACAGACCGGAACCACCTGCCAAGAACGCCGGAGCCACCTGTTCGACTCGCTGGAACCACCTGCCGGACAGGCCAATATCAACTGCTGGCTATGCCAGAACCACCTGGGGGACAGTCCGGGATCACCTGCCAGCCATGGCGGAACCACCTCTCAGACGTACCAGAACCACCTGCCGGAGAAGCTGGAAACACGTCCTGGACAGACTGGAACCACGTGACGGCCATGCCTGAACCACCTGCCGAACACGGCGGAACCACCTGCCGGACACGCCAAAATCACCTGCGGGCTACGCCAGAACCACTTGGACGACTCTCCGACATGACCTGCCGGGCATGTTGGAACCACCTCTCAGACGTGCCAGAAGCACGTGGCGGACAGTCCGGAATCACCTGTTGGGCATACGCAACCACCTCTGACACGTACCAGAACCACGTGCCGTGCACGCCGGAACCACCTACCGGACAGACCGGAATCAACTTTTGGGCATGCCGGAACCACCAGTCAGATGTGCCAGAAACACGTGCCGGAGACGCCGGAAGCACCTGCCGAGCACGTCGCAACCACCTGCTCAACTCGCCTGAACCACCTGCCGGACACGCCAAAATCACCTGTCCGCTACACCAGCACCACTTTGGGGACAAGCCGGAATCACGTGAGGGGCATGCCGGCACAGCCTCTCAGACTGAACCTCGTGCCGGACACCACAGAACCACATGCCGGACAGACCGGAACCACCTGCCGGACACGCCGGAACCACCGGCTCGACCCGCCGGAACGACCGCTGGACATGCAAACTCACCTGCCGGCTACGCCGGAAACACTTGGCGAACACTCCGGAATCACCTGCCGGGCATGCCGGAACCACCTCTCAGATATGCCAGAACCGTGTGCCAATGACCCCGGAAGCACCTGCCGAGCACGCCGGAACCACCTGCTCGACTCGCCAGAACCACCTGGCGGACACGCAAAAATCACCTGCCGGCTACGCCACAACCAGTTGGGGAACACTTCGGAATCACCTGCCGGGCTTGCTGGAACCACCTGCCGGTCATGCCAAAATCACCTGCCAACTACGCTAGTACCACTTGGCGGACACTGTGGAAACACGTGTCGGGCCAGCCGGAACCACATCTCAGACGTGCCAGAACCATGTGCATGAGATGCTGGAACCACACCCCGAACAGACGGAAAACATCTGCCAGACCCGTCTGAACAACCTGCCGAGCACGCCGGAGCCACCTGCTCGACTCGCCGGAACCACTTACCTGACATGCCCAAATCACCAGGCGGGTATGCCAGAACCACTTGGCGGACACTCCGGAATCATCTGCCGGACATGCCGGAACCAGCTCTCAGACACACCAGAACCACGTGCCAGAGACGCCGGGAGCACCTGCCGAGCATGCCGGAGCCACCTGCTCGACTCGCCAGAAACACCTGCCGGACACGCCAAAAGGAACTGCCGGGTACGCCAGAACCACCTGGCGGACACTCCGAAATCACCTGTCGCTCATGCCGGAACCACCTCACAGACGTGCCGGAAGCACGTGCCGCACACGCCGGAATCACCTACCGGACAGACCGGAACCGCCTGCCGAGCACACCGGAGCCACCTGTTCGACTCGCTGGAACCACCTGCCGGACAGGCCAATATCAACTGCTGGCTATGCCAGAACCACCTGGGGGACGGTCCGAAATCACCTGCCAGCCCTGGCGGAACCACCTCTCAGACGTACCAGAACCACCTGCCGGAGAAGCTGGAAACACGTCCTGGATAGTCTGGAACCACCTGCCGGCCAATCCTGAACCACCTGCCAAGCACAACGGAACAACCTGCCAGACACGCAAAAATCACCTGCCCGCTACACCAGCACCACTTCGGGGACAAGCCGGAATCACGTGAGGGGCATGCCGGCACAGCCTCTCAGACTGAACCTCGTGCCGGACACCACAGAACCACCTGCCGGACAGACCGGAAAAACCTGCCGGACACGCCGGAACCACCGGCTCGACCCGCCGGAACGACCGCTGTACATGCAAACTCACCTGCCGGCTACGCCGGAAACACTTGGCGAACACTCCGGAATCACCTGCCTGGCATGCTGGAACCACTCTCAGATATGCCAGAACCACGTGCCAATGACCCCGGAAGCACCGGCCTAGCACGCCGGAACCACCTGCTCGACTCGCCAGAACCACCTGCCGGACACGCAAAAATCACCTGCCGGCTACGCCACAACCAGTTGGGGAACACTTCGGAATCACCTGCCGGGCTTGCTGGAACCACCTGCCGGTCATGCCATAATCACCTGCCAACTACGCCAGTACCACTTGGCGTACACTGTGGAAACACCTGACGGGCCGGCCGGAACCACATCTCAGACGTGCCAGAACCTTGTGTATGAGATGCTGGAACCACACCCCGAACAGACGGAAAACACCTGCCAGACCCGTCTGAAAAACCTGCCGAGCACGCCGGAGCCACCTGCTCGACTCGCCGGAACCACCTACCTGAAATGCCCAAATCACCAGCCGGGTATGCCAGAACCACTTGGCGGACACTCCGAAATCACCTGTCGCGCATGCCGGAACCACCTCTCAGACGTGCCGGAAGCACATGCCGGACACGCCGGAATCACCTACCGGACAGACCGGAACCACCTGCCGAGCACGCCGGAGCCACCTGTTCGACTCGCTGGAACCATCTGCCGGACAGGCCAATATCAACTGCTGGCTATGCCAGAACCACCTGGGGGACGGTCCGGAATCACCTGCCAGCCACGGCGGAACCACCTCTCAGACGTACCAGAACCACCTGCCGGAGAAGCTGGAAACACGTCCTGGACAGTCTGGAACCACCTGCCGGCCAAGCCTGAACCACCTGCCAAGCACAACGGAACAACCTGCCAGACACGCCAAAATCACCTGCGTGTTATGCCAGAACCACTTGGAGGACTCTCTGGGATGACCTGCCGGGCATGCCGGAACCACCTCTCAGACGTGCCAGAACCATGTGGCGGACAGTCCGGAATCACCTGTTGGGCATGCGCAACCACCTCTGAGACGTACCAGAACCACATGCCGTGCAGGCTGGAACCACCTACCGGACAGACCGGAATCACCTTTCGGGCAAGCCGGAACCACCTGTCAGATGTGCCAGAAACACGTGCCGGAGACGCCGGAAGCACCTGCCAAGCACGTTGGAACCACCTGCTCAACTCGCCTGAACCACCTGCCGGACATGCCAAAATCACCTGCCGACTATGCCAGAACCACTTGGCGAACACTCCGGAATCACTTGCCGGGCATGCAGGAACCACCTCTCAGACATGCCAGAACCCCGTACCAATGACCCCGGAAGCACCAGCCGAGCACGCCGGAACCACCTGCTCGACTCGCCAGAACCACCTGCCGATCAGGCAAAAATCACCTGCCGGCTACGCCACAACCAGTTGGTGAACACTTTGGAATCACCTGCCAGGCTTGCTGGAACCACCTGCCAGTCATGCCAAAATCACCTGCCAACTACGCCAGAACCGCTTGGCGGACACTGCGGAAACACCTGTCGGGCCGGCTGGAACCACATCTCAGACGTGCCAGAACCATGTGGCGGACAGTCCGGAATAACCTGTTGGGCATACGCAACCACCTCTGACACGTACCAAAACCACGTACCGTGCACGCCAGAACCACCTACCGGAGAGACCGGAATCAACCTTTGGGCATGCCGGAACCACCAGTCAGATGTGCCAGAAACATGTGCCGGAGACGCCGGAAGCACCTGCCGAGCACGTCGCAACCACCTGCTCAACTCGCCTGAACCATCTGCCGGACACGCCAAAATCACCTGCCGGGTACGCCAGAACCACCTGGCGGACACTGCGAAATCACCTGTCGCTCATGCCAGAACCACCTCTAAGACGTGCCGGAAGCACGTGCCGGACACGCCGAAATCACCTATCGGACAGACCGGAACCACCTGCCGAGAACGCCGGAACCACCTGTTCGACTCGCTGGAACCACCTGCCGGACAGGCCAATATCAACTGCTGGCTATGCCAGAACCACCTGGGGGACGGTCCGGAATCACCTGAGAGCCATGGCGGAACCACCTCTCAGACGTACCAGAACAACCTGCCGGAGAAGCTTTAAACACGTCCTGGACAGTCTGGAACCACCTGCCGGCCAAGCCTGAACCACCGGCCAAGCACAACGGAACGACCTGCCAGACACGCAAAAATCACCTGCTGTGTATGCCAGAACCACTTGGCGGACACTCCGGAACATCTGCCGGACATGCCGGAACCAGCTCTCAGACACACCAGAACCAAGAGCCGGAGACGCCGGAAGCACCTGCCGAGCATGCCGGAGCCACCTGCTCGACTCGCCAGAAACACCTGCCGGACACGCCAAAATCACCTGCCGGGTATGCCAGAACCGCCAGGCGGACACTACGGAATCACCTGCCGCGCATGCCGGAAGCACGTGCCAGACACGCCGGAAACACCTACCGGACAGACCGGAACCACCTGCCGAGCACGCCGGAGCCACCTGTTCGACTCCCTGGAACCACCTGCCGGACAGGCCAATATCAACTGCTGGCTATGCCAGAACCACCTGGGGGACAGTCCGGGATCACCTGCCAGCCATGGCGGAACCACATCTCAGACGTACCAGAACCACCTGCCGGAGAAGCTGGAAACACGTCCTGGACAGACTGGAACCACGTGACGGCCATGCCTGAACCACCTGCCGAGCACGGCGGAACCACCTGCCGGACACGCCAAAATCACCTGCGGGCTACGCCAGAACCACTTGGACGACTCTCCGAAATGACCTACCGGGCATGTTGGAACCACCTCTCAGACGTGCCAGAAGCACGTGGCGGACAGTCCGGAATCACCTGTTGGGCATACGCAACCACCTCTGACACGTACCAGAACCACGTGCCGTGCACGCCGGAACCACCTACCGGACAGACCGGAATCAACTTTTGGGCATGCCGGAACCACCAGTCAGATGTGCCAGAAACACGTGCCGGAGACGCCGGAAGCACCTGCCGAGCACGTCGCAACCACCTGCTCAACTCGCCTGAACCACCTGCCGGACACGCCAAAATCACCTGCCCGCTACACCAGCACCACTTCGGGGACAAGCCGGAATCACGTGAGGGGCATGCCGGCACAGCCTCTCAGACTGAACCTCGTGCCGGACACCACAGAACCACCTGACGGACAGACCGGAACCACCTGCCGGACACGCCGGAACCACCGGCTCGACCCGCCGGAACGACCGCTGGACATGCAAAATCACCTGCCGGCTACGCCGGAAACACTTGTCGAACACTCCGGAATCACCTGCCTGGCATGCTGGAACCACTCTCAGATATGCCAGAACCACGTGCCAATGACCCCAGAAGCACCGGACGAGCACGCCGGAACCACCTGCTCGACTCGCCAGAACCACCTGACGGACACGCAAAAATCACCTGCCGGCTACGCCACAACCAGTTGGGGAACACTTCGGAATCACCTGCCGGGCTTGCTGGAACCACCTGCCGGTCATGCCAAAATCACCTGCCAACTACGCCAGTACCACTTGGCGGACACTGTGGAAACACCTGACGGGCCGGCCGGAACCACATCTCAGACGTGCCAGAACCTTGTGTATGAGATGCTGGAACCACACCCCGAACAGACGGAAAACACCTGCCAGACCCGTCTGAACAACCTGCCGAGCACGCCGGAGCCACCTGCTCGACTCGCCGGAACCACCTACCTGACATGCCCAAATCACCAGCCGGGTATGCCAGAACCACTTGGCGGACACTCCGGAATCATCTGCCGGACATGCCGGAACCAGCTCTCAGGCACACCAGAACCACGTGCCGGAGACGCCGGAAGCACCTGCCGAGCATGCCGGAGCCACCTGCTCGACTCGCCAGAAACACCTGCCGGACACGCCAAAATCACCTGCCGGGTACGCCAGAACCACCTGGCGGACACTCCGAAATCACCTGTCGCTCATGCCGGAACCACCTCTCAGACGTGCCGGAAGCACGTGCCGGACACGCCGGAATCACCTACCGGACAGACCGGAACCACCTGCCGAGCACGCCGGAGCCACCTGTTCGACTCGCTGGAACCACCTGCCGGACAGGCCAACATCAACTGCTGGCTATGCCAGAACCACCTGGGGCACGGTCCGGAATCACCTGCCAGCCACGGCGGAACCACCTCTCAGACGTACCAGAACCACCTGCCGGAGAAGCTGGAAACACATCCTGGACAGTCTGGAACCACCTGCCGGCCAAGCCTGAACCACCTGCCAAGCACAACGGAACAACCTGCCAGACACGCCAAAATCACCTGCGTGTTATGACAGAACCACTTGGAGGACTCTCTGGGATGACCTGCCGGGCATGCCGGAACCACCTCTCAGACGTGCCAGAACCATGTGGCGGACAGTCCGGAATCACCTGTTGGGCATGCGCAACCACCTCTGAGACGTACCAGAACCACATGCCGTGCAGGCTGGAACCACCTACCGGACAGACCGGAATCACCTTTCGGGCATGCCGGAACCACCTGTCAGATGTGCCAGAAACACGTGCCGGAGACGCCGGAAGCACCTGCCAAGCACGTTGGAACCACCTGCTCAACTCGCCTGAACCACCTGCCGGACATGCCAAAATCACCTGCCGACTATGCCAGAACCACTTGGCGAACACTCCGGAATCACTTGCCGGGCATGCAGGAACCACCTCTCAGACATGCCAGAACCCCGTGCCAATGACCCCGGAAGCACCAGCCGAGCACGCCGGAACCACCTGCTCGACTCGCCAGAACCACCTGCCGATCACGGAAAAATCACCTGCCGGCTACGCCACAACCAGTTGGTGAACACTTTGGAATCACCTGCCAGGCTTGCTGGAACCACCTGCCAGTCATGCCAAAATCACCTGCCAACTACGCCAGAACCGCTTGGCGGACACTGTGGAAACACCTGTCGGGCCGGCCGGAACCACATCTCAGACGTGCCAGAACCATGTGCATGAGATGCTGGAACCACACCCCGAACAGTCGGAAAACACCTGCCAGACCCGTCTGAACAACCTGCCGAGCACGCCGGAGGCACCTGCTCGACTCGCCGGAACCACCTACCTGACATGCCAAAATCACCAGCCGGGTATGCCAGAACCACTTGGCGGACACTCCGGAATCATCTGCCGGACATGCCGGAACCAGCTCTCAGACACACCAGAACCACGTGCCGGAGACGCCGGAAGCACCTGCCGAGCATGCCGGAGCCACCTGCTCGACTCGCCAGAAACACCTGCCGGACACGCCAAAATCACCTGCCGGGTACGCCAGAACCACCTGGCGGACACTCCGAAATCACCTGTCGCGCATGCCGGAACCACCTCTCAGACGTGCCGGAAGCACGTGCCGGACACGCCGGAATCACCTACCGGACAGACCGGAACCACCTGCCGAGCACGCCGGAGCCACCTGTTCGACTCGCTGGAACCACCTGCCGGACAGGCAAATATCAACTGCTGGCTATGCCAGAACCACCTGGGGGACGGTCCGGAATCACCTGCCAGCCACGGCGGAACCACCTCTCAGACGTACCAGAACCACCTGCCGGAGAAGCTGGAAACACGTCCTGGACAGTCTGGAACCACCTGCCGGCCAAGCCTGAACCACCTGCCAAGCACAACGGAACAACCTGCCAGATACGCCAAAATCACCTGCGTGCTATGCCAGAACCACTTGGAGGTCTCTCTGGGATGACCTGCCGGGCATGCCGGAACCACCTCTCAGACGTGCCAGAACCATGTGGCGGACAGTCCGGAATCACCTGTTGGGCATGCGCAACCACCTCTGAGACGTACCAGAACCACATGCCGTGCAGGCTGGAACCACCTACCGGACAGACCGGAATCACCTTTCGGGCATGCCGGAACCACCTGTCAGATGTGCCAGAAACACGTGCCGGAGACGCCGGAAGCACCTGCCAAGCACGTTGGAACCACCTGCTCAACTCGCCTGAACCACCTGCCGGACATGCCAAAATCACCTGCCGACTATGCCAGAACCACTTGGCGAACACTCCGGAATCACTTGCCGGGCATGCAGGAACCACCTCTCAGACATGCCAGAACCCCGTGCCAATGACCCCGGAAGCACCAGCCGAGCACGCCGGAACCACCTGCTCGACTCGCCAGAACCACCTGCCGATCACGCAAAAATCACCTGCCGGCTACGCCACAACCAGTTGGGGAACACTTCGGAATCACCTGCCGGGCTTGCTGGAACCACCTGCCGGTCATGCCAAAATCACCTGCCAACTACGCCAGTACCACTTGGCGAACACTGTGGAAACACCTGACGGGCCGGCCGGAACCACATCTCAGACGTGCCAGAACCATGTGCATGAGATGCTGGAACCACACCCCGAACAGACGGAAAACACCTGCCAGACCCGTCTGAACAACCTGCCGAGCACGCCGGAGCCACCTGCTCGACTCGCCGGAACCACCTACCTGACATGCCCAAATCACCAGCCGGGTATGCCAGAACCACGTGGCGGACACTCCGGAATCACCTGTCGGGCATGCCGGAACCAACTCTCAGACGTGCCAGAACCTCGTGCCGGACACGCCAGAACCACCTGCCGGACAGTCCAGAAACACATGCTGGACACGCCGGAACCACCAGCTCGACTCACCGGAACCACCACCGGACATGCAAAATGACCTGCCGACTACGCCAGAAAAACTTGGCGAACACTCCGGAATCACATGTCGGGCATGCCAGAACCACCTCTCAGACGTGCCAAAACCACATGCCGGACACTGCGAAATCACCTGCCCGGAATGCCGGAACCACCTGCTGGACATGCCGGAACCACCTCTCAGACTTGCCAGAACCATGTTCCAGACACGCCGGTACGACCTGCCGAGTATGCCGGAACCACCTGATCCACTCCCCAGAACCACCTGCTGGACACGCCAGAATCACATGCCGACTACGCCAGAACCACTCGGCAGACACTCTGGAACCACCTGCCGGGCATGCCTGAACCACCTCTCAGAGGTGCCAGAACCACATGCCGGACACTCCGGAATCACCTGCCGGGCATGCCGGAACCATCTCTCAGACGTGCCAGAACCATGTTCCGGACACGCCGGTACCACCTGCCGAGCTCGCCGGAACCACCTGCTGGACACGCGCAAATCACCTGCCGGCTACGCCAGAACCACTCGGCAGACACTCCGGAATCACCTGCCGGGCTGCCTGGAACCACATGCCGGTCATGCCAACATGACCTTTCAGCTACCCCAGAACCACTTGGCGGACACTCCGGAAACAACTGTCGGGCCGGCCGGAACCACCTCTCAGACGTGCCAGAACCAGGTGCCTGAGATGACGGAACCACTCCCCTAACAGACCGAAACCACCTGCCAGACCCGCCTGAACCCCCTGGCGAGCACGCCTGATCCACCTGCTCAACTAGCCGGAACCACCTTCCTGACACGCCAAAATCACCTGCCAGGTCTACCAGAACCACTTGGTGGACACTCCGGAATCGTCTGCCGGACATGCCAGAACCAGCTCTCAGACACACCAGAACCACGTGCCAGAGACGCCGGAAGCACCAGCTGAGCATGCCTGAGCCACCTGCTCGACTCGCAAGAAACACCTGTCGGACATGCCAAAATCACCTGCCGGGTTTGCCAGAACCAGCTGATCCACTCCCCAGAACCACCTAGTGGACACGCCAAAATCAACTGCCGGCTACGCCAGAACCACTCGGCAGACGCTCCGGAATCACATGCCAGGCATTCCGGAACCACCTCTCCGAGGTGCCAGAAGCAAATGCCGGACACTCCGGTATCACCTGCCGGGCATGCCGGAACCATCTCTCAGAGGTGCCAGAACCACATGCCGGACACTCCGGAATCACCTGCAGGGCATGCCGGAACCAACTCTCAGACGTGCCAGAACCTCGTGCCGGTCACGGCAGAACCACCTGCCGGACAGACCGGAAACACCTGCTGGACACGCCGGAACCACCGGCTCGACTCGCCAGAACCACCGCCGGACATGCAAAATGACCTGCCGGCTACGCCAGAACCACTTGGCGAACACTCCGGAATCACCTGTCGGGCATGCCGGAACCATCTCTCAGACGTGCCAGAACCATGTTCCGGACATGCCGGAACCACCTGCCGAGCTCGCCGGAACCAGCTGCTGGACACGCCAGAACCACTCTGCAGAAACTCCGGAATCGCATGCCAGGCATTCCGGAACCACCTCTCAGAGGAGCCAGAAGCAAATGCCGGACACTCCGGTATCACCTGGCGGGCATGCCGGAACCACCTCTCAGAGGTGCCATAACCACATGCCGGACACTCCGGAATCACCTGCCGGGCATGCCGGAACCACCTGCTGGACATGCCGGAACCACCCTCTCGACTCGCCGGAACCATTGTCGGACATGCAAAATCACCTGCCGGCTACGCCAGAACCACTTGGCAAACACTCCGGAATCAGCTGTCGGGCATGCCAGAACCACCTCTCAGACTTGCCAGAACCATGTTCCGGACTCGCCGGTACCACCTGCCGAGTATGCCGGAACCACCTGATCCACTCCCCAGAACCACGTGGTGGACACGCCAAAATCACCTGCCGGCTACCCCAGAACCACGCGGCAGACACTCCGGAATCACCTGCCGGGCTGGCTGGAACCACCTGCCGGTCACGCCAACATCACCTTTCAGCTACGCCAGAACCACTTGGCGGACACTCCGGAAACACCTGCTCAACTAGCCGGAACCACCTTCCTGACACGCCAAAATCACCTGCCAGGTATACAAGAACTACTTGGTGGACACTCCAGAATCATTTGCCGGACATGCCAGAACCAGCTCTCAGACACACCAGAACCACGTGCCAGAGACGCCGGAAGCACCAGCAGAGCATGCCTGAGCCACCTGCTCGACTAGCAGGAAACACCTGTCCGACATGCCAAAACCACCTGCCGGGTACGCCAGAAACACTTGGCGGACACTCCGGAATCACCTGTCGGGCATGCCAGAACCACCTCTCAGACCTGCCATATCCATGTTCTGCACACGCCGGTACCACCTGCCGAGTATGCCGGAACCACCTGATCCACTCCCCAGAACCACCTAGTGGACACGCCAAAATCAACTGCCAGCTACGCCAGAAGCACTCGGCAGACACTCCGGAATAACATGCCAGGCATTCCGGAACCACCTCTCAGAGGTGCCAGAACCACATGCCGGACACTCCGGAATCACCTGCCTGGCATCCCGGAACCATCTCTCAGACGTGCCACAACCACGTGCCAGAGAGACCGGAAGCACCTGACGAGCTCGCCGGAACAACCTGCTGGACATGCCAGAACCACCTGCCTCACAGGCCAAAATCATATGCTGGATACGCCAAAACCACTTGGCGGACACTCCAGAATCACCTGCCGGGCATGAAAGCAGAACCTCTCAGAAGTGCCAGAAGCACGTGCTGGAAAGGCCGGAACCATCTCCCGGACAGACCGGAAACACAGGAAACACTCGCCGGAACCACCTGCTTGACTCACCGGTCCCACCTGCCGGACACACCAAAATCACCTGCCCGCTACACCAGAACCACTTGGCGGACAAGCCGGAATCACGTGAAGTGCATGGCGACACAACCTCTCAGACGTGCCAGAACCTCGTGCCGGACACACCAGAACCACCTGCTGGACAGACCGGAACCACCTGCCGGAAATGCCGGAACCACCGGCTCCACTCGCCGGAACCATTTCCGGACATGCAAATCACCTGCCGGCTACGCCAGAACCACTTGGCGAACACTCTGAAATCACCTGCCGGGCATGGCGGAACCACCTCTCAGACATGCCGGAACCACATGCCAATGACAGCGGAATCACCTGCCGAGCACGCCAGAACCACCTGCTGGACACGCCAAAATCACCTGCCGGCTACGCCACAACCATTTGGTAACACTTTGGAATCACCTGCCGGGCTGGCTGGAACCACCTGCCGGTAACGCCAACATCACCTGCCAGCTATGCCAGAACCACTTGGCGGACACCATGGAAACACCTGTCGGGCCGGCCGGAACCACCTATCAGACGTGCCAGAACCATGTGCCTGAGATGCCGGAACCACAACCCGAACAGACCGAAACCACCTGCCAGACACGCCTGAACAACCTGCCGAGCACGCCGGAACCACCTACTCAATGCGCCGGAACCACCTATCTGACACGCCAAAATCACCTTCCGGGAATGCCACAACCACTTGGTGGACACTACGGAATCATCTGCCGGACATGCCAGAACCAGCCCTCAGACACACCAGAACCACGTGCCAGACACGCCGGAAGCACCTGCTGATCATCCCTGAGCCAAATGCTCGACTTGCAAGAAATACCTGCCAGACACGCCAAAATCACCTGCCGGGTATGCAAGAACCACGTGGCGGACACTCCGGAATCACCTGCCCGGCATGCCGGAACCATCTCTCACACGTGCCCGAACCATGTTCCGGACACGCTGGTACCACCTGCCGAGCTCGCCGGAACCACCTGCTGGACACGCCAAAATCACCTGCCGGCTACGCCAGAACCACTCGGCAGACACTCCGGAATCACCTGCCGGGCTGCCTGGAACCACCTTCCGGTCACGCCAACATCACCTTTCAGCTACGCCAGAACCACTTGGCGGACACTCCGGAAACACCTCTCCGGCCGGCCGGAACAACCTCTCAGACGTGCCAGAACCATGTGCCTGAGATGCCGGAACCACTCCCCGAACAGACCGAAACCACCTGCCAGACCCGCCTGAATCCCCTGGCGAGCACGCCTGATCCACCTGCTCAGCTAGCCGGAACCACCTTCCTGACACGCCAAAATCACCTGCCAGGTATACCAGAACCACTTGGTGGACACTCCGGAATCATCTGCCGGACATGCCAGAACCAGCTCTCAGACACACCGGAACCACGTGCCAGAGACGCCGGAAGCACCAGCTGAGCATGCCTGAGCCACCTGCTCGACTCGCAAGAAACACCTGTCGGACATGCTAAAATCACCTGCTGGGTACGCCAGAAACACTTGGCGGACGCTCCGGAATCACCTGTCGGGCGTGCCGGAACCACCTCTCAGACGTGCCAGAACCATGTGCCTGAGATGCCGGAACCACTCCCCGAACAGACCGAAACCACCTGCCAGACCCGCCTAAACCCACTGGCGAGCACGCCTGATCCACCTGCTCAACTAGCTGGAACCGCCGTTTGACACGCCAAAATCACCTGCCGGCTACGCCACAACCATTTGGTGAACTCTTCGGAATCACCTCCCGGGCTGGCTCCAGAACCACTCGGCAGACACTCCGGAACCACCTGCCGGGCATGGCGGAATCACCTCTCAGACATGCCGGAACCTCATGCCAATGACACCGGAAGCAGCTGCCGAGCACGCCAGAACCACCTGCTCGACTCGCCAAAACCACCCGCTGGACACACCAAAATCACCTGCCGGCTACGCCACAACCATTTGGTGAACTCTTCGGAATCGCCTGCCGGGCTTTCTGGAACCACCTGCCGGTCACGCCAACATCACCTGCCAGCTATGCCAGAACTACTTTGCGGACACCATGGAAACACCTGTCGGGCCGGCCGGAACCACTTCTCAGACGTGCCAGAACCATGTGCCTGAGATGCTGGAACCACTCCCCGAACAGACCAAAACCACCTGCCAGACCTGCCTGAACCCCCTTGCGAGCACGCCTGATCCACCTGCTCAACTAGCCGGAACCAACTTCCTGACACGCCAAAATCACCTGCCAGGTATACCAGAACCACTTGGTGGACACTCCGGAATCATCTGCCGGACATGCCAGAACCAGCTCTCAGACACACCAGAACAACGTGCCAGAGACGCTGGAAGCACCAGCTGAGCATGCCTGAGCCACCTGCTCGACTCGCAAGATACACCTGTCGGACATGCCAAAATGACCTGCCTGGTACGCCAGAAACACTTGGCGGACGCTCCGGAATCACCTGTCGGTCATGCCGGAACCACCTCTCAGACATGCCAGAACCATGTTCTGGACACGCCGGTAGCACCTGCCAAGTATGCCGGAACCAGCTGATCCACTCCCCAGAACCACCTAGTGGACACGCCAAAATCAACTGCCGGCTACGCCAGAACCACTCGGCAGACGCTCCGGAATCACATGCCAGGCATTCCGGAACGACCTCTCAGAGGTGCCAGAACCAAATGCCGGACACTCCGGAATCACCTGCCGGGCATGCCGGAACCACCTCTCAGAGGTGCCAGAACCACATGCCGGACACTCCGGAATCACCTGCCGGGCATGCTGTAACCACGTGCTGGACAAGCCGGAACCACCTGCCGGACATGCCGGAACCACCTGCCGGACATGCCGGAACCAGTGGCTCGACTCGCCAAAACCACCTGCTGGACACGCCCAAATCACCTGCCGGGTACGCCAGAACCACTCGGCAGACACTCCGGAATCACCTGCCGGGCTTGCTGGAACCACCTGCCGGTCACGCCAACATCACCTGCCGGCTACGCCAGAACCACTTGGCGAGCACTCCGGAAGCACC
Source organism: Equus caballus (assembly GCF_041296265.1). Taxonomy (NCBI): domain Eukaryota; kingdom Metazoa; phylum Chordata; class Mammalia; order Perissodactyla; family Equidae; genus Equus; species Equus caballus. The sequence continues at coordinate 5,070,026 of NC_091700.1, read as the reverse complement.
TGCCGAGCACGCCGGAACCACCTGCTCAACTCGTCTGAACCACCTGCCGGACATGCCAAAATCACCTTCCGGCTACGCCAAAACCACTTTGTGGACTCTCTGGAATCACGTGCCTGGCATCATAGAACCACCTCTCAGACGTGCCGGAACAACGTGCCGGACACACCGGATACCCCTCCCCGTAAGACCGGAACCACCTCTCAGAAGTGCCAGAAGCACGTGCCGGAGACGCCGGAAGAACCTGCCTAGCACGTCGGAACCACCTGCTGAAGTCGCCTGAACCACCTGCGGGACACGCCAAAATCACCTGCCGGCTATGCCAGAACCACTCAGCAGACACTCCGGAATCACATGCCAGGCATTCCGGATCCACGTCTCAGAGGTGCCAGAACCACATGCCATACACTCTGCAATCACCTGCCGGGCATGCCGGAACCACCTCTCAGACGTGCCAGAACCATTTGCCGGACACGCCGGAACCACCTGCCGAGTATGCCGGAAACACCTGCTCCACTCCCCAGAACCACCTGCTGGACACGCCAAAATCACCTGCCGGCTATGCCAGAACCGCTCGGCAGACACTCCGGAACCACCTCCAGGACAGACGGAACCACCTGCCGGACATGCCGGAACCACCTGCTTGACTCGCCAGAACCACCTGCCGGACACGCCAGAATCACCACCCGGCTACGCTACAACCACTTGTCGGACACTCTGGAATCACCTGCCGGGCATGCTGGAACCACCTCTCAGAGGTGCCACAACCACATGCCGGAGACAGCGGAAGCACCTTCCGAGAATGCCGGAAGTGCCTGATCCACTCCCCAGAACCACCTGCCAGACACGCCAAAATCACCTGCCGGGTACGCCAGAACCACGTGGCGGACACTCCGGAATCACCTGTCGGGCATGCTGGAACCAACTCTCAGACGTGCCAGAACCTCGTGCCGGACACGCCAGAACCACCTGCCCGACAGACCGGAAACACCTGCTGGACACGCCGGAACCACCGGCTCGACTCGCCGGAACCACCGCCGGACATGCAAAATGACCTGCTGGCTATGCCAGAACCACTTGGCGAACACTCTGGAATCACCTCTAGGGCATGCCGGAACCACCTCTCAGACTTGCCGGAACCATGATCCGGACACGCCGGTACCACCTGCCGAGTATGCCGGAACACCTGATCAACTCCCCAGACCACCTGCTGGACATGCCAGAATCACCTGCCGGCTACGCCAGAACCACTCTGCAGACACTCCGGAAACACCTGCCTGGCATGCCGGAACCATCTCTCAGACGTGCCAGAACCATGTTCCGGACACGCCGGTACCACCTGCCGAGCTCGCCGGAACCACCTGCTGGACACTCCAAATTCACCTGCCGGCTACGCCAGAACCACTCGGCAGACACTCCGGAATCACCTGCCGGGCTGCCTGGAACCACCTTCCGGTCACGCCAACATCACCTTTCAGCTACGCCAGAACCACTTGGCGGACACTCCGGAAACACCTGTCGGGCCGGCCGGAACCACCTCTCAGACGTGTTCAGAACCATGTGCCTGAGATGCCGGAACCACTCCCCGAACAGACCGAAACCACCTGCCAGACCCGCCTGAATCCCCTGGCGAGCACGCCTGATCCACCTGCTCAACTAGCCGGAACCACCTTCCTGACACGCCAAAATCACCTGCCAGGTCTACCAGAACCACTTGGTGGACACTCCGGAATCGTCTGCCGGACATGCCAGAACCAGCTCTCAGACACACCAGAACCACGAGCCAGAGACGCCGGAAGCACCAGCTGAGCATGCCTGAGCCACCTGCTCGACTAGCAAGAAACACCTGTCGGACATGCAAAAATCACCAGCCGGGTACGCCAGAACCACGTGGCAGACACTTCAGTATCACCTGTCGGGCATGCCGGAACGACCTCTCAGAGGTTCCCGAACCACATGCCGGACACTCCGGAATCACCTGCCAGGCATGCCGGCACCATCTCTCAGACTTGCCAGAACCATGTTCCGGACACACCAGTACCACCTGTCGAGCTCGCCGGAACCACTTGCTGGACACGCCAAAATCACCTGCTGGCTATGCCAGAACCACTCGGAAGACACTCCGGAATCACCTGCCGGGCTTGCTGGAACCACCTGCTGGTCACGCCAACATCACATTTCAGCTACGCCATAACCACTTGGCGGACACTCCAGAAACTCCTGTCGGGCCGGCCGGAACCACCTGTCAGACGTGCCAGAACCATGTGCCTGAGATGCCGGAACCACTCCCCGAACAGACCGAAACCACCTGCCAGACCCGCCTGAACAACCTGCCGAGCACGCCGGAACCACCTACTCGACTCGCCTGAACCACCTACCTGACACGCTAAAATCACCTGCCGGGTATGCCACAACAACTTGGTGGACACTCCGGAATCATCTGCCGGACATGCCAGAACCAGCTCTCAGACACAGCAGAACCACGTGCCAGAGACGCCGGAAGCACCAGCTGAGCATGCCTGAGCCACCTGCTCGACTCGCAAGAAACACCTGTCGGACATGCCAAAATCACCTGCCGGGTATGCCAGAAACACTTGGCGGACACTCCGGAATCACCTGTCGGGCATTCCGGAACCATCTCTCAGACTTGCCAGAACCATGTTTTGGACACTCCGGTACCACCTGCCGAGTATGCCGGAACCAGCTGATCCACTCCCCAGAACCACCTAGTGGACACGCCAAAATAAACTGCCGGCTACGCCAGAACCACTCTTCAGACACTCCGGAATCACATGCCAGGCATTCCGGAACCACCTCTCAGAGGTGCCAGAACCACATGCCGGAGACTCCGGAATCACCTGCCGGGCATGCCGGAACCACCTCTCATATGTGCCAGAACCATATGCCGGACACTCCGGAATCACCTGTTGGGCATGCCGGAACGACCTCTCAGAGGTGCCCGAACCACATGCCGGAGACTCCAGAATCACCTGCCGGGAATGCCGGAACCATGTGTCACACGTGCCACAACCACGTGCCGGAGAGACTGGAAGTACCTGCAGAGCTCGCCGGAACCACCTGCCTGACAGGCCAAAATCATATGCCAGCTACGCCAAAACCACTTGGTGGAAACTCCCGAATCACCTTGAGGGTATGCCGGAACCACGTCATGGACAGACTGCAAAAACCTGCCGGACCTGCCTGAACCACCTGCCGAGCACACTGGAACCACCTGTTCGACTCACCAGAGCCACCTGCCGGACACACCAGAAACACCTGCGGGTTACGCCAGAACCACTTGGAGGACTCACCGGGATCACCTGGCGGGCATGCTGGAACCACCTCTCAGACGTGCCAGAAGCATGTGCCGGACATCCCAGAACCACCTGCCGAGCTCGCCGGAACCACCTGCTGTACATGCCGGAACCACCTGCCTGAAAGGCCAAAATCACCTGCCGGCTATGCCAAAACCACTTGGCAGACACTCCAGAATCACCTGCCGGGCATGCCAGCACAGCCACTCAGAAGTTCCAGAAGCACGTGCCGGACAGGCCGGAACCATCTCCCGGACAGACCAGAAACACAGGAAACACTCGCCGGAACCACCTGCTTGACTCACCAGTACCACCTGATGGACACGCCAAAATCACCTGCCGTCTATCCCAGAATCACACGGCCGACACTCTGGAACCACCTCCAGGATAGACCGGAACCACCTGACGGACAAGCCAGAACCACCTGCTTGACTCACCAGAACCACCTGACGGACACGCCGAAATCACCAGCCGGCTACGCCACAACCACTTGTCAGACACTCCGGAATCACCTGCCGGGCATGCTGGAACCACCTCTCAGAGGTGCCAAAAACACATGCCGGAGACAGCCGAAGCACCTGCCGAGAATGCCGGAAGTTCCGGATCCACTCCACAGAACCACCTGCAGTACACGCCAAAATCACCTGCAGGCAACGCCAGAACCACTCGGCAGAAAACTCTGGAACCACCTGCAGGACAGACCGGAACCACCTGCCGGACACGCCGGGACCTCCTGCTTGACTCACCTGTCTCACCTCATGGACACGCCCAAATCACCTGCCCGCTACATCAGAACCACTTGGCGGACAAGCTGGAATCACGTGAAGGGCATGCTGACACAACCTCTCAGACGTGCCAGAACCTCGTGCTGGACACCCCAGAACCACCTGCCGTACAGACAGGAACCACCTGCCGGACACGCCGGAACCACCGGCTTGAGTCGCCGGAATCACCACCGGACATGCAAAATCACCTGCCAGCTACGCCAGAACCACGTGGCGAACACTCTGGAATCACCCGCCGGGCATGCCGCAACGACCTCTCAGACATGCCACAACCACATGCCAATGACACCGGAAGCACCTGCCGAGCACGCCGGAACCACCTGCTCGACTCGCCAGAACCACCTGCCAGACACACCAAAATCACCTGTCGGCTACGCCGCATCCAGTTGGTGAACACTTCGGAATCACCTGCCGGGCTGGCTGGAACCACCTGCCGGTCACGCCAACATCACCTGCCAGCTACGCAAGAACCACTTGGCGGACACGCCAAAATCACCTACCAGCTACGCCACAACCAGTTGGTGAACACTTCGGAATCACCTGCCGTTCTGTCTGGAACCTCCTGCCGGTCATGCCAACATCACCTGCCAGCTACGCCAGAACCACTTGGCGGACACTCCGGAAACACCTCTCAGACGTGCCAGAACCATGTGCCTGAGATGCCGGAACCACACCCCGAACAGACCGAAACCACCTGCCAGACCCGTCTGAACCACCTGCCGAGCACGCCAGATCCACCTGCTGAGCATGCCGGAACAACCTGCTCGACTCGCTGGAGCCACCTGCCGGACATGCCAAAATCAGCTGCCGGCTATGCCAGAACCACTTGCCGGACACTCCAAAATCACCTGTCTGGCGTGCCGGAACCACCTCTCATACGTACCAGAACCATGTGCAGGAGACGCCGGAAGCACCTGCCAAGCATGCCAGAACCACCTGATCCACTCCCCAGAACCACCTGCTGGACCCGCCTGAACCACCTGCCAGCTACGCGGGAACCACTTGGCGGACACTCCGCAATCACCTGCCGTGCATGCCGGAACCACCCCTCAGACGTGCCTGAAAAACGTGCCGGACACGCCGGAACCACCTCCCGGACTAACCGGAACCACATTTCGGACATTCCTGAACCACCTTACGAGCACACTGGAACCACCTGCTCGACTCGCTGGAACCATCTGCTGGATACACCAAAATCACCTGCCGGCTACGCCAGAACCACTTGCCGACACTCCGGAATAACCTGCCATTCATCCTGGAACCGCCCCTCAGATGTGCCAGAACCAGGTGCTGGACGCCCCGGACCACTTCCGTGAAAGACTGGAACCACCTGCTGAGCATTCTGCAAACACCTGCTCGACTCCCGGGAACCGCCTCTGGGGAAACTGTCATAGAAATGCAGGTAAAACGGCCTTTCTTGCCAGCCCTTAACTCGACACTTTAGAACTTCTGCTTCTGTCACAATTGCACCTTGCCAACCCGGCTCAGACGAAATACCTACATCTTCCCCTGAAGCAACTGGGCTGACTCCCAAATGATTGAGCGTCCACATGCTTAGGAGGCGATAGACTGCACGCCTTTTTCCAACCACCATTGTGCACTGCTGGAGAGAGTGTCGGAAAGCAGCTATGTCAGAAAGACCCCTTTGCTCTCAGCCGTGCCCTCCATGGCTCTAGACGTGGAATGCACAATGCACTGGCTCCCGCCCTCAAGGGGCGACAAGCCACAGACCACCTTGCTTCCATCTCTTTAGGAAGCTGAGAAGGAATTCGCTTGCAACAGTGATCTTACAGAGTCCAGGGAACATCTCATACAAAGGCAGCTGAAACGCCGTTTCTTTTCCGCCCTTAACTTGCCGATTTGGAACTTCTGTTTCTGCCACATTTCCACCTTGCCATCCGGGCTCCGACGAAATGCCTACATCTTCCCCTTCAGCAACGGGGACGAGGCCCATATGACTGTGCTTCCACATGCTTAAGAGGAGAGAGACAGGCTTTTTACAATCACGATTGTGCACTGGTGGAGAGAGTGTCAGAAAGCACCTATGTCAGAAAGGTCCCTTTGATCTCAGCCATGCCCTGAATTGCTGTAGAGGAGGAAGGCACAATGCACTGCCTCTGGCTCCACCCCTCAATGGCAGACGAACCACACACCTTCTTGCGTCCAGCTCTTTAGGACGCTGAGAAAGAGCTCGCATTCCATAGTGCTCTTAGAGCGTCCAGGGAACATCTCATACAAAGGCAGCTGAACGCCGTTTCTTCCAGCACTTCACTCGCCGATCTGGAACATCTGCATGTGCCACATTTCCACCTTGTCAAGCCGGCTCAGACGAAATGCCTACAACTTCCCCTTAAGCAATGAGGACGAGGCCCGAATGATTGTGGTTCCACCTGCTTAGTAGGAGAGAGACAATAGGCTGTTAACCAACCGCCCTTGAGCAATGGTTGGGGGAGTGTCAGAAAGCACCAATGTCAGAAAGGGCCCTTTGCTCTCAGCCGTGCCCTCCATTGCTCTAGAGGTGGAGGGCACAAAGCACTGCCTCCATCCTTCAATTGGAGACAAGCCATAAACTGTCTTGCCTCCAGCTCTTTAGGAAGCTGACAAAAAACTCGCTTTCCACAGTCCTGTTACAGCAGACCAGGGAACTTCTCATACAAAGGCAGCACAAATGGCATTTCTTCCCAGCCCTTCACTCGCGGATTTAGGACTTATGCTTCTGCCGCAATTCCACCTTGCCAACCCGGCTGAGACGAAATGCCTACATCTTCCCCTGAAGCAACTGGGCTGAGTCCCAAATGATTGAGCGTCCACGTGCTTAGGAGGCGATAGACTGCACGCCTTTTTCCAACCACCATTGTGCACTGCTGGAGAGAGTGTCGGAAAGCAGCTATGTCAGAAAGACCCCTTTGCTCTCAGCCGTGCCCTTCATTGCTCTAGACGTGGAATGCACAAGGCACTGGCTCCCCCCCTCAAGGGGCGACAAGCCACAGACCATCTTCCTTCCATCTCTTTAGTAAGCTGAGCAAGAACTCGCTTTCAACAGTGCTCCTTCTGTGTCCTGGCAACATCTCATACAAAGGCAGCTGATATGCCATTTCTTTTCAGCGCTTAACTCGCAGATTTGGAACTTCTGCTCCTGCCACATTTCCACCTTGACAACCCGGCTCAGACGAAATGTCTACATCTTCCCCTTCAGCAACGGGGACGAGGCCCAGATGACTGTGCTTCCGCATGCTTAGCAGGAGCAGAGAATAGGCTTTTTACAAACCGCCATTGTGCACTGGGTCAGAGAGTGTCAGAATGCACCTATGTCAGAAAGGGCCCTTTGCTCTCAGCCGTGCCCTCCATTGCTCTAGAGGTGGAAGGCACAAAGCACTGCCTCCATCCTTCAATTGGAGACAAGCCAGCAACTGTCCTGCTTCCAGCTCTTTAGGAAGCTGGGAAAGCACTCGCATTCCACAGTGCTCTTACAGCGTCCTGGGAACGTCTCCTACAAAGGCAGCTGAACACCGTGTCTTTTCAGCCCTTAACTCACCAATCTGCAACATCTGCTTCTGCCGCATTTCCACCTTGCCAACCCGGCTCAGACGAAATTCCTACATCTTCCCCTCAAGCGACTGTGCTGATTCCCAAATGATTGAGCATCCACATGCTTAGGAGGCGATAAACTGCATGCCTGTTTCCAACCACCATTTTACACTGCTTAGAGAGCGTCGGAAAGCAGCTATGTCAGAAAGGCCCCTTTGCTCTCAGCCATGCCCTCCATTGCTCTCGAGGTGGAAGGCACAAGGCACTGGTTCTGGATCCACCCCTCAATGGGAGAAAAACCACATCTTGGCCTGCTTCCAGCTCTTTAGGAAGTGGAGAAACAACTCCCTTTCCACAGTGCTCTTACAGCGTCCTGGGAAAATCTCATACAAAGGAGGCTGAACGCCGTTTCTTTTCAGCACCTCACTCGCCAGTCTGGGACATCTGCATCCTGCACGTTTCCACCTTGCCAACCCGGCTCAGACGAAATGCCTACAACTTCCCCTTGAGCAATGGGGATGAGGCCCATAGGATTGTGGTTCCACCGGCTGAGGAGGAGAGAGACAATAGGCTTTTAACTAACCAGGAAGTGCAACGGTTGGGAGAGTGTCAGAAAGCACCAATGGCAGAAAGGCCCCTTTACTCTCAGCCGTGCCCTCCATTGCTGTAGAGGTGGAAGGCACAAAGCACTGCCTCCATCCTTCAATGGGAGACAAGCCATAAACTGTCTTGCCTCCAGCTCTTTAGGAAGCTGGGAAAGAACTCGCTTTCCACAGTGCTGTTACAGCATATGAGGAAACTCTCATACAGAGGCAGCTCAAAGGCCATTTCATCCCAGTGCTTAACTGGCCGCTTTAGGACTTCCGCTTCTGCCACAGTTCCACCTTGCCAACCCGGCTCAGACGAAATGCCTACATCTTCCCCTTAAGCAACGGGGGCGAAGCCCACATGATTGTGCTGCCACATGCTTAGCAGGAGCAGACAATAGGCTTTTTACAAACCGCCATTGTGCACTGGGTCAGAGACTGTCAGAATGCACCTATGTCAGAAAGGGCCCTTTGCTCTCAGCCGTGCCCTCCATTGCTCTAGAGGTGGAAGGCACAAAGCACTGCCTCCATCCTTCATTTGGAGACAAGCCATAAACTGTCTTGCCTCCAGCTCTTTAGGAAGCTGACAAAAAACTCGCTTTCCACAGTCCTGTTACAGGAGACCGGGGAACTTCTCATACAAAGGCAGCTCAGATGGCATTTCTTCCCAGCCCTTAACTCGCAGCTTTAGGACTCCTGCTTCTGCCGCAATTCCACCTTGCCAACCTGGCTGAGACGAAATGCCTACATCTTCCCCTGAAGCAACTGGGCTGAGTCCCAAATGATTGAGCGTCCACGTGCTTAGGAGGCGATAGACTGCACGCCTTTTTCCAACCACCATTGTGCACTGCTGGAGAGAGTGTGGGAAAGCAGCTATGTCAGAAAGACCCATTTGCTCTCAGCCGTGCCCTTCATTGCTCCAGACGTGGAATGCACAATGCACTGGCTCCCCACCTCAAGGGGCGACAAGCCACAGACCATCTTCCTTCCATCTCTTTAGGAAGCTGAGCAAGAACTCGCTTTCAACAGTGCTCTTTCTGTGTCCTGGCAACATCTCATAAAAAGGCAGCTGATATGCCATTTCTTTTCAGCGCTTAACTCGCAGATTTGGAACTTCTGCTCCTGCCACATTTCCACCTGGCCAACCCGGCTCAGACGAAATGTCTACATCTTCCCCTTCAGCAACGGGGACGAGGCCCAGATGACTGTGCTTCTGCATCCTTAGCAGGAGCAGACAATAGGCTTTTTACAAACCGCCATTGTGCACTGGGTCAGAGAGTGTCAGAAAGCACCAATGGCAGAAAGACCCCTTTAATTTACTCTCAGCCGTGCCCTCCATTGCTCTAGAGGTGGAAGGCACAAAGCACTGCCTCCATCCTTCAATTGGAGACAAGCCAGCAACTGTCCTGCTTCCAGCTCTTTAGGAAGCTGGGAAAGCACTCGCATTCCACAGTGCTCTTTCAGCGTCCTGGGAACGTCTCATACAAAGGCAGCTGAACACCGTGTCTTTTCAGCCCTTAACTCACCAATCTGCAACATCTGCTTCTGCCGCCTTTCCACCTTGCCTACCCGGCTCAGACGAAATGCCTACATCTTCCCCTCAAGCGACTGTGCTGATTCCCAAATGATTGAGCATCCACATGCTTAGGAGGCGATAAACTGCATGCCTTTTTCCAACCACCATTTTACACTGCTTAGAGAGCGTCGGAAAGCAGCTATGTCAGAAAGTCCCCTTTGCTCTCAGCCATGCCCTCCATTGCTCTCGAGGTGGATGGCACAAGGCACTGGTTCTGGATCCACCCCTCAATGGGAGACAAACCACATCTTGTCCTGTCTCCAGCTCTTTAGGAAGTGGAGAAAAAACTCCCTTTCCACAGTGCTCTTACAGCGTCCTGGGAACATCTCATACAAAGGAGGTTGAACGCCGTTTCTTTTCAGCACTTCACTCGCCAGTCTGGGACATCTGCATGCTGCACAATTCCAACTTGCCAACCCGGCTCAGGCGAAATGCCTACATCTTCCCCTTGAGCAATGGGGATGAGGCCGATAGGATTGTGGTTCCACATGCTGAGGAGGAAGAGACAATAGGCTTTTAACTAACCACGAAGCGCAACGGTTGGGAGAGTGTCAGAAAGCACCAATGGCTGAAAGACCCCTTTACTCTCAGCCGCGCCCTCCATTGCTGTAGAGGTGGAAGGCACAAAGCACTGCCTCCATCCTTCAATGGGAGACAAGCCATAAACTGTCTTGCCTCCAGCTCTTTAGGAAGCTGGGAAAGAACTCGCTTTCCACAGTGCTGTTACAGCATACGAGGAAACTCTCATTCAGAGGCAGCTCAAATGCGATATCTTCCCAGTGCTCAACTGGCCGCTTTAGGACTTCCGCTTCTGCCACACTTCCACCTTGCCAACCCGGCTCAGACGAAATGCCTACATCTTCCCCTTAATCAACGGGGCCGAAGCCCACATGATTGTGCTGCCACATGCTTAGCAGGTGCAGACAATAGGCTTTTTACAAACCGCCATTGTGCACTGGGTCAGAGAGTGTCAGAATGCACCTATGTCAGAAAGGGCCCTTTGCTCTCAGCAGTGCCCTCCATTGCTCTAGAGGTGGAAGGCACAAAGCCCTGCCTCCATCCTTCAATTGGAGACAAGCCATAAACTGTCCTGCCTGCAGCTCTTTAGGAAGCTGACAAACAACTCGCTTTCCACAGTCCTGTTACAGCAGACTGGGGACTTATCATACAAAGGCAGCTCAAATGGCATTTCTTCCCAGCTCTTAACTCGCAGCTTAGGACTCCAGCTTCTGCCGCAATTCCACCTTGCCAACCCGGCTCAGACGAAATGCCTACATCTTCCCCTGAAGCAAATGGTCTGAGTCCCAAATGATTGAGCGTCCACGTGCTTAGGAAGCGATAGACTGCACGCCTTTTTCCAACCACCATTGCTCACTGCTGGAGAGAGTGTCGGAAAGCAGCTATGTCAGAAAGACCCCTTTGCTCTCAGCCGTGCCCTTCATTGCTCTAGACGTGGAATGCACAATGCACTGGCTCCCCCCCTCAAGGGGCGACAAGCCACAGACCATCTTCCTTCCATCTCTTTAGGAAGCTGAGCAGGAACTCGCTTTCAACAGTGCTCTTTCTGTGTCCTGGCAACATCTCATACAAAGGCAGCTGATATGCCATTTCTTTTCAGCGCTTAACTCGCAGATTTGGAACTTCTGCTCCTGCCACATTTCCACCTTGCCAACCCGGCTCAGACGAAATGTCTACATCTTCCCCTTCAGCAACGGGGACGAGGCCCAGATGACTGAGCTTCCGCATGCTTAGCAGGAGCAGACAATAGGCTTTTTACAAACCGCCATTGTGCACTGGGTCAGAGAGTGTCAGAATGCACCTATGTCAGAAAGGGCCCTTTGCTCTCAGCCGTGCCCTCCATTGCTCTAGAGGTGGAAGGCACAAAGCACTGCCTCCATCCTTCAATTGGAGACAAGCCAGCAACTGTCCTGCTTCCAGCTCTTTAGGAAGCTGGGAAAGCACTCGCATTCCACAGTGCTCTTACAGCGTCCTGGGAACCTCTCATACAAAGGCAGTTGAACACCGTGTCTTTTCAGCCCTTAACTCACCAATCTGCAACATCTGCTTCTGCCGCATTTCCACCTTGCCAACCCGGCTCAGACGAAATTCCTACATCTTCCCCTCAAGCGACTGTGCTGATTCCCAAATGATTGAGCATCCACATGCTTAGGAGGCGATAAACTGCATGCCTTTTTCCAACCACCATTTTACACTGCTTAGAGAGCGTCGGAAAGCAGCTATGTCAGAAAGGCCCCTTTGCTCTCAGCCATGCCCTCCATTGCTCTCGAGGTGGAAGGCACAAGGTACTGGTTCTGCATCCACCCCTCAATGGGAGACAAACCACATCTTGTCCTGCTTCCAGATCTTTAGGAAGTGGAGCAGAAACTCCCTTTCCACAGTGCTCTTACAGCGTCCTTGGACCATCTCATACAAAGGAGGCTGAACGCCGTTTCTTTTCAGCACTTAACTCGCCAGTCTGGGACATCTGCATCCTGCACGTTTAGACCTTGCCAACCCGGCTCAGACGAAATGCCTACATCTTCCCCTTGAGCAATGGGGATGAGGCCCATAGGATTGTGGTTCCACATGCTGAGGAGGAGAGAGACAATAGGCTTTAAACTAACCATGAAGTGCAACGGTTGGGAGAGTGTCAGAAGGCACCAATGGCAGAAACACCCCTTTACTCTGAGCCGCGCCCTCCATTGCTGTAGAGGTGGAAGGCACAAAGCACTGCCTCCATCCTTCAATTGGAGACAAGCCATAAACTGTCTTGCCTCCAGCTCTTTAGGAAGCTGGGAAAGAACTCGCTTTCCACAGTGCCGTTACAGCATAGGAGTTAACTCTCATACAGAGGCAGCTCAAACGCCATTTCTTCCCAGTGCTTATCTGGCTGCTTTAGGACTTCCGCTTCTGCCACAGTTCCACCTTGCCAACCCGGCTCAGACGAAATGCCTACATCTTCCCCTTAAGGAACGGGGACGAGGCCCACAAGATTGTGCTGCCACATGCTTAGCAGGAGCAGACAATAGGCTTTTTACAAACCGCCATTGTGCACTGCTCGAGAGAGTGTCAGAATGCACCTATGTCAGAAAGGGCCCTTTGCTCTCAGCCGTGCCCTCCATTGCTCTAGAGGTGGAAGGCACAAAGCACTGCCTCCATCCTTCAATTGGAGACAAGCCATAAACTGTCTTGCCTCCAGCTCTTTAGTAAGCTGACAAACAACTCGCTTTCCACAGTCCTGTTACAGCAGACGGGGGAACTTCGCATACAAAGGCAGCTCAAATGGCATTTCTTCCCAGCCCTTAACTCGCAGCTTAGGACTCCTGATTCTGCCGCAATTCCACCTTGCCAACCCGGCTCAGACGAAATGCCTACATCTTCCCCTGAATAAACTGGTCTGATTGCCATATGATTGAGCGTCCACGTGCTTAGGAGGCGATAGACTGCACGCCTTTTTCCAACCACCATTGTGCACTGCTGGAGAGAGTGTCGGAAAGCAGCTATGTCAGAAAGACCCCTTTGCTCTCAGCCGTGCCCTTCATTGCTCTAGACATGGAATGCACGACGCAATGGCTCCCCCCCTTCAAGTGGCGACAAGCCACAGACCATCTTCCTTCCATCTCTTTAGGAAGCTGAGCAACAACTCGCTTTCAACAGTGCTCTTTCTGTGTCCTGGCAACATCTCATACAAAGGCAGCTGATATGCCATTTCTTTTCAGCGCTTAACTCGCAGATTTGGAACTTCTGCTCCTGCCACATTTCCACCTTGCCAACCCGGCTCAGACGAAATGTCTACATCTTCCCCTTCAGCAACGGGGACGAGGCCCAGATGACTGTGCTTCCGCATGCTTAGCAGGAGCAGAAAATAGGCTTTTTACAAACCGCCATTGTGCACATGGTCAGAGAGTGTCAGAATGCACCTATGTCAGAAAGGGCCCTTTACTCTCTGCCGTGCCCTCCATTGCTCTAGAGGTGGAAGGCACAAAGCACTGCCTCCATCCTTCAATTGGAGACGAGCCAGCAACTGTCCTGCTTCCAGCTCTTTAGGAAGCTGGGAAAGCACTCGCATTCCACAGTGCTCTTACAGGGTCCTGGGAACGTATCGTACAAAGGCAGCTGAACACCGTGTCTTTTCAGCCCTTAACTCACCAATCTGCAACATCTGCTTCTGCCGCATTTCCACCTTGCCAACCCGGCTCAGACGAAATTCCTACATCTTCCACTCAAGCGGCTGTGCTGATTCCCAAATGATTGAGCATCCACATGCTTAGGAGGCGATAAACTGCAAGCCTTTTTCCAACCACCATTTTACACTGCTTAGAGAGCGTCGGAAAGCAGCTATGTCAGAAAGGCCCCTTTGCTCTCAGCCATGCCCTCCATTGCTCTCAAGGTGGAAGGCACAAGGCACTGGTTCTGGATCCATCCCTCAATGGGAGACAAACCACATCTTGGCCTGCTTCCAGATCTTTAGGAAGTGGAGAAAAAACACCCTTTCCACACTGCTCTTACAGCGTCCTGGGAACACCTCATACAAAGGAGGCTGAACGCCGTTTCTTTTCAGCACTTCACTCGCCAGTCTGGGACATCTGCATCCTGCACGTTTCCACCTTGCCAACCCGGCTCAGACGACTTGCCTACATCTTCCCCTTGAACAATGGGGATGAGGCCCATAGGATTGTGGTTCCACATGCTGAGGAGGAGACAGACAATAGGCTTTTATCTAACCACGAAGTGCAATGGTTCGGAGAGTGTCAGAAAGCACCAATGGCAGAAAGACCCCTTTACTCTGAGCCGCGCCCTCCATTGCTGTAGAGATGGAAGGCACAAAGCACTGCCTCCATCCTTCAATGGGAGACAAGCCATATACTGTCTTGCCTCCAGCTCTTTAGGAAGCTGGGAAAGAACTCGCTTTCCACAGTGCTGTTACAGCGTCCTGGGAACATCTCATACAAAGGAGGCTGAACGCCGTTTCTTTTCAGCACTTCACTCGCCAATCTGGGACATCTGCATCCTGCACGTTTCCACCTTGCCAACCCGGCTCAGACGAAATGCCTACATCTTCCCCTTGAGCAATGTGGATGAGGCCCATAGGATTGTGGTTTCACATGCTGAGGAGGAAGAGACAATAGGCTTTTAACTAACCACGAAGTGCAATGGTTGGGAGAGTGTCAGAAAGCACCAACGGCAGAAAGACCCCTTTACTCTCAGCCGCGCCCTCCATTGCTGTAAAGGTGGAAGGCACAAAGCACTGCCTCCATCCTTCAATGGGAGACAAGCCATAAACTGTCTTGCCTCCAGCTCTTTAGGAAGCTGAGAAAGAACTCGCTTTCCACAGCGCTGTTACAGCATACGAGGAAACTCTCATGCAAAGGCAGCTCAAACGCCATATCTTCCCAGTGCTTAACTGGCCGCTTTAGGACTTCCGCTTCTGCCACAGTTCCACCTTGCCAACCCGGCTCAGACGAAATGCCTACATCTTCCCCTTAAGCAACGGGGGCGAAGCCCACATGATTGTGTTTCCACATGCTTAGCAGGAGCAGACAATAGGCTTTTTACAAACCGCCATTGTGCACTGGGTCAGACAGTGTCAGAATGCACCTATGTCAGAAAGGGCCCTTTGCTCTCAGCCGTGCCCTCCATTGCTCTAGAGGTGGAAGGCACAAAGCACTGCCTCCATCCTTCAATTGGAGACAAGCCATAAACTGTCTTGCCTCCAGCTCTTTAGGAAGCTGACAAACAACTCGCTTTCCACAGTCCTGTTACAGCACACCGGGGAACTTCTCATACAAAGGCAGATCAAATGGCATTTCTTCCCAGCCCTTAACTCGCAGCTTTAGGACTCCTGCTTTTGCCGCAATGCCACATTGCCAACCCGGCTCAGACGAAATGCCTACATCTTCCCCTGAATAAACTGGTCTGATTGCCAAATGATTGAGCGTCCACGTGCTTAGGAGGCGATAGACGGCACGCCTTTTTCCAACCACCATTGTGCACTGCTGGAGAGAGTGTCGGAAAGCAGCTATGTCAGAAAGACCCCTTTGCTCTCAGCCGTGCCCTTCATTGCTCTAGACGTGGAATGCACAAGGCACTGGCTCCCCCCCTCAAGGGGCGACAAGCTACAGACCATCTTCCATCCATCTCTTTAGGAAGCTGAGCAAGAGCTCGCTTTCAACAGTGCTCTTTCTGTGTCCCGGCAACATCTCATACAAAGGCAGCTGATATGCCATTTCTTTTCAGCGCTTAACTCGCAGATTTGGATCTTCTGCTCCTGCCACATTTCCAGGTTGCCAACCCGGCTCAGACATAATGTCTACATCTTCCCCTTCAGCAACGGGGACGTGGCCCAGATGATTGTGCTTCCGCATGCTTAGCAGGAGCAGAGAATAGGCTTTTTACAACCCGCCATTGTGCACTGGGTCAGAGAGTGTCAGAATGCACCTATGTCAGAAAGGGCCCTTTGCTCTCAGCCGTGCCCTCCATTGCTGTAGAGGTGGAGGGCACAAAGCACTGCCTCCATCCTTCAATTGGAGACAAGCCAGCAACTGTCCTGCTTCCAGCTCTTTAGGAAGCTGGGAAAGCACTCGCATTCCACAGTGCTCTTACAGCATCCTGGGAACGTCTCATACAAAGGCAGCTGAACACCGTGTCTTTTCAGCCCTTAACTCACCAATCTGCAACATCTGCTTCTGCCGCATTTCCACCTTGCCAACCCGGCTCAGACGAAATGCCTACATCTTCCCCTCAAGCGACTGTGCTGATTCCCAAATGATTGAGCATCCACATGCTTAGGAGGCGATAAACTGCATGCCTTTTTCCAACCACCATTTTACACTGCTTAGACAGCGTCGGAAAGCAGCTATGTCAGAAAGGACCCTTTGCTCTCAGCCATGCCCTCCATTGCTCTTGAGGTGGAAGGCACAAGGCACTGGTTCTTGATCCACTCCTCAATGGGAGACAAAACACATCTTGGCCTGTCTCCAGCTCTTTAGGAAGTGGAGAAAAAACTCCCTTTCCACAGTGCTGTTACAGCGTCCTGGGAACATCTTATACAAAGGAGGCTGAACGCCGTTTCTTTTCAGCACTTCACTCGCCAGTCTGGGACATCTGCATCCCGCACGTTTCCACCTTGCCAACCCGGCTCAGACGAAATGCCTACATCTTCCCCTTGAACAATGGGGATGAGGCCCATAGGATAGTGGTTCCACATTCTGAGTAGGAGAGAGACAATAGGGTTTTAAATAACCACGAAGTGGAACGGTTGGGAGAGTGTCAGAAAGCACCAATGGCAAAAAGACCCCTTTATTCTCAGCCGTGACCTCCATTGCTGTAGAGGTGGAAGGCACAAAGCACTGCCTCTATCCTTCAATGGGAGACAAGCCATAAAATGTCTTGCCTCCAGCTCTTTAGGAAGCTGGGTAAGAACTCGCTTTCCACAGTGCCGTTACAGCATACGAGGAAACTCTCATACAGAGGCAGCTCAAACGCCATTTCTTCCCAGTGCTTAACTGGCCGCTTTAGGACTTCCGCTTCTGCCACAGTTCCACCTTGCCAACCCGGCTCAGACGAAATGCCTACATCTTCCCCTTAAGCAAAGGAGGCGAAGCCCACATGATTGTGCTGCCACATGCTTAGCAGGAGCAGACAATAGGCTTTTTACAAACCGCCATTGTGCACTGGGTCAGAGAGTGTCAGAATGCACCTATGTCAGAAAGGGCCCTTTGCTCTCAGCCGTGCCCTCCATTGCTCTAGAGGTGGAAGGCACAAAGCACTGCCTCCATCCTTCAATTGGAGACAAGCCATAAACTGTCTTGCCTGCAGCTCTTTAGGAAGCTGACAAACAACTCGCTTTCCACAGTCCTGTTACAGCAGACCGGGGAACTTCTCATACAAAGGCAGCTCCAATGGCATTTCTTCCCAGCCCTTAACTCGCAGCTTTTGGACTCCTGCTTCTGCCGCAATTCCACCTTGCCAACGCAGCTCAGACAAAATGCCTACATCTTCCCCTGAAGCAACTGGGCTGAGTCCCAAATGATTGAGCGTCCACGTGCTTAGGAGGCGATAGACTGCACGCCTTTTTCCAACCACCATTGTGCACTGCTGGAGAGAGTTACGGAAAGCAGCTATGTCAGAAAGACCCCTTTACTCTCAGGCGTGCCCTTCATTGCTGTAGACGTGGAATGCACAATGCACTGGCTCCCCCCCTCAAGGGGCGAAAAGCCACAGACCATCTTCCTTCCATCTCTTTAGGAAGCTGAGCAAGAACTCGCTTTCAACAGTGCTCTTTCTGTGTCCTGGCAACATCTCATACAAAGGCAGCTGATATGCCATTTCTTTTCAGCGCTTAACTCGCAGATTTGGAACTTCTGCTCCTGCCACATTTCCACCTTGTCAACCCGGCTCAGACGAAATGTCTACATCTTCCGCTTCAGCAACGGGGACGAGGCCCAGATGATTGTGCTTCCGCATGCTTAGCAGGAGCAGACAATAGGCTTTTTACAAACCGCCATTGTGCACTGGGTCAGAGAGTGTCAGAATGCACCTATGTCAGAAAGGGCCCTTTGCTCTCAGCCGTGCCCTCCATTGCTCTAGAGGTGGAAGGCACAAAGCACTGCCTCCATCCTTCAATTGGAGAAAAGCCATAAACTGTCTTGCCTCCAGCTCTTTAGGAAGCTGACAAACAACTCGCTTTCCACAGTCCTGTTACAGCAGACCGGGGAACGTCTCATACAAAGGCAGCTCAAATGGCATTTCTTCCCAGCCCTTAACTCGCAGCTTAGGACTCCTGATTCTGCCACAATTCCACCTTGCCAACCCGGCTCAGACGAAATGCCTACATCTTCCCCTGAAGCAACAGGGCTGAGTCCCAAATGATTGAGCGTCCACGTGCTTAGGAGGCGATAGAATGCACGCCTATTTCCAACCACCATTGTGCACTGCTGGAGAGAGTTTCGGAAAGCAGCTATGTCAGAAAGACCTCTTTGCTCTCAGCCGTGCCATTCATTGCTCTAGACGTGGAATGCACAATGCACTGGCTCCTCTCCTCTAGGGGCGACAACCACAGACCATCTTCCTTCCATCTCTTTAGGAAGCTGAGCAAGAACTCGCTTTCAACAGTGCTCTTTCTGTGTCCTGGCAACATCTCATACAAAGGCAGCTGATATGCCATTTCTTTTCAGCGCTTAACTCGCAGATTTGGAACTTCTGCTCCTGCCACAATTCCTGCTTGCCAACCCGGCTCAGACGAAATGTCTACATCTTCCCCTTCAGCAACGGGGACGAGGCCCAGATCTCTGTGCTTCCGCATGCTTAGCAGGAGCAGACAATAGGCTCTTTGCACACCGCCAATGTGCACTGGGTCAGAGAGTGTCAGAATGCACCTATGTCAGAAAGGGCCCTTTGCTCTCAGCCGTGCCCTCCATTGCTCTAGAGGTGGAAGGCACAAAGCACTGCCTCCATCCTTCAATTGGAGAAAAGCCTGCAACTGTCCTGCTTCCAGCTCTTGAGGAAGCTGGGAAAGCACTCGCATTCCACAGTGCACTTACAGTGTCCTGGGAACGTCTTATACAAAGGCAGCTGAACACCGTGTCTTTTCAGCCCTTAACTCACCAATCTGCAACATCTGCTTCTGCCGCATTTCCACCTTGCCAACCTGGCTCAGAGGAAATGCCTACATCTTCCCCTCAAGCGACTGTGCTGATTCCCAAATGATTGAGCATCCACATGCTTAGGAGGTGATAAACTGCATGCCTTTTTCCAACCACCATTTTACACTGCTTAGAGAGCGTCGGAAAGCAGCTATGTCAGAAAGGCCCCTCTGCTCTCAGCCATGCCCTCCATTGCTCTCGATGTGGAAGGCACAAGGCACTGGTGCTGGATCCACCCTCAATGGGAGACAAGCCACATCTTGTCCTGTCTCCAGCTATTTAGGAATTGAAGAAAAAGTCCCTTTCCACAGTGCTCTTACAGCGTCCTGGGAACATCTCATACAAAGGAGGCTGAACGCCGTTTCATTTCAGCACTTCACTCGCCAGTCTGGGACATCTGCATCCTGCACGTTTCCACTTTGCCAACCCGGCTCAGACGGAATGCCTACATCTTCCCCTTGAGCAAAGGGGATGAGGCCCATAGGATTGCGGTTCCACATGCTGAGGAGGAGAGAGACAATAGGCTTTAAACTAACCACGAAGTGCAACGGTTGGGAGAGTGTCAGAAAGCACCAATGGCAGAAACACCCCTTTACTCTCAGCCGCGCCCTCCATTGCTGTAGAGGTGGAAGGCACAAAGCACTGCCTCCATCATTCAATGGGAGACCAGCCGTAAACTGTCTTGCCTCCAGCTCTCTAGGAAGCTGGGATAGAACTCGCTTTCAACAGTGCTGTTGCTGCATACGAAGAAACTCTCATACAGAGGCAGCTCAAACGCCATTTCTTCCCAGTGCTTAACTGGCTGCTTTAGGACTTCCGCTTCTGCCACAGTTCGACCTTGCCAACACGGCTCAGACGAAATGCCTACATCTTCCCCTTAAGCAACGGGGGAGAAGCCCACATGAATGTGCTGCCACATGCTTAGCAGGAGCAGACAATAGGCTTTTTACAAACCGCCATTGTGCACTGGGTCAGAGAGTGTCAGAATGCACCTATGTCAGAAAGGGCCCTTTGCTCTCAGCCGTGCCCTCCATTGCTCTAGAGGTGGAAGGCACAAAGCACTGCCTCCATCCTTCAATTGGAGACAAGCCATAAACTCTCTTGCCTCCAGCTCTTTAGGAAGCTGACAAACAACTCGCTTTCCACAGTCCTTTTACAGCAGACCGGGGATCTTCTCATACAAAGGCAGCTCCAATGATATTTCTTCCCAGCCCTTAACTCGCAGCTTTAGGACTCCTGCTTCTGCCGCAATTCCACCTTGCCAACCTGGCTCAGACCAAATGCCTACATCTTCCCCTGAAGCAACTGGGCTGAGTCCCAAATGATTGAGCGTCCACGTGCTTAGGAGGCGATAGACTGCACGTCTTTTTCCAACCACCAATGTGCACTGCTGGAGAGAGTGTCGGAAAGCAGCTATGTCAGAAAGACCCCTTTGCTCTCAGCCGTGCCCTTCATTGCTCTAGACGTGGAATGCACAATGCACTGGCTCCCCCCCTCAAGGGGCGACAAGCCACAGAACATCTTCCTTCCATCTCTTTAGGAAGCTGAGCAAGAACTCGCTTTCAACAGTGCTCTTTCTGTGTCCTGGCAACATCTCATACAAAGGCAGCTGATATGCCATTTCTTTTCAGCACTTAACTCGCAGATTTGGAACTTCTGCTCCTGCCACATTTCCACCTTGCCAACCCGGCTCAGACGAAATGTCTACCTCTTCCCCTTCAGCTGCGGGGACGAGGCCCAGATGACTGTGCTTCCGCATGCTTAGCAGGAGCAGACAAGAGGCTTTTTACAAACCGCCATTGTGCACTGGGTCAGAGAGTGTCAGAATGCACCTATGTCAGAAAGGGCCCTTTGCTCTCTGCCGTGCCCTCCATTGCTCTAGAGGTGGAAGGCACAAAGCACTGCCTCCATCCTTCAATTGGAGACAAGCCAGCACCTGTCCTGCTTCCAGCTGTTTAGGAAGCTGGGAAAGCACTCGCATTCCACAGTGCTCTTGCAGCGTCCTGGGAACGTCTCATACAAAGGCAGCTGAACACCGTGACTTTTCAGCCCTTAACTCACCAATCTGCAACATCTGCTTCTGCCGCATTTCCACCTTGCCAACCCGGCTCAGACGAAATGCCTACATCTTCCCCTCAAGCGATTGTGCTGATTCCCAAATGATTGAGCATCCACATGCTTAGGAGGCGATAAACTGCATGCCTTTTTCCAACCACCATTTTACACTGCTTAGAGAGCGTCGTAAAGCAGCTATGTCAGAAAGGCCCCTTTGCTCTCAGCCATGCCCTCCATTGCTCTCGAGGTGGAAGGCACAAGGCACTGGTTCTGCATCCACCCCTCAATGAGAGACAAACCACATCTTGTCCTGCTTCCAGATCTTTAGGAAGTGGAGCAGAAACTCCCTTTCCACAGTGCTCTTACAGCGTCCTGGGACCATCTCATACAAAGGAGGCTGAACGCCGTTTCTTTTCAGCACTTAACTCGCCAGTCTGGGACATCTGCATCCTGCACGTTTCCACCTTGCCAACCCGGCTCAGACGAAATGTCTACATCTTCCCCTTGAGCAATGGGGATGAGGCCCATAGGATTGTGGTTCCACATGCTGAGGAGGAGAGAGACAATAGGCTTTAAACTAACCATGAAGTGCAACGGTTGGGAGAGTGTCAGAAAGCACCAATGGCAGAAACACCCCTTTACTCTGAGCCGCGCCCTCCATTGCTTTAGAGGTGGAAGGCACAAAGCACTGCCTCCATCCTTCAATTGGAGACAAGCCATAAACTGTCTTGCCTCCAGCTCTTTAGGAAGCTGACAAAAAACTCGCTTTCCACAGTCCTGTTACAGCATACTGGGGAACTTCTCATGCAAAGGCAGCTCAAATGGTATTTCTTCCCAGCCCTTAACTCGCAGCTTAGGACTCCTGATTCTTCCGCAATTCCACCTTGTCAACCCGTTCAGACGAAATGCCTACATCTTCCCCTGAAGCAACTGGGCTGAGTCCCAAATGATTGAGCGTCCACGTGCTTAGGAGGCGATAGACTGCACGCCTTTTTCCAACCACCATTCTGCACTGCTGGGAGAGTGTCGGAAAGCAGCTATGTCAGAAAGACCCCTTTGCTCTCAGCCGTGCCCTTCATTGCTCTAGACGTGGAATGCACAATGCACTGGCTCCCCCACTCAAGAGGCGACAAGCCACAGACCATCTTCCTTCCATCTCTTTAGGAAGCTGTGGAAGAACTCGCTTTCAACAGTGCTCTTTCTGTGTCCTGGCAACATCTCATACAAAGGCAGCTGATATGCCATTTCTTTTCAGCGCTTAACTCGCAGATTTGGAACTTCTGCTCCTGCCACATTTCCACCTTGCCAACCCGGCTCAGACGAAATGTCTACATCTTCCCCTTCAGCAGCGGGGACGAGGCCCAGATGACTGTGCTTCCGCATGCGTAGCAGGAGCAGACAAGAGGCTTTTTACAAACCGCCATTGTGCACTGGGTCAGAGACTGTCATAATGCACCTATGTCAGAAAGGGCCCTTTGCTCTCTGCCGTGCCCTCCATTGCTCTAGAGGTGGAAAGCACAAAGCACTGCCTCCATCCTTCAATTGGAGACAAGCCAGCAACTGGCCTGCTTCCAGCTGTTTAGGAAGCTGGGAAAGCACTCGCATTCCACAGTGCTCTTGCAGCGTCCTGGGAACGTCTCATACAAAGGCAGCTGACCACCGTGACTTTTCAGCCCTTAACTCACCAATCTGCAACATCTGCTTCTGCCGCATTTCCACCTTGCCTACCCGGCTCAGACGAAATGCCTACATCTTCCCCTCAAGCGACTGTGCTGATTCCCAAATGATTGAGCATCCACATGCTTAGGAGGCGATAAACTGCATGCCTTTTTCCAACCACCATTTTACACTGCTTAGAGAGCGTCGGAAAGCAGCTATGTCAGAAAGTCCCCTTTGCTCTCAGCCATGCCCTCCATTGCTCTCGAGGTGGATGGCACAAGGCACTGGTTCTGGATCCACCCCTCAATGGGAGACAAACCACATCTTGTCCTGTCTCCAGCTCTTTAGGAAGTGGAGAAAAAACTCCCTTTCCACAGTGCTCTTACAGCGTCCTGGGAACATCTCATACAAAGGAGGTTGAACGCCGTTTCTTTTCAGCACTTCACTCGCCAGTCTGGGACATCTGCATGCTGCACAATTCCAACTTGCCAACCCGGCTCAGGCGAAATGCCTACATCTTCCCCTTGAGCAATGGGGATGAGGCCCATAGGATTGTGGTTCCACATGCTGAGGAGGAGAGAGACAATAGGCTTTTAACTAACCACGAAGTGCAACGGTTGGGAGAGTGTCAGAAAGCACCAATGGCTGAAAGACCCCTTTACTCTCAGCCGCGCCCTCCATAGCTGTAGAGGTGGAAGGCACAAAGCACTGCCTCCATCCTTCAATGGGAGACAAGCCATAAACTGTCTTGCCTCCAGCTCTTTAGGAAGCTGGGAAAGAACTCGCTTTCCACAGTGCTGTTACAGTATACGAGGAAACTCTCATACAGAGGCAGCTCAAACGCGATATCTTCCCAGTGCTTAACTGGCCGCTTTAGGACTTCCGCTTCTGCCACACTTCCACCTTGCCAACCCGGCTCAGACGAAATGCCTACATCTTCCCCTTAATCAACGGGGCCGAAGCCCACATGATTGTGCTGCCACATGCTTAGCAGGAGCAGACAATAGGCTTTTTACAAACCGCCATTGTGCACTGGGTCAGAGAGTGTCAGAATGCACCTGTGTCAGAAAGGGCCCTTTGCTCTCAGCCGTGCCCTCCATTGCTCTAGAGGTGGAAGGCACAAAGCACTGCCACCATCCTTCAATTGGAGACAAGCCATAAACTGTCCTGCCTGTAGCTCTTTAGGAAGCTGACACACAACTCGCTTTCCACAGTCCTGTTACAGCAGACTGGGGACTTCTCATAAAAAGGCAGCTCAAATGGCATTTCTTCCCAGCTCTTAACTCGCAGCTTAGGACTCCAGCTTCTGCCGCAATTCCACCTTGCCAACCCGGCTCAGACGAAATGCCTACATCTTCCCCTGAAGCAAATGGTCTGAGTCCCCAATGATTGAGCGTCCACGTGCTTAGGAAGCGATAGACTGCACGCCTTTTTCCAACCATCATTGCTCACTGCTGGAGAGAGTGTCGGAAAGCAGCTATGTCAGAAAGACCCCTTTGCTCTCAGCCGTGCCCTTCATTGCTCTAGACGTGGAATGCACAATGCACTGGCTCCCCCCCTCAAGGGGCGACAAGCCACAGACCATCTTCCTTCCATCTCTTTAGGAAGCTGAGCAGGAACTCGCTTTCAACAGTGCTCTTTCTGTGTCCTGGCAACATCTCATACAAAGGCAGCTGATATGCCATTTCTTTTCAGCGCTTAACTAGCAGATTTGGAACTTCTGCTCCTGCCACATTTCCACCTTGCCAACCCGGCTCAGACGAAATGTCTACATCTTCCCCTTCAGCAACGGGGACGAGGCCCAGATGACTGAGCTTCCGCATGCTTAGCAGGAGCAGACAATAGGCTTTTTACAAACCGCCATTGTGCACTGGGTCAGAGAGTGTCAGAATGCACCTATGTCAGAAAGGGCCCTTTGCTCTCAGCCGTGCCCTCCATTGCTCTAGAGGTGGAAGGCACAAAGCACTGCCTCCATCCTTCAATTGGAGACAAGCCAGCAACTGTCCTGCTTCCAGCTCTTTAGGAAACTGGGAAAGCACTCGCATTCCACAGTGCTCTTACAGCGTCCTGGGAACCTCTCATACAAAGGCAGTTGAACACCGTGTCTTTTCAGCCCTTAACTCACCAATCTGCAACATCTGCTTCTGCCGCATTTCCACCTTGCCAACCCGGCTCAGACGAAATGCCTACATCTTCCCCTCAAGCGATTGTGCTGATTCCCAAATGATTGAGCATCCACATGCTTAGGAGGCGATAAACTGCATGCCTTTTTCCAACCACCATTTTACACTGCTTAGAGAGCGTCGGAAAGCAGCTATGTCAGAAAGGCCCCTTTGCTCTCAGCCATGCCCTCCATTGCTCTCGAGGTGGAAGGCACAAGGCACTGGTTCTGCATCCACCCCTCAATGGGAGACAAACCACATCTTGTCCTGCTTCCAGATCTTTAGGAAGTGGAGAAGAAACTCCCTTTCCACAGTGCTCTTACAGCGTCCTTGGACCATCTCATACAAAGGAGGCTGAACGCCGTTTCTTTTCAGCACTTAACTCGCCAGTCTGGGACATCTGCATCCTGCACGTTTCCACCTTGCCAACCCGGCTCAGACGAAATGCCTACATCTTCCCCTTGAGCAATGGGGATGAGGCCCATAGGATTGTGGTTCCACATGCTGAGGAGGAGAGAGACAATAGGCTTTAAACTAACCATGAAGTGCAACGGTTGGGAGAGTGTCAGAAAGCACCAATGGCAGAAACACCCCTTTACTCTGAGCCGCGCCCTCCATTGCTGTAGAGGTGGAAGGCACAAAGCACTGCCTCCATCCTTCAATTGGAGACAAGCCATAAACTGTCTTGCCTCCAGCTCTTTAGGAAGCTGGGAAAGAACTCGCTTTCCACAGTGCCGTTACAGCATAGGAGTTAACTCTCATACAGAGGCAGCTCAAACGCCATTTCTTCCCAGTGCTTATCTGGCTGCTGTAGGACTTCCGCTTCTGCCACAGTTCCACCTTGCCAACCCGGCTCAGACGAAATGCCTACATCTTCCCTTTAAGGAACGGGGACGAGGCCCACAAGATGGTGCTGCCACATGCTTAGCAGGAGCAGACAATAGGCTTTTTACAAACCGCCATTGTGCACTGGGTCATAGAGTGTCAGAATGCACCTATGTCAGAAAGGGCCCTTTGCTCTCAGCCGTGCCCTCCATTGCTCTAGAGGTGGAAGGCACAAAGCACTGCCTCCATCCTTCAATTGGAGACAAGCCATAAACTCTCTTGCCTCCAGCTCTTTAGTAAGCTGACAAACAACTCGCTTTCCACAGTCCTGTTACAGCAGACGGGGGAACTTCGCATACAAAGGCAGCTCAAATGGCATTTCTTCCCAGCCCTTAACTCGCAGCTTAGGACTCCTGATTCTGCCGCAATTCCACCTTGCCAACCCGGCTCAGACGAAATGCCTACATCTTCCCCTGAAAAAACTGGTCTGATTGCCATATGATTGAGCGTCCACGTGCTGAGGAGGCGATAGACTGCACGCCTTTTTCCAACCACCATTGTGCACTGCTGGAGAGAGTGTCGGAAAGCAGCTATGTCAGAAAGACCCCTTTGCTCTCAGCCGTGCCCTTCATTGCTCTAGACATGGAATGCACGACGCAATGGCTCCCCCCCTTCAAGTGGCGACAAGCCACAGACCATCTCCCTTCCATCTCTTTAGGAAGCTGAGCAACAACTCGCTTTCAACAGTGCTCTTTCTGTGTCCTGGCAACATCTCATACAAAGGCAGCTGATATGCCATTTCTTTTCAGCGCTTAACTCGCAGATTTGGAACTTCTGCTCCTGCCACAATTCCTGCTTGCCAACCCGGCTCAGACGAAATGTCTACATGTTCCCCTTCAGCAGCGGGGACGAGGCCCAGATGACTGTGCTTCCGCATGCTTAGCAGGAGCAGACAAGAGGCTTTTTACAAACCGCCATTGTGCACTGGGTCAGAGAGTGTCATAATGCACCTATGTCAGAAAGGGCCCTTTGCTCTCTGCCGTGCCCTCCATTGCTCTAGAGGTGGAAGGCACAAAGCACTGCCTCCATCCTTCAATTGGAGACAAGCCAGCAACTGTCCTGCTTCCAGCTGTTTAGGAAGCTGGGAAAGCACTCGCATTCCACAGTGCTCTTGCAGCGTCCTGGGAACGTCTCATACAAAGGCAGCTGAACACCGTGTCTTTTCAGCCCTTAACTCACCAATCTGCAACATCTGCTTCTGCCGCATTTCCACCTTGCCTACCCGGCTCAGGCGAAATGCCTACATCTTCCCCTCAAGCGACTGTGCTGATTCCCAAATGATTGAGCATCCACATGCTTAGGAGGCGATAAACTGCATGCCTTTTTCCAACCACCATTTTACACTGCTTAGAGAGCGTCGTAAAGCAGCTATGTCAGAAAGGCCCCTTTGCTCTCAGCCATGCCCTCCATTGCTCTCGAGGTGGAAGGCACAAGGCACTGGTTCTGCATCCACCCCTCAATGAGAGACAAACCACATCTTGTCCTGCTTCCAGATCTTTAGGAAGTGGAGCAGAAACTCCCTTTCCACAGTGCTCTTACAGCGTCCTGGGACCATCTCATACAAAGGAGGCTGAACGCCGTTTCTTTTCAGCACTTAACTCGCCAGTCTGGGACATCTGCATCCTGCACGTTTCCACCTTGCCAACCCGGCTCAGACGAAATGTCTACATCTTCCCCTTGAGCAATGGGGATGAGGCCCATAGGATTGTGGTTCCACATGCTGAGGAGGAGAGAGACAATAGGCTTTAAACTAACCATGAAGTGCAACGGTTGGGAGAGTGTCAGAAAGCACCAATGGCAGAAACACCCCTTTACTCTGAGCCGCGCCCTCCATTGCTTTAGAGGTGGAAGGCACAAAGCACTGCCTCCATCCTTCAATTGGAGACAAGCCATAAACTGTCTTGCCTCCAGCTCTTTAGGAAGCTGACAAAAAACTCGCTTTCCACAGTCCTGTTACAGCATACTGGGGAACTTCTCATGCAAAGGCAGCTCAAATGGTATTTCTTCCCAGCCCTTAACTCGCAGCTTAGGACTCCTGATTCTTCCGCAATTCCACCTTGTCAACCCGTTCAGACGAAATGCCTACATCTTCCCCTGAAGCAACTGGGCTGAGTCCCAAATGATTGAGCGTCCACGTGCTTAGGAGGCGATAGACTGCACGCCTTTTTCCAACCACCATTCTGCACTGCTGGGAGAGTGTCGGAAAGCAGCTATGTCAGAAAGACCCCTTTGCTCTCAGCCGTGCCCTTCATTGCTCTAGACGTGGAATGCACAATGCACTGGTTCCCCCACTCAAGGGGCGACAAGCCACAGACCATCTTCCTTCCATCTCTTTAGGAAGCTGAGGAAGAACTCGCTTTCAACAGTGCTCTTTCTGTGTCCTGGCAACATCTCATACAAAGGCAGCTGATATGCCATTTCTTTTCAGCGCTTAACTCGCAGATTTGGAACTTCTGCTCCTGCCACATTTCCACCTTGCCAACCCGGCTCAGACGAAATGTCTACATCTTCCCCTTCAGCAGCGGGGACGAGGCCCAGATGACTGTGCTTCCGCATGCGTAGCAGGAGCAGACAAGAGGCTTTTTACAAACCGCCATTGTGCACTGGGTCAGAGACTGTCATAATGCACCTATGTCAGAAAGGGCCCTTTGCTCTCTGCCGTGCCCTCCATTGCTCTAGAGGTGGAAAGCACAAAGCACTGCCTCCATCCTTCAATTGGAGACAAGCCAGCAACTGGCCTGCTTCCAGCTGTTTAGGAAGCTGGGAAAGCACTCGCATTCCACAGTGCTCTTGCAGCGTCCTGGGAACGTCTCATACAAAGGCAGCTGACCACCGTGACTTTTCAGCCCTTAACTCACCAATCTGCAACATCTGCTTCTGCCGCATTTCCACCTTGCCTACCCGGCTCAGACGAAATGCCTACATCTTCCCCTCAAGCGACTGTGCTGATTCCCAAATGATTGAGCATCCACATGCTTAGGAGGCGATAAACTGCATGCCTTTTTCCAACCACCATTTTACACTGCTTAGAGAGCGTCGGAAAGCAGCTATGTCAGAAAGTCCCCTTTGCTCTCAGCCATGCCCTCCATTGCTCTCGAGGTGGATGGCACAAGGCACTGGTTCTGGATCCACCCCTCAATGGGAGACAAACCACATCTTGTCCTGTCTCCAGCTCTTTAGGAAGTGGAGAAAAAACTCCCTTTCCACAGTGCTCTTACAGCGTCCTGGGAACATCTCATACAAAGGAGGTTGAACGCCGTTTCTTTTCAGCACTTCACTCGCCAGTCTGGGACATCTGCATGCTGCACAATTCCAACTTGCCAACCCGGCTCAGGCGAAATGCCTACATCTTCCCCTTGAGCAATGGGGATGAGGCCCATAGGATTGTGGTTCCACATGCTGAGGAGGAGAGAGACAATAGGCTTTTAACTAACCACGAAGTGCAACGGTTGGGAGAGTGTCAGAAAGCACCAATGGCTGAAAGACCCCTTTACTCTCAGCCGCGCCCTCCATAGCTGTAGAGGTGGAAGGCACAAAGCACTGCCTCCATCCTTCAATGGGAGACAAGCCATAAACTGTCTTGCCTCCAGCTCTTTAGGAAGCTGGGAAAGAACTCGCTTTCCACAGTGCTGTTACAGTATACGAGGAAACTCTCATACAGAGGCAGCTCAAACGCGATATCTTCCCAGTGCTTAACTGGCCGCTTTAGGACTTCCGCTTCTGCCACACTTCCACCTTGCCAACCCGGCTCAGACGAAATGCCTACATCTTCCCCTTAATCAACGGGGCCGAAGCCCACATGATTGTGCTGCCACATGCTTAGCAGGAGCAGACAATAGGCTTTTTACAAACCGCCATTGTGCACTGGGTCAGAGAGTGTCAGAATGCACCTGTGTCAGAAAGGGCCCTTTGCTCTCAGCCGTGCCCTCCATTGCTCTAGAGGTGGAAGGCACAAAGCACTGCCACCATCCTTCAATTGGAGACAAGCCATAAACTGTCCTGCCTGTAGCTCTTTAGGAAGCTGACACACAACTCGCTTTCCACAGTCCTGTTACAGCAGACTGGGGACTTCTCATAAAAAGGCAGCTCAAATGGCATTTCTTCCCAGCTCTTAACTCGCAGCTTAGGACTCCAGCTTCTGCCGCAATTCCACCTTGCCAACCCGGCTCAGACGAAATGCCTACATCTTCCCCTGAAGCAAATGGTCTGAGTCCCCAATGATTGAGCGTCCACGTGCTTAGGAAGCGATAGACTGCACGCCTTTTTCCAACCATCATTGCTCACTGCTGGAGAGAGTGTCGGAAAGCAGCTATGTCAGAAAGACCCCTTTGCTCTCAGCCGTGCCCTTCATTGCTCTAGACGTGGAATGCACAATGCACTGGCTCCCCCCCTCAAGGGGCGACAAGCCACAGACCATCTTCCTTCCATCTCTTTAGGAAGCTGAGCAGGAACTCGCTTTCAACAGTGCTCTTTCTGTGTCCTGGCAACATCTCATACAAAGGCAGCTGATATGCCATTTCTTTTCAGCGCTTAACTAGCAGATTTGGAACTTCTGCTCCTGCCACATTTCCACCTTGCCAACCCGGCTCAGACGAAATGTCTACATCTTCCCCTTCAGCAACGGGGACGAGGCCCAGATGACTGAGCTTCCGCATGCTTAGCAGGAGCAGACAATAGGCTTTTTACAAACCGCCATTGTGCACTGGGTCAGAGAGTGTCAGAATGCACCTATGTCAGAAAGGGCCCTTTGCTCTCAGCCGTGCCCTCCATTGCTCTAGAGGTGGAAGGCACAAAGCACTGCCTCCATCCTTCAATTGGAGACAAGCCAGCAACTGTCCTGCTTCCAGCTCTTTAGGAAACTGGGAAAGCACTCGCATTCCACAGTGCTCTTACAGCGTCCTGGGAACCTCTCATACAAAGGCAGTTGAACACCGTGTCTTTTCAGCCCTTAACTCACCAATCTGCAACATCTGCTTCTGCCGCATTTCCACCTTGCCAACCCGGCTCAGACGAAATGCCTACATCTTCCCCTCAAGCGATTGTGCTGATTCCCAAATGATTGAGCATCCACATGCTTAGGAGGCGATAAACTGCATGCCTTTTTCCAACCACCATTTTACACTGCTTAGAGAGCGTCGGAAAGCAGCTATGTCAGAAAGGCCCCTTTGCTCTCAGCCATGCCCTCCATTGCTCTCGAGGTGGAAGGCACAAGGCACTGGTTCTGCATCCACCCCTCAATGGGAGACAAACCACATCTTGTCCTGCTTCCAGATCTTTAGGAAGTGGAGAAGAAACTCCCTTTCCACAGTGCTCTTACAGCGTCCTTGGACCATCTCATACAAAGGAGGCTGAACGCCGTTTCTTTTCAGCACTTAACTCGCCAGTCTGGGACATCTGCATCCTGCACGTTTCCACCTTGCCAACCCGGCTCAGACGAAATGCCTACATCTTCCCCTTGAGCAATGGGGATGAGGCCCATAGGATTGTGGTTCCACATGCTGAGGAGGAGAGAGACAATAGGCTTTAAACTAACCATGAAGTGCAACGGTTGGGAGAGTGTCAGAAAGCACCAATGGCAGAAACACCCCTTTACTCTGAGCCGCGCCCTCCATTGCTGTAGAGGTGGAAGGCACAAAGCACTGCCTCCATCCTTCAATTGGAGACAAGCCATAAACTGTCTTGCCTCCAGCTCTTTAGGAAGCTGGGAAAGAACTCGCTTTCCACAGTGCCGTTACAGCATAGGAGTTAACTCTCATACAGAGGCAGCTCAAACGCCATTTCTTCCCAGTGCTTATCTGGCTGCTGTAGGACTTCCGCTTCTGCCACAGTTCCACCTTGCCAACCCGGCTCAGACGAAATGCCTACATCTTCCCTTTAAGGAACGGGGACGAGGCCCACAAGATGGTGCTGCCACATGCTTAGCAGGAGCAGACAATAGGCTTTTTACAAACCGCCATTGTGCACTGGGTCATAGAGTGTCAGAATGCACCTATGTCAGAAAGGGCCCTTTGCTCTCAGCCGTGCCCTCCATTGCTCTAGAGGTGGAAGGCACAAAGCACTGCCTCCATCCTTCAATTGGAGACAAGCCATAAACTCTCTTGCCTCCAGCTCTTTAGTAAGCTGACAAACAACTCGCTTTCCACAGTCCTGTTACAGCAGACGGGGGAACTTCGCATACAAAGGCAGCTCAAATGGCATTTCTTCCCAGCCCTTAACTCGCAGCTTAGGACTCCTGATTCTGCCGCAATTCCACCTTGCCAACCCGGCTCAGACGAAATGCCTACATCTTCCCCTGAAAAAACTGGTCTGATTGCCATATGATTGAGCGTCCACGTGCTGAGGAGGCGATAGACTGCACGCCTTTTTCCAACCACCATTGTGCACTGCTGGAGAGAGTGTCGGAAAGCAGCTATGTCAGAAAGACCCCTTTGCTCTCAGCCGTGCCCTTCATTGCTCTAGACATGGAATGCACGACGCAATGGCTCCCCCCCTTCAAGTGGCGACAAGCCACAGACCATCTCCCTTCCATCTCTTTAGGAAGCTGAGCAACAACTCGCTTTCAACAGTGCTCTTTCTGTGTCCTGGCAACATCTCATACAAAGGCAGCTGATATGCCATTTCTTTTCAGCGCTTAACTCGCAGATTTGGAACTTCTGCTCCTGCCACAATTCCTGCTTGCCAACCCGGCTCAGACGAAATGTCTACATGTTCCCCTTCAGCAGCGGGGACGAGGCCCAGATGACTGTGCTTCCGCATGCTTAGCAGGAGCAGACAAGAGGCTTTTTACAAACCGCCATTGTGCACTGGGTCAGAGAGTGTCATAATGCACCTATGTCAGAAAGGGCCCTTTGCTCTCTGCCGTGCCCTCCATTGCTCTAGAGGTGGAAGGCACAAAGCACTGCCTCCATCCTTCAATTGGAGACAAGCCAGCAACTGTCCTGCTTCCAGCTGTTTAGGAAGCTGGGAAAGCACTCGCATTCCACAGTGCTCTTGCAGCGTCCTGGGAACGTCTCATACAAAGGCAGCTGAACACCGTGTCTTTTCAGCCCTTAACTCACCAATCTGCAACATCTGCTTCTGCCGCATTTCCACCTTGCCTACCCGGCTCAGGCGAAATGCCTACATCTTCCCCTCAAGCGACTGTGCTGATTCCCAAATGATTGAGCATCCACATGCTTAGGAGGCGATAAACTGCATGCCTTTTTCCAACCACCATTTTACACTGCTTAGAGAGCGTCGGAAAGCAGCTATGTCAGAAAGTCCCCTTTGCTCTCAGCCATGCCCTCCATTGCTCTCGAGGTGGATGGCACAAGGCACTGGTTCTGGATCCACCCCTCAATGGGAGACAAACCACATCTTGTCCTGTCTCCAGCTCTTTAGGAAGTGGAGAAAAAACTCCCTTTCCACAGTGCTCTTACAGCGTCCTGGGAACATCTCATACAAAGGAGGTTGAACGCCGTTTCTTTTCAGCACTTCACTCGCCAGTCTGGGACATCTGCATGCTGCACAATTCCAACTTGCCAACCCGGCTCAGGTGAAATGCCTACATCTTCCCCTTGAGCAATGGGGATGAGGCCCATAGGATTGTGGTTCCACATGCTGAGGAGGAGAGAGACAATAGGCTTTTAACTAACCACGAAGTGCAACGGTTGGGAGAGTGTCAGAAAGCACCAATGGCTGAAAGACCCCTTTACTCTCAGCCGCGCCCTCCATTGCTGTAGAGGTGGAAGGCACAAAGCACTGCCTCCATCCTTCAATGGGAGACAAGCCATAAACTGTCTTGCCTCCAGCTCTTTAGGAAGCTGGGAAAGAACTCGCTTTCCACAGTGCTGTTACAGCATACGAGGAAAATCTCATACAGAGGCAGCTCAAACGCGATATCTTCCCAGTGCTTAACTGGCCGCTTTAGGACTTCCGCTTCTGCCACACTTCCACCTTGCCAACCCGGCTCAGACGAAATGCCTACATCTTCCCCTTAATCAACGGGGCCGAAGCCCACATGATTGTGCTGCCACATGCTTAGCAGGAGCAGACAATAGGCTTTTTACAAACCGCCATTGTGCACTGGGTCAGAGAGTGTCAGAATGCACCTATGTCAGAAAGGGCCCTTTGCTCTCAGCCGTGCCCTCCATTGCTCTAGAGGTGGAAGGCACAAAGCACTGCCTCCATCCTTCAATTGGACACAAGCCATAAACTGTCCTGCCTGCAGCTCTTTAGGAAGCTGACAAACAACTCGCTTTCCACAGTCCTGTTACAGCAGACTGGGGACTTCTCATACAAAGGCAGCTCAAATGGCATTTCTTCCCAGCTCTTAACTCGCAGCTTAGGACTCCAGCTTCTGCCACAATTCCACCTTGCCAACCCGGCTCAGACGAAATGCCTACATCTTCCCCTGAAGCAAATGGTCTGAGTCCCAAATGATTGAGCGTCCACGTGCTTAGGAAGCGATAGACTGCACGCCTTTTTCCAACCACCATTGCTCACTGCTGGAGAGAGTGTCGGAAAGCAGCTATGTCAGAAAGACCCCTTTGCTCTCAGCCGTGCCCTTCATTGCTCTAGACGTGGAATGCACAAGGCACTGGCTCCCCCCCTCAAGGGGCGACAAGCCACAGACCATCTTCCTTCCATCTCTTTAGGAAGCTGAGCAGGAACTCGCTTTCAACAGTGCTCTTTCTGTGTCCTGGCAACATCTCATACAAAGGCAGCTGATATGCCATTTCTTTTCAGCGCTTAACTCGCAGATTTGGAACTTCTGCTCCTGCCACATTTCCACCTTGCCAACCCGGCTCAGACGAAATGTCTACATCTTCCCCTTCAGCAACGGGGACGAGGCCCAGATGACTGAGCTTCCGCATGCTTAGCAGGAGCAGACAATAGGCTTTTTACAAACCGCCATTGTGCACTGGGTCAGAGAGTGTCAGAATGCACCTATGTCAGAAAGGGCCCTTTGCTCTCAGCCGTGCCCTCCATTGCTCTAGAGGTGGAAGGCACAAAGCACTGCCTCCATCCTTCAATTGGAGACAAGCCAGCAACTGTCCTGCTTCCAGCTCTTTAGGAAACTGGGAAAGCACTCGCATTCCACAGTGCTCTTACAGCGTCCTGGGAACCTCTCATACAAAGGCAGTTGAACACCGTGTCTTTTCAGCCCTTAACTCACCAATCTGCAACATCTGCTTCTGCCGCATTTCCACCTTGCCAACCCGGCTCAGACGAAATGCCTACATCTTCCCCTCAAGCGATTGTGCTGATTTCCAAATGATTGAGCATCCACATGCTTAGGAGGCGATAAACTGCATGCCTTTTTCCAACCACCATTTTACACTGCTTAGAGAGCGTCGGAAAGCAGCTATGTCAGAAAGGCCCCTTTGCTCTCAGCCATGCCCTCCATTGCTCTCGAGGTGGAAGGCACAAGGCACTGCTTCTGCATCCACCCCTCAATGGGAGACAAACCACATCTTGTCCTGCTTCCAGATCTTTAGGAAGTGGAGAAGAAACTCCCTTTCCACAGTGCTCTTACAGCGTCCTTGGACCATCTCATACAAAGGAGGCTGAACGCCGTTTCTTTTCAGCACTTAACTCGCCAGTCTGGGACATCTGCATCCTGCACGTTTCCACCTTGCCAACCCGGCTCAGACGAAATGCCTACATCTTCCCCTTGAGCAATGGGGATGAGGCCCATAGGATTGTGGTTCCACATGCTGAGGAGGAGAGAGACAATAGGCTTTAAACTAACCATGAAGTGCAACGGTTGGGAGAGTGTCAGAAAGCACCAATGGCAGAAACACCCCTTTACTCTGAGCCGCGCCCTCCATTGCTGTAGAGGTGGAAGGCACAAAGCACTGCCTCCATCCTTCAATGGGAGACAAGCCATAAAATGTCTTGCCTCCAGCTCTTTAGGAAGCTGGGAAAGAACTCGCTTTCCACAGTGCCATTACAGCATAGGAGTTAACTCTCATACAGAGGCAGCTCAAACGCCATTTCTTCCCAGTGCTTATCTGGCTGCTTTAGGACTTCCGCTTCTGCCACAGTTCCACCTTGCCAACCCGGCTCAGACGAAATGCCTACATCTTCCCCTTAAGGAACGGGGACGAGGCCCACAAGATTGTGCTGCCACATGCTTAGCAGGAGCAGACAATAGGCTTTTTACAAACCGCCATTGTGCACTGCTGGAGAGAGTGTCAGAATGCACCTATGTCAGAAAGGGCCCTTTGCTCTCAGCCGTGCCCTCCATTGCTCTAGAGGTGGAAGGCACAAAGCACTGCCTCCATCCTTCAATTGGAGACAAGCCATAAACTGTCTTGCCTCCAGCTCTTTAGTAAGCTGACAAACAACTCGCTTTCCACAGTCCTGTTACAGCAGACGGGGGAACTTCGCATACAAAGGCAGCTCAAATGGCATTTCTTCCCAGCCCTTAACTCGCAGCTTAGGACTCCTGATTCTGCCGCAATTCCACCTTGCCAACCCGGCTCAGACGAAATGCCTGCATCTTCCCTTGAATAAACTGGTCTGATTGCCATATGATTGAGCGTCCACGTGCTTAGGAGGCGATAGACTGCAAGCCTTTTTCCAACCACCATTGTGCACTGCTGGAGAGAGTGTCGGAAAGCAGCTATGTCAGAAAGACCCCTTTGCTCTCAGCCGTGCCCTTCATTGCTCTAGACATGGAATGCACGACGCAATGGCTCCCCCCCTTCAAGGGGTGACAAGCCACAGACCATCTTCCTTCCATCTCTTTAGGAAGCTGAGCAACAACTCGCTTTCAACAGTGCTCTTTCTGTGTCCTGGCAACATCTCATACAAAGGCAGCTGATATGCCATTTCTTTTCAGCGCTTAACTCGCAGATTTGGAACTTCTGCTCCTGCCACATTTCCACCTTGCCAACCCGGCTCAGACGAAATGTCTACATCTTCCCCTTCAGCAACGGGGACTAGGCCCAGATGACTGTGCTTCCGCATGCTTAGCAGGAGCAGAAAATAGGCTTTTTACAAACCGCCATTGTGCACATGGTCAGAGAGTGTCAGAATGCACCTATGTCAGAAAGGGCCCTTTGCTCTCTGCCGTGCCCTCCATTGCTCTAGAGGTGGAAGGCACAAAGCACTGCCTCCATCCTTCAATTGGAGACGAGCCAGCAACTGTCCTGCTTCCAGCTCTTTAGGAAGCTGGGAAAGCACTCGCATTCCACAGTGCTCTTACAGGGTCCTGGGAACGTCTCATACAAAGGCAGCTGAACACCGTGTCTTTTCAGCCCTTAACTCACCAATCTGCAACATCTGCTTCTGCCGCATTTCCACCTTGCCAACCCGGCTCAGACGAAATTCCTACATCTTCCACTCAAGCGACTGTGCTGATTCCCAAATGATTGAGCATCCACATGCTTAGGAGGCGATAAACTGCAAGCCTTTTTCCAACCACCATTTTACACTGCTTAGAGAGCGTCGGAAAGCAGCTATGTCAGAAAGGCCCCTTTGCTCTCAGCCATGCCCTCCATTGCTCTCAACGTGGAAGGCACAGAGCACTGGTTCTGGATCCACCCCTCAATGGGAGACAAACCACATCTTGGCCTGCTTCCAGATCTTTAGGAAGTGGAGAAAAAACACCCTTTCCACACTGCTCTTACAGCGTCCTGGGAACACCTCATACAAAGGAGGCTGAACGCCGTTTCTTTTCAGCACTTCACTCGCCAGTCTGGGACATCTGCATCCTGCACGTTTCCACCTTGCCAACCCGACTCAGACGACTTGCCTACATCTTCCCCTTGAACAATGGGGATGAGGCCCATAGGATTGTGGTTCCACATGCTGAGGATGAGACAGACAATAGGCTTTTATCTAACCACGAAGTGCAATGGTTCGGAGAGTGTCAGAAAGCACCAATGGCAGAAAGACCCCTTTACTCTGAACCGCGCCCTCCATTGCTGTAGAGATGGAAGGCACAAAGCACTGCCTCCATCATTCAATGGGAGACAAGCCATATACTGTCTTGCCTCCAGCTCTTTAGGAAGCTGGGAAAGAACTCGCTTTCCACAGTGCTGTTACAGCGTCCTGGGAACATCTCATACAAAGGAGGCTGAACGCCGTTTCTTTTCAGCACTTCACTCGCCAATCTGGGACATCTGCATCCTGCACGTTTCCACCTTGCCAACCCGGCTCAGACGAAATGCCTACATCTTCCCCTTGAGCAATGTGGATGAGGCCCATAGGATTGTGGTTTCACATGCTGAGGAGGAAGAGACAATAGGGTTTTAACTAACCACGAAGTGCAATGGTTGGGAGAGTGTCAGAAAGCACCAACGGCAGAAAGACCCCTTTACTCTCAGCCGCGCCCTCCATTGCTGTAAAGGTGGAAGGCACAAAGCACTGCCTCCATCCTTCAATGGGAGACAAGCCATAAACTGTCTTGCCTCCAGCTCTTTAGGAAGCTGAGAAAGAACTCGCTTTCCACAGCGCTGTTACAGCATACGAGGAAACTCTCATGCAAAGGCAGCTCAAACGCCATATCTTCCCAGTGCTTAACTGGCCGCTTTAGGACTTCCGCTTCTGCCACAGTTCCACCTTGCCAACCCGGCTCAGACGAAATGCCTACATCTTCCCCTTAAGCAACGGGGGCGAAGCCCACATGATTGTGTTTCCACATGCTTAGCAGGAGCAGACAATAGGCTTTTTACAAACCGCCATTGTGCACTGGGTCAGACAGTGTCAGAATGCACCTATGTCAGAAAGGGCCCTTTGCTCTCAGTCGTGCCTCCATTGCTCTAGAGGTGGAAGGCACAAAGCACTGCCTCCATCCTTCAATTGGAGACAAGCCATAAACTGTCTTGCCTCCAGCTCTTTAGGAAGCTGACAAACAACTCGCTTTCCACAGTCCTGTTACAGCACACCGGGGAACTTCTCATACAAAGGCAGATCAAATGGCATTTCTTCCCAGCCCTTAACTCGCAGCTTTAGGACTCCTGCTTTTGCCGCAATGCCACATTGCCAACCCGGCTCAGACGAAATGCCTACATCTTCCCCTGAATAAACTGGTCTGATTGCCAAATGATTGAGCGTCCACGTGCTTAGGAGGCGATAGACTGCACGCCTTTTTCCAACCACCATTGTGCACTGCTGGAGAGAGTGTCGCAAAGCAGCTATGTCAGAAAGACCCCTTTGCTCTCAGCCGTGC
Source organism: Equus caballus (assembly GCF_041296265.1). Classification (NCBI taxonomy): domain Eukaryota; kingdom Metazoa; phylum Chordata; class Mammalia; order Perissodactyla; family Equidae; genus Equus; species Equus caballus. The sequence goes on along the minus strand of NC_091700.1, from coordinate 5,030,672 downwards.
CCTTCATTGCTCTAGACGTGGAATGCACAAGGCACTGGCTCCCCCCCTCAAGGGGCGACAAGCTACAGACCATCTTCCATCCATCTCTTTAGGAAGCTGAGCAAGAACTCGCTTTCAACAGTGCTCTTTCTGTGTCCCGGCAACATCTCATACAAAGGCAGCTGATATGCCATTTCTTTTCAGCGCTTAACTCGCAGATTTGTATCTTCTGCTCCTGCCACATTTCCAGGTTGCCAACCCGGCTCAGACATAATGTCTACATCTTCCCCTTCAGCAACGGGGACGTGGCCCAGATGATTGTGCTTCCGCATGCTTAGCAGGAGCAGAGAATAGGCTTTTTACAACCCGCCATTGTGCACGGGGTCAGAGAGTGTCAGAATGCACCTATGTCAGAAAGGGCCCTTTGCTCTCAGCCGTGCCCTCCATTGCTGTAGAGGTGGAGGGCACAAAGCACTGCCTCCATCCTTCAATTGGAGACAAGCCAGCAACTGTCCTGCTTCCAGCTCTTTAGGAAGCTGGGAAAGCACTCGCATTCCACAGTGCTCTTACAGCATCCTGGGAACGTCTCATAAAAAGGCAGCTGAACACCGTGTCTTTTCAGCCCTTAACTCACCAATCTGCAACATCTGCTTCTGCCGCATTTCCACCTTGCCAACCCGGCTCAGACGAAATGCCTACATCTTCCCCTCAAGCGATTGTGCTGATTCCCAAATGATTGAGCATCCACATGCTTAGGAGGCGATAAACTGCATGCCTTTTTCCAACCACCATTTTACACTGCTTAGAGAGCGTCGGAAAGCAGCTATGTCAGAAAGGCCCCTTTGCTCTCAGCCATGCCCTCCATTGCTCTCGAGGTGGAAGGCACAAGGCACTGGTTCTGCATCCACCCCTCAATGGGAGACAAACCACATCTTGTCCTGCTTCCAGATCTTTAGGAAGTGGAGAAGAAACTCCCTTTCCACAGTGCTGTTACAGCGTCCTTGGACCATCTCATACAAAGGAGGCTGAACGCCGTTTCCTTTCAGCACTTAACTCGCCAGTCTGGGACATCTGCATCCTGCACGTTTCCACCTTGCCAACCCGGCTCAGACGAAATGCCTACATCTTCCCCTTGAGCAATGGGGATGAGGCCCATAGGATTGTGGTTCCACATGCTGAGGAGGAGAGAGACAATAGGCTTTAAACTAACCATGAAGTGCAACGGTTGGGAGAGTGTCAGAAAGCAATAATGGCAGAAACACCCCTTTACTCTGAGCCGCGCCCTCCATTGCTGTAGAGGTGGAAGGCACAAAGCACTGCCTCCATCCTTCAATTGGAGACAAGCCATAAACTGTCTTGCCTCCAGCTCTTTAGGAAGCTGGGAAAGAACTCGCTTTCCACAGTGCCGTTACAGCATAGGAGTTAACTCTCATACTGAGGCAGCTCAAATGCCATTTCTTCCCAGTGCTTATCTGGCTGCTTTAGGACTTCCGCTTCTGCCACAGTTCCACCTTGCCAACCCGGCTCAGACGAAATGCCTACATCTTCCCCTTAAGGAACGGGGACGAGGCCCACAAGATTGTGCTGCCACATGCTTAGCAGGAGCAGACAATAGGCTTTTTACAAACCGCCATTGTGCACTGCTGGAGAGAGTGTCACAATGCACCTATGTCAGAAAGGGCCCTTTGCTCTCAGCCATGCCCTCCATTGCTCTAGAGGTGGAAGGCACAAAGCACTGCCTCCATCCTTCAATTGGAGACAAGCCATAAACTGTCTTGCCTCCAGCTCTTTAGTAAGCTGACAAACAACTCGCTTTCCACAGTCCTGTTACAGCAGACGGGGGAACTTCGCATACAAAGGCAGCTCAAATGGCATTTCTTCCAAGCCCTTAACTCGCAGCTTAGGACTCCTGATTCTGCCGCAATTCCACCTTGCCAACCCGGCTCAGACGACTTGCCTACATCTTCCCCTTGAACAATGGGGATGAGGCCCATAGGATTGTGGTTCCACATGCTGAGGAGGAGACAGACAATAGGCTTTTATCTAACCACGAAGTGCAATGGTTCGGAGAGTGTCAGAAAGCACCAATGGCAGAAAGACCCCTTTACTCTGAGCCGCGCCCTCCATTGCTGTAGAGATGGAAGGCACAAAGCACTGCCTCCATCCTTCAATGGGAGACAAGCCATATACTGTCTTGCCTCCAGCTCTTTAGGAAGCTGGGAAAGAACTCGCTTTCCACAGTGCTGTTACAGCGTCCTGGGAACATCTCATACAAAGGAGGCTGAACGCCGTTTCTTTTCAGCACTTCACTCGCCAATCTGGGACATCTGCATCCTGCACGTTTCCACCTTGCCAACCCGGCTCAGACGAAATGCCTACATCTTCCCCTTGAGCAATGTGGATGAGGCCCATAGGATTGTGGTTTCACATGCTGAGGAGGAAGAGACAATAGGGTTTTAACTAACCACGAAGTGCAATGGTTGGGAGAGTGTCAGAAAGCACCAACGGCAGAAAGACCCCTTTACTCTCAGCCGCGCCCTCCATTGCTGTAAAGGTGGAAGGCACAAAGCACTGCCTCCATCCTTCAATTGGAGACAAGTCATAAACTGTCTTGCCTCCAGCTCTTTAGGAAGCTGGGAAAGAACTCGCTTTCCACAGTGCCGTTACAGCATAGGAGTTAACTCTCATACAGAGGCAGCTCAAACGCCATTTCTTCCCAGTGCTTATCTGGCTGCTTTAGGACTTCCGCTTCTGCCACAGTTCCACCTTGCCAACCCGGCTCAGACGAAATGCCTACATCTTCCCCTTAAGGAACGGGGACGAGGCCCACAAGATTGTGCTGCCACATGCTTAGCAGGAGCAGACAATAGGCTGTTTACAAACCGCCATTGTGCACTGCTGGAGAGAGTGTCAGAATGCACCTATGTCAGAAAGGGCCCTTTGCTCTCAGCCGTGCCCTCCATTGCTCTAGAGGTGGAAGGCACAAAGCACTGCCTCCATCCTTCAATTGGAGACAAGCCATAAACTGTCTTGCCTGCAGCTCTTTAGGAAGCTGACAAACAACTCGCTTTCCACAGTCCTGTTACAGCAGACCGGGGAAATTCTCATACAAAGGCAGCTCCAATGGCATTTCTTCCCAGCCCTTAACTCGCAGCTTTAGGACTCCTGCTTCTGCCGCAATTCCACCTTGCCAACGCAGCTCAGACAAAATGCCTACATCTTCCCCTGAAGCAACTGGGCTGAGTCCCAAATGATTGAGCGTCCACGTGCTTAGGAGGCGATAGACTGCACGCCTTTTTCCAACCACCATTGTGCACTGCTGGAGAGAGTTACGGAAAGCAGCTATGTCAGAAAGGCCCCTTTACTCTCAGCCGTGCCCTTCATTGCTGTAGACGTGGAATGCACAATGCACTGGCTCCCCCCCTCAAGGGGCGAAAAGCCACAGACCATCTTCCTTCCATCTCTTTAGGAAGCTGAGCAAGAACTCGCTTTCAACAGTGCTCTTTCTGTGTCCTGGCAACATCTCATACAAAGGCAGCTGATATGCGATTTCTTTTCAGCGCTTAACTCGCAGATTTGGAACTTCTGCTCCTGCCACATTTCCACCTTGTCAACCCGGCTCAGACGAAATGTCTACATCTTCCGCTTTAGCAATGGGGACGAGGCCCAGATGATTGTGCTTCCGCATGCTTAGCAGGAGCAGACAATAGGCTTTTTACAAACCGCCATTGTGCACTGGGTCAGAGAGTGTCAGAATGCACCTATGTCAGAAAGGGCCCTTTGCTCTCAGCCGTGCCCTCCATTGATCTAGAGGTGGAAGGCACAAAGCACTGCCTCCATCCTTCAATTGGAGAAAAGCCTGCAACTGTCCTGCTTCCAGCTCTTGAGGAAGCTGGGAAAGCACTCGCATTCCACAGTGCACTTACAATGTCCTGGGAACGTCTTATACAAAGGCAGCTGAACACCGTGTCTTTTCAGCCCTTAACTCACCAATCTGCAACATCTGCTTCTGCAGCATTTCCACCTTGCCAACCCGGCTCAGACGAAATGCCTACATCTTCCCCTCAAGCGACTGTGCTGATTCCCAAATGATTGAGCATCCACATGCTTAGGAGGTGATAAACTGCATGCCTTTTTCCAACCACCATTTTACACTGCTTAGAGAGCGTCGGAAAGCAGCTATGTCAGAAAGGCCCCTCTGCTCTCAGCCATGCCCTCCATTGCTCTCGATGTGGAAGGCACAAGGCACTGGTTCTGGATCCACCCTCAATGGGAGACAAGCCACATCTTGTCCTGTCTCCAGCTATTTAGTAATTGAAGAAAAAGTCCCTTTCCACAGTGCTCTTACAGCGTCCTGGGAACATCTCATACAAAGGAGGCTGAACGCCTTTTCATTTCAGCACTTCACTCGCCAGTCTGGGACATCTGCATCCTGCACGTTTCCACTTTGCCAACCCGGCTCAGACGGAATGCCTACATCTTCCCCTTGAGCAAAGGGGATGAGGCCCATAGGATTGTGGTTCCACATGCTGAGGAGGAGAGAGACAATAGGCTTTTAACTAACCACGAAGTGCATTGGTTGGGAGAGTGTCAGAAAGCTCCAATGGCAGAAACACCCCTTTACTCTCAGCCGCGCCCTCCATTGCTGTAGAGGTGGAAGGCACAAAGCACTGCCTCCATCATTCAATGGGAGACCAGCCGTAAACTGTCTTGCCTCCAGCTCTCTAGGAAGCTGGGATAGAACTCGCTTTCAACAGTGCTGTTGCTGCATACGAAGAAACTCTCATACAGAGGCAGCTCAAACGCCATTTCTTCCCAGTGCTTAACTGGCTGCTTTAGGACTTCCGCTTCTGCCACAGTTCGACCTTGCCAACACGGCTCAGACGAAATGCCTACATCTTCCCCTTAAGCGACGGGGGAGAAGCCCACATGATTGTGCTGCCACATGCTTAGCAGGAGCAGACAATAGGCTTTTTACAAACCGCCATTGTGCACTGGGTCAGAGAGTGTCAGAATGCACCTATGTCAGAAAGGGCCCTTTGCTCTCAGCCGTGCCCTCCATTGCTCTAGAGGTGGAAGGCACAAAGCACTGCCTCCATCCTTCAATTGGAGACAAGCCATAAACTCTCTTGCCTCCAGCTCTTTAGGAAGCTGACAAACAACTCGCTTTCCACAGTCCTTTTACAGCAGACCGGGGATCTTCTCATACAAAGGCAGCTCCAATGATATTTCTTCCCAGCCCTTAACTCGCAGCTTTAGGACTCCTGCTTCTGCCGCAATTCCACCTTGCCAACGCAGCTCAGACCAAATGCCTACATCTTCCCCTGAAGCAACTGGGCTGAGTCCCAAATGATTGAGCGTCCACGTGCTTAGGAGGCGATAGACTGCACGTCTTTTTCCAACCACCAATGTGCACTGCTGGAGAGAGTGTCGGAAAGCAGCTATGTCAGAAAGACCCCTTTGCTCTCAGCCGTGCCCTTCATTGCTCTAGACGTGGAATGCACAATGCACTGGCTCCCCCCCTCAAGGGGCGACAAGCCACAGAACATCTTCCTTCCATCTCTTTAGGAAGCTGAGCAAGAACTCGCTTTCAACAGTGCTCTTTCTGTGTCCTGGCAACATCTCATACAAAGGCAGCTGATATGCCATTTCTTTTCAGCGCTTAACTCGCAGATTTGGAACTTCTGCTCCTGCCACAGTACCACCTGTCCAACCCGGCTCAGACGAAATGTCTACATCTTCCCCTTCAGCAGCGGGGACGAGGCCCAGATGACTGTGCTTATGCATGCTTAGCAGGAGCAGACAAGAGGCTTTTTACAAACCGCCATTGTGCACTGGGTCAGAGAGTGTCATAATGCACCTATGTCAGAAAGGGCCCTTTGCTCTCTGCCGTGCCCTCCATTGCTCTAGAGGTGGAAGGCACAAAGCACTGCCTCCATCCTTCAATTGGAGACAAGCCAGCAACTGTCCTGCTTCCAGCTGTTTAGGAAGCTGGGAAAGCACTCGCATTCCACAGTGCTCTTGCAGCGTCCTGGGAACGTCTCATACAAAGGCAGCTGAACACCGTGTCTTTTCAGCCCTTAACTCACCAATCTGCAACATCTGCTTCTGCCGCATTTCCACCTTGCCTACCCGGCTCAGGCGAAATGCCTACATCTTCCCCTCAAGTGACTGTGCTGATTCCCAAATGATTGAGCATCCACATGCTTAGGAGGCGATAAACTGCATGCCTTTTTCCAACCACCATTTTACACTGCTTAGAGAGCGTCGGAAAGCAGCTATGTCAGAAAGTCCCCTTTGCTCTCAGCCATGCCCTCCATTGCTCTCGTGGTGGATGGCACAAGGCACTGGTTCTGGATCCACCCCTCAATGGGAGACAAACCACATCTTGTCCTGTCTCCAGCTCTTTAGGAAGTGGAGAAAAAACTCCCTTTCCACAGTGCTCTTACAGCGTCCTGGGAACATCTCATACAAAGGAGGTTGAACGCCGTTTCTTTTCAGCACTTCACTCGCCAGTCTGGGACATCAGCATGCTGCACAATTCCAACTTGCCAACCCGGCTCAGGCGAAATGCCTACATCTTCCCCTTGAGCAATGGGGATGAGGCCCATAGGATTGTGGTTCCACATGCTGAGGAGGAGAGAGACAATAGGCTTTTAACTAACCACGAAGTGCAACGGTTGGGAGAGTGTCAGAAAGCACCAATGGCTGAAAGACCCCTTTACTCTCAGCCGCGCCCTCCATAGCTGTAGAGGTGGAAGGCACAAAGCACTGCCTCCATCCTTCAATGGGAGACAAGCCATAAACTGTCTTGCCTCCAGCTCTTTAGGAAGCTGGGAAAGAACTCGCTTTCCACAGTGCTGTTACAGCATATGAGGAAACTCTCATACAGAGGCAGCTCAAACGCCATATCTTCCCAGTGCTTAACTGGCCGCTTTAGGACTTCCGCTTCTGCCACACTTCCACCTTGCCAACCCGGCTCAGACGAAATGCCTACATCTTCCCCTTAATCAACGGGGCCGAAGCCCACATGATTGTGCTGCCACATGCTTAGCAGGAGCAGACAATAGGCCTTTTACAAACCGCCATTGTGCACTGGGTCCGAGAGTGTCAGAATGCACCTATGTCAGAAAGGGCCCTTTGCTCTCAGCAGTGCCCTCCATTGCTCTAGAGGTGGAAGGCACAAAGCACTGCCTCCATCCTTCAATTGGAGACAAGCCATAAACTGTCCTGCCTGCAGCTCTTTAGGAAGCTGACAAACAACTCGCTTTCCACAGTCCTGTTACAGCAGACTGGGGACTTCTCATACAAAGGCAGCTCAAATGGCATTTCTTCCCAGCTCTTAACTCGCAGCTTAGGACTCCAGCTTCTGCCGCAATTCCACCTTGCCAACCCGGCTCAGACGAAATGCCTACATCTTCCCCTGAAGCAAATGGTCTGAGTCCCAAATGATTGAGCATCCACGTGCTTAGGAAGCGATAGACTGCACGCCTTTTTCCAACCACAATTGCTCACTGCTGGAGAGAGTGTCAGAAAGCAGCTATGTCAGAAAGACCCCTTTGCTCTCAGCCGTGCCCTTCATTGCTCTAGACGTGGAATGCACAATGCACTGGCTCCCCGCCTCAAGGGGCGACAAGCCACAGACCATCTTCCTTCCATCTCTTTAGGAAGCTGAGCAGGAACTCACTTTCAACAGTGCTCTTTCTGTGTCCTGGCAACATCTCATACAAAGGCAGCTGATATGCCATTTCTTTTCAGCGCTTAACTCGCAGATTTGGAACTTCTGCTCCTGCCACATTTCCACCTGGCCAACCCGGCTCAGACGAAATGTCTACATCTTCCCCTTCAGCAACGGGGACGAGGCCCAGATGACTGTGCTTCCGCATGCTTAGCAGGAGCAGACAATAGGCTTTTTACAAACCGCCATTGTGCACTGGGTCAGAGAGTGTCAGAATGCACCTATGTCAGAAAGGGCCCTTTGCTCTCAGCCGTGCCCTCCATTGCTCTAGAGGTGGAAGGCACAAAGCACTGCCTCCATCCTTCAATTGGAGACAAGCCAGCACCTGTCCTGCTTTCAGCTCTTTAGGAAGCTGGGAAAGCACTCGCATTCCACAGTGCTCTTACAGCGTCCTGGGAACCTCTCATACAAAGGCAGCTGAACACCGTGTCTTTTCAGCCCTTAACTCACCAATCTGCAACATCTGCTTCTGCCGCATTTCCACCTTGCCAACCCGGCTCAGACGAAATGCCTACATCTTCCCCTCAAGCGATTGTGCTGATTCCCAAATGATTGAGCATCCACATGCTTAGGAGGCGATAAACTGCATGCCTTTTTCCAACCACCATTTTACACTGCTTAGAGAGCGTCGGAAAGCAGCTATGTCAGAAAGGCCCCTTTGCTCTCAGCCATGCCCTCCATTGCTCTCGAGGTGGAAGGCACAAGGCAATGGTTCTGCATCCACCCCTCAATGAGAGACACACCACATCTTGTCCTGCTTCCAGATCTTTAGGAAGTGGAGCAGAAACTCCCTTTCCACAGTGCTCTTACAGCGTCCTTGGACCATCTCATACAAAGGAGGCTGAACGCCGTTTCTTTTCAGCACTTAACTCGCCAGTCTGGGACATCTGCATCCTGCACGTTTCCACCTTGCCAACCCGGCTCAGACGAAATGTCTACATCTTCCCCTTGAGCAATGGGGATGAGGCCCATAGGATTGTGGTTCCACATGCTGAGGAGGAGAGAGACAATAGGCTTTAAACTAACCATGAAGTGCAACGGTTGGGAGAGTGTCAGAAAGCACCAATGGCAGAAACACCCCTTTACTCTGAGCCGCGCCCTCCATTGCTTTAGAGGTGGAAGGCACAAAGCACTGCCTCCATCCTTCAATTGGAGACAAGCCATAAACTGTCTTGCCTCCAGCTCTTTAGGAAGCTGACACACAACTCGCTTTCCACAGTCCTGTTACAGCATACAGGGGAACTTCTCAAGCAAAGGCAGCTCAAATGGTATTTCTTCCCAGCCCTTAACTCGCAGCTTAGGACTCCTGATTCTTCCGCAATTCCACCTTGTCAACCCGGCTCAGACGAAATGCCTACATCTTCCCCTGAAGCAACTGGGCTGAGTCCCAAATGATTGAGCGTCCACGTGCTTAGGAGGCGATAGACTGCACGCCTTTTTCCAACCACCATTCTGCACTGCTGGGAGAGTGTCGGAAAGAAGCTATGTCAGAAAGACCCCTTTGCTCTCAGCCGTGCCCTTCATTGCTCTAGACGTGGAATGCACAATGCACTGGTTCCCCCACTCAAGGGGCGACAAGCCACAGACCATCTTCCTTCCATCTCTTTAGGAAGCTGAGCAAGAACTCGCTTTCAACAGTGCTCTTTCATGTCCTGGCAACATCTCATACAAAGGCAGCTGATATGCCATTTCTTTTCAGCGCTTAACTCGCAGATTTGGAACTTCTGCTCCTGCCACAATTCCTGCTTGCCAACCCGGCTCAGACGAAATGTCTACATCTTCCCCTTCAGCAGCGGGGACGAGGCCCAGATGACTGTGCTTCCGCATGCTTAGCAGGAGCAGACAAGAGGCTTTTTACAAACCGCCATTGTGCACTGGGTCAGAGACTGTCATAATGCACCTATGTCAGAAAGGGCCCTTTGCTCTCTGCCGTGCCCTCCATTGCTCTAGAGGTGGAAGGCACAAAGCACTGCCTCCATCCTTCAATTGGAGACAAGCCAGCAACTGTCCTGCTTCCAGCTGTTTAGGAAGCTGGGAAAGCACTCGCATTCCACAGTGCTCTTGCAGCGTCCTGGGAACGTCTCATACAAAGGCAGCTGAACACCGTGTCTTTTCAGCCCTTAACTCACCAATCTGCAACATCTGCTTCTGCCGCATTTCCACCTTGCCTACCCGGCTCAGGCGAAATGCCTACATCTTCCCCTCAAGCGACTGTGCTGATTCCCAAATGATTGAGCATCCACATGCTTAGGAGGCGATAAACTGCATGCCTTTTTCCAACCACCATTTTACACTGCTTAGAGAGCGTCGGAAAGCAGCTATGTCAGAAAGTCCCCTTTGCTCTCAGCCATGCCCTCCATTGCTCTCGAGGTGGATGGCACAAGGCACTGGTTCTGGATCCACCCCTCAATGGGAGACAAACCACATCTTGTCCTGTCTCCAGCTCTTTAGGAAGTGGAGAAAAAACTCCCTTTCCACAGTGCTCTTACAGCGTCCTGGGAACATCTCATACAAAGGAGGTTGAACACCGTTTCTTTTCAGCACTTCACTCGCCAGTCTGGGACATCTGCATGCTGCACAATTCCAACTTGCCAACCCGGCTCAGGCGAAATGCCTACATCTTCCCCTTGAGCAATGGGGATGAGGCCCATAGGATTGTGGTTCCACATGCTGAGGAGGAGAGAGACAATAGGCTTTTAACTAACCACGAAGTGCAACGGTTGGGAGAGTGTCAGAAAGCACCAATGGCTGAAAGACCCCTTTACTCTCAGCCGCGCCCTCCATTGCTGTAGAGGTGGAAGGCACAAAGCACTGCCTCCATCCTTCAATGGGAGACAAGCCATAAACTGTCTTGCCTCCAGCTCTTTAGGAAGCTGGGAAAGAACTCGCTTTCCACAGTGCTGTTACAGCATACGAGGAAACTCTCATGCAAAGGCAGCTCAAACGCCATATCTTCCCAGTGCTTAACTGGCCGCTTTAGGACTTCCGCTTCTGCCACACTTCCACCTTGCCAACCCGGCTCAGACGAAATGCCTACATCTTCCCCTTAATCAACGGGGCCGAAGCCCACATGATTGTGCTGCCACATGCTTAGCAGGAGCAGACAATAGGCCTTTTACAAACCGCCATTGTGCACTGGGTCAGAGAGTGTCAGAATGCACCTATGTCAGAAAGGGCCCTTTGCTCTCAGCAGTGCCCTCCATTGCTCTAGAGATGGAAGGCACAAAGCACTGCCTCCATCCTTCAATGGGAGACAAGCCATAAACTGTCTTGCCTCCAGCTCTTTAGGGAGCTGAGAAAGAACTCGCTTTCCACAGCGCTGTTACAGCATACGAGGAAACTCTCATGCAAAGGCAGCTCAAACGCCATATCTTCCCAGTGCTTAACTGGCCGCTTTAGGACTTCCGCTTCTGCCACAGTTCCACCTTGCCAACCCGGCTCAGACGAAATGCCTACATCTTCCCCTTAAGCAACGGGGGCGAAGCCCACATGATTGTGTTTCCACATGCTTAGCAGGAGCAGACAATAGGCTTTTTACAAACCGCCATTGTGCACTGGGTCAGACAGTGTCAGAATGCACCTATGTCAGAAAGGGCCCTTTGCTCTCAGCCGTGCCCTCCATTGCTCTAGAGGTGGAAGGCACAAAGCACTGCCTCCATCCTTCAATTGGAGACAAGCCATAAACTGTCTTGCCTCCAGCTCTTTAGGAAGCTGACAAACAACTCGCTTTCCACAGTCCTGTTACAGCACACCGGGGAACTTCTCATACAAAGGCAGATCAAATGGCATTTCTTCCCAGCCCTTAACTCGCAGCTTTAGGACTCCTGCTTCTGCCGCAATGCCACATTGCCAACCCGGCTCAGACGAAATGCCTACATCTTCCCCTGAATAAACTGGTCTGATTGCCAAATGATTGAGCGTCCACGTGCTTAGGAGGCGATAGACTGCACGCCTTTTTCCAACCACCATTGTGCACTGCTGGAGAGAGTGTCGGAAAGCAGCTATGTCAGAAAGACCCCTTTGCTCTCAGCCGTGCCCTTCATTGCTCTAGACGTGGAATGCACAAGGCACTGGCTCCCCACCTCAAGGGGCGACAAGCTACAGACCATCTTCCATCCATCTCTTTAGGAAGCTGAGCAAGAACTCGCTTTCAACAGTGCTCTTTCTGTGTCCCGGCAACATCTCATACAAAGGCAGCTGATATGCCATTTCTTTTCAGCGCTTAACTCGCAGATTTGGAACTTCTGCTCCTGCCACATTTCCACCTTGCCAACCCGGCTCAGACGAAATGTCTACATCTTCCCCTTCAGCAACGGGGACGAGGCCCAGATGACTGAGCTTCCGCATGCTTAGCAGGAGCAGACAATAGGCTTTTTACAAACCGCCATTGTGCACTGGGTCAGAGAGTGTCAGAATGCACCTATGTCAGAAAGGGCCCTTTGCTCTCAGCCGTGCCCTCCATTGCTCTAGAGGTGGAAGGCACAAAGCACTGCCTCCATCCTTCAATTGGAGACAAGCCAGCAACTGTCCTGCTTCCAGCTCTTTAGGAAACTGGGAAAGCACTCGCATTCCACAGTGCTCTTACAGCGTCCTGGGAACCTCTCATACAAAGGCACTTGAACACCGTGTCTTTTCAGCCCTTAACTCACCAATCTGCAACATCTGCTTCTGCCGCATTTCCACCTTGCCAACCCGGCTCAGTCGAAATGCCTACATCTTCCCCTCAAGCGATTGTGCTGATTCCCAAATGATTGAGCATCCACATGCTTAGGAGGCGATAAACTGCATGCCTTTTTCCAACCACCATTTTACACTGCTTAGAGAGCGTCGGAAAGCAGCTATGTCAGAAAGGCCCCTTTGCTCTCAGCCATGCCCTCCATTGCTCTCGAGGTGGAAGGCACAAGGCACTGGTTCTGCATCCACCCCTCAATGGGAGACAAACCACATCTTGTCGTGCTTCCAGATCTTTAGGAAGTGGAGAAGAAACTCCCTTTCCACAGTGCTCTTACAGCGTCCTTGGACCATCTCATACAAAGGAGGCTGAACGCCGTTTCTTTTCAGCACTTAACTCGCCAGTCTGGGACATCTGCATCCTGCACGTTTCCACCTTGCCAACCCGGCTCAGACGAAATGCCTACATCTTCCCCTTGAGCAATGGGGATGAGGCCCATAGGATTGTGGTTCCACATGCTGAGGAGGAGAGAGACAATAGGCTTTAAACTAACCATGAAGTGCAACGGTTGGGAGAGTGCCAGAAAGCACCAATGGCAGAAACACCCCTTTACTCTGAGCCGCGCCCTCCATTGCTGTAGAGGTGGAAGGCACAAAGCACTGCCTCCATCCTTCAATTGGAGACAAGCCATAAACTGTCTTGCCTCCAGCTCTTTAGGAAGCTGGGAAAGAACTCGCTTTCCACAGTGCCGTTACAGCATAGGAGTTAACTCTCATACAGAGGCAGCTCAAACGCCATTTCTTCCCAGTGCTTATCTGGCTGCTTTAGGACTTCCGCTTCTGCCACAGTTCCACCTTGCCATCCCGGCTCAGACGAAATGCCTACATCTTCCCATTAAGGAACGGGGACATGGCCCACAAGATTGTGCTGCCACATGCTTAGCAGGAGCAGACAATAGGCTTTTTACAAACCGCCATTGTGCACTGGGTCAGAGAGTGTCAGAATGCACCTATGTCAGAAAGGGCCCTTTGCTCTCAGCCGTGCCCTCCATTGCTCTAGAGGTGGAAGGCACAAAGCACTGCCTCCATCCTTCAATTGGAGACAAGCCATAAACTGTCTTGCCTCCAGCTCTTTAGTAAGCTGACAAACAACTCGCTTTCCACAGTCCTGTTACAGCAGACAGGGGAACTTCGCATACAAAGGCAGCTCAAATGGCATTTCTTCCCAGCCCTTAACTCGCAGCTTTAGGACTCATGCTTCTGCCGCAATTCCACCTTGCCAACGCGGCTCAGACGAAATGCCTACATCTTCCCCTGAATAAACTGGTCTGATTGCCATATGATTGAGCGTCCACGTGCTTAGGAGGCGATAGACTGCACGCCTTTTTCCAACCACCATTGTGCACTGCTGGAGAGAGTGTCGGAAAGCAGCTATGTCAGAAAGACCCCTTTGCTATCAGCCGTGCCCTTCATAGCTCTAGACATGGAATGCACGACGCAATGGCTCCCCCCCTTCAAGGGGCGACAAGCCACAGACCATCTTCCTTCCATCTCTTTAGGAAGCTGAGCAACAACTCGCTTTCAACAGTGCTCTTTCTGTGTCCTGGCAACATCTCATACAAAGGCAGTTGATATGCCATTTCTTTTCAGCGCTTAACTCGCAGATTTGGAACTTCTGCTCCTGCCACATTTCCACCTTGCCAACCCGGCTCAGACGAAATGTCTACATCTTCCCCTTCAGCAACGGGGACGAGGCCCAGATGACTGTGCTTCCGCATGCTTAGCAGGAGCAGAAAATAGGCTTTTTACAAACCGCCATTGTGCACATGGTCAGAGAGTGTCAGAATGCACCTATGTCAGAAAGGGCCCTTTGCTCTCAGCCGTGCCCTCCATTGCTCTAGAGGTGGAAGGCACAAAGCACTGCCTCCATCCTTCAATTGGAGACGAGCCAGCAACTGTCCTGATTCCAGCTCTTTAGGAAGCTGGGAAAGCACTCGCATTCCACAGTGCTCTTTCAGCGTCCTGGGAACGTCTCATACAAAGGCAGCTGAACACCGTGTCTTTTCAGCCCTTAACTCACCAATCTGCAACATCTGCTTCTGCCGCATTTCCACCTTGCCAACCCGGCTCAGTCAAAATGCCTACATCTTCCCCTGAAGCGACTGTGCTGATTCCCAAATGATTGAGCATCCACATGCTTAGGAGGCGATAAACTGCATGCCTTTTTCCAACCACCATTTTACACTGCTTAGAGAGCGTCGGAAAGCAGCTATGTCAGAAAGGCCCCTTTGCTCTCGGCCATGCCCTCCATTGCTCTCGAGGTGGATGGCACAAGGCACTGGTTCTGGGTCCACCCCTCAATGGGAGACAAAACACATCTTGGCCTGTCTCCAGCTCTTTAGGAAGTGGAGAAAAAACTCTCTTTCCACAGTGCTCTTACAGCGTCCTGGGAACATCTCATACAAAGGAGGCTGAACGCCATTTCTTTTCAGCACTTCACTCGCCAGTCTGGTACATCTGCATCCCGCACATTTCCACCTTGCCAACCCGGCTCAGACGAAATGCCTACATCTTCCCCTTGAACAATGGGGATGACGCCCATAGGATTGTGGTTCCACATGCTGAGGAGGAAGAGACAATAGGCTTTTAACTAACCACGAAGTGCCATGGTTCGGAGAGTGTCAGAAAGCACCAATGGCAGAAACACCCCTTTACTCTCAGCTGCGCCCTCCATTGCTGTAGCGATGGAAGGCACAAAGCACTGCCTCCATCCATCAATGGGAGACAAGCCATAAACTGTCTTGCCTCCAGCTCTTTAGGAAGCTGGGAAAGAACTCGCTTTCCATAGTGCTGTTACAGCATATGAGGAAACTCTCATACAGAGGCAGCTCAAACGCCATTTCTTCCCAGTGCTTAACTGGCCGCTTTAGGACCTCCGCATCTGCCACAGTTCCACCTTGCCAACCCGGCTCAGACGAAATGCGTACATCTTCCCCTTAAGCAACGGGGGCGAAGCCCACATGATTGTGCTGCCACATGCTTAGCAGGAGCAGACAATAGGCTTTTTACAAACCGCCATTGTGCACTGGGTCAGAGAGTGTCAGAATGCACCTATGTCAGAAAGGGCCCTTTGCTCTCAGCAGTGCCCTCCATTGCTCTAGAGGTGGAAGGCACAAAGCACTGCCTCCATCCTTCAATTGGAGACAAGCCACAAACTGTATTGCCTCCAGCTCTTTAGGAAGCTGACAAACAACTCGCTTTCCACAGTCCTGTTACAGCACACCGGGGAACTTCTCATACAAAGGCAGCTCCAATGGCATTTCTTCCCAGCCCTTAACTCACAGCTTTAGGACTCCTGCTTCTGCCGCAATTCCACCTTGCCAACCCGGCTCAGACGAAATGCCTACATCTTCCCTGAAGCAACTGGGCTGAGTCCCAAATGATTGAGCGTCCACGTGCTTAGGAGGCGATAGACTGCACGCCTTTTTCCAACCACCATTGTGCACTGCTGGAGAGAGTGTCGGAAAGCAGCTATGTCAGAAAGACCCCTTTGCTCTCAGCCGTGCCCTTCATTGCTCTAGACGTGGAATGCACAATGCACTGGCTCACCCACTCAAGGGGCGAAAAGCCACAGACCATCTTCCTTCCATCTCTTTAGGAAGCTGAGCAAGAACTCGCTTTCAACAGTGCTCTTTCTGTGTCCTGGCAACATCTCATACAAAGACAGCTGATATGCCATTTCTTTTCAGCGCTTAACTCGCAGATATGGAGCTTCTGCTCCTGCCACAATTCCTGCTTGCCAACCCAGCTCAGACGAAATGTCTACATCTTCCCCTTCAGCAACGGGGACGAGGCCCAGATCACTGTGCTTCTGCATGCTTAGCAGGAGCAGACAATAGGCTTTTTACAAACCGCCAATGTGCACTGGGTCAGAGAGTGTCAGAATGCACCTATGTCAGAAAGGGCCCTTTGCTCTCAGCCGTGCCCTCCATTGCTCTAGAGGTGGAAGGCACAAAGCACTGCCTCCATCCTTCAATTGGAGACAAGCCATAAACTCTCTTGCCTCCAGCTCTTTAGGAAGCTGACAAACAACTCGCTTTCCACAGTCCTTTTACAGCAGACCGGGGATCTTCTCATACAAAGGCAGCTCCAATGATATTTCTTCGCAGCCCTTAACTCGCAGCTTTAGGACTCCTACTTCAGCCGCAATTCCACCTTGCCAACCTGGCTCAGACCAAATGCCTACATCTTCCCCTGAAGCAACTGGGCTGAGTCCCCAATGATTGAGCGTCCAAGTGCTTAGGAGGCGATAGACTGCACGTCCTTTTCCAACCACCAATGTGCACTGCTGGAGAGAGTGTCGGAAAGCAGCTATGTCAGAAAGACCCCTTTGCTCTCAGCCGTGCCCTTCATTGCTCTAGACGTGGAATGCACAATGCACTGGCTCCCCCCCTCAAGGGGCGACAAGCCACAGACCATCTTCCTTCCATCTCTTTAGGAAGCTGAGCAACAACTCGCTTTCAACAGTGCTCTTTCTGTGTCCTGGCAACATCTCATACAAAGGCAGCTGATATGCCATTTCTTTTCAGCGCTTAACTCGCAGATTTGGAACTTCTGCTCCTGCCACATTTCCACCTTGCCAACCCGGCTCAGACGAAATGTCTACATCTTCCCCTTCAGCAGCGGGGACGAGGCCCAGCTGACTGTGCTTCCGCATGCTTAGCAGGAGCAGACAAGAGGCTTTTTACAAACCGCCATTGTGCACTGGGTCAGAGAGTGTCATAATGCACCTATGTCAGAAAGGGCCCTTTGCTCTCAGCCGTGCCCTCCATTGCTCTAGAGGTGGAAGGCACAAAGCACTGCCTCCATCCTTCAATTGGAGACAAGCCAGCAACTGTCCTGCTTCCAGCTCTTTAGGAAACTGGGAAAGCACTCGCATTCCACAGTGCTCTTACAGCGTCCTGGGAACCTCTCATACAAAGGCAGTTGAACACCGTGTCTTTTCAGCCCTTAACTCACCAATCTGCAACATCTGCTTCTGCCGCATTTCCACCTTGCCAACCCGGCTCAGACGAAATGCCTACATCTTCCCCTCAAGCGATTGTGCTGATTCCCAAATGATTGAGCATCCACATGCTTAGGAGGCGATAAACTGCATGCCTTTTTCCAACCACCATTTTACACTGCTTAGAGAGCGTCGGAAAGCAGCTATGTCAGAAAGGCCCCTTTGCTCTCAGCCATGCCCTCCATTGCTCTCGAGGTGGAAGGCACAAGGCACTGGTTCTGCATCCACCCCTCAATGGGAGACAAACCACATCTTGTCCTGCTTCCAGATCTTTAGGAAGTGGAGAAGAAACTCCCTTTCCACAGTGCTCTTACAGCGTCCTTGGACCATCTCATACAAAGGAGGCTGAACGCCGTTTCTTTTCAGCACTTAACTCGCCAGTCTGGGACATCTGCATCCTGCACGTTTCCACCTTGCCAACCCGGCTCAGACGAAATGCCTACATCTTCCCCTTGAGCAATGGGGATGAGGCCCATAGGATTGTGGTTCCACATGCTGAGGAGGAGAGAGACAATAGGCTTTAAACTAACCATGAAGTGCAACGGTTGGGAGAGTGTCAGAAAGCACCAATGGCAGAAACACCCCTTTACTCTGAGCCGCGCCCTCCATTGCTGTAGAGGTGGAAGGCACAAAGCACTGCCTCCATCCTTCAATTGGAGACAAGCCATAAACTGTCTTGCCTCCAGCTCTTTAGGAAGCTGGGAAAGAACTCGCTTTCCACAGTGCCGTTACAGCATAGGATTTAACTCTCATACAGAGGCAGCTCAAACGCCATTTCTTCCCAGTGCTTATCTGGCTGCTTTAGGACTTCCGCTTCTGCCACAGTTCCACCTTGCCAACCCGGCTCAGACGAAATGCCTACATCTTCCCCTTAAGGAACGGGGACGAGGCCCACAAGATTGTGCTGCCACATGCTTAGCAGGAGCAGACAATAGGCTTTTTACAAACCGCCATTGTGCACTGCTGGAGAGAGTGTCAGAATGCACCTATGTCAGAAAGGGCCCTTTGCTCTCAGCCGTGCCCTCCATTGCTCTAGAGGTGGAAGGCACAAAGCACTGCCTCCATCCTTCAATTGGAGACAAGCCATAAACGGTCTTGCCTCCAGCTCTTTAGTAAGCTGACAAACAACTCACTTTCCACAGTCCTGTTACAGCAGACGGGGGAACTTCGCATACAAAGGCAGCTCAAATGGCATTTCTTCCCAGCCCTTAACTCGCAGCTTAGGACTCCTGATTCTGCCGCAATTCCACCTTGCCAACCCGGCTCAGACGAAATGCCAACATCTTCCCCTGAATAAACTGGTCTGATTGCCATATGATTGAGCGTCCACGTGCTTAGGAGGCGATAGACTGCACGCCTTTTTCCAACCACCATTGTGCACTGCTGGAGAGAGTGTCGGAAAGCAGCTATGTCAGAAAGACCCCTTTGCTCTCAGCCGTGCCCTTCATTGCTCTAGACATGGAATGCACGACGCAATGGCTCCCCCCCTTCAAGGGGCGACAAGCCACAGACCATCTTCCTTCCATCTCTTTAGGAAGCTGAGCAACAACTCGCTTTCAACAGTGCTCTTTCTGTGTCCTGGCAACATCTCATACAAAGGCAGCTGATATGCCATTTCTTTTCAGCGCTTAACTCGCAGATTTGGAACTTCTGCTCCTGCCACATTTCCACCTTGCCAACCCGGCTCAGACGAAATGTCTACATCTTCCCCTTCAGCAACGGGGACGAGGCCCAGATGACTGTGCTTCCGCATGCTTAGCAGGAGCAGAAAATAGGCTTTTTACAAACCGCCATTGTGCACATGGTCAGAGAGTGTCAGAATGCACCTATGTCAGAAAGGGCCCTTTACTCTCTGCCGTGCCCTCCATTGCTCTAGAGGTGGAAGGCACAAAGCACTGCCTCCATCCTTCAATTGGAGACGAGCCAGCAACTGTCCTGCTTCCAGCTCTTTAGGAAGCTGGGAAAGCACTCGCATTCCACAGTGCTCTTACAGCATCCTGGGAACGTCTCATACAAAGGCAGCTGAACACCGTGTCTTTTCAGCACTTAACTCACCAATCTGCAACATCTGCTTCTGCCGCATTTCCACCTTGCCAACCCGGCTCAGACGAAATTCCTACATCTTCCACTCAAGCGACTGTGCTGATTCCCAAATGATTGAGCATCCACATGCTTAGGAGGCGATAAACTGCAAGCCTTTTTCCAACCACCATTTTACACTGCTTAGAGAGCGTCGGAAAGCAGCTATGTCAGAAAGGCCCCTTTGCTCTCAGCCATGCCCTCCATTGCTCTCGAGGTGGAAGGCACAAGGCACTGGTTCTGGATCCATCCCTCAATGGGAGACAAACCACATCTTGGCCTGCTTCCAGATCTTTAGGAAGTGGAGAAAAAACACCCTTTCCACACTGCTCTTACAGCGTCCTGGGAACACCTCATACAAAGGAGGCTGAACGCCGTTTCTTTTCAGCACTTCACTCGCCAGTCTGGGACATCTGCATCCTGCACGTTTCCACCTTGCCAACCCGACTCAGACGACTTGCCTACATCTTCCCCTTGAACAATGGGGATGAGGCCCATAGGATTGTGGTTCCACATGCTGAGGAGGAGACAGACAATAGGCATTTATCTAACCACGAAGTGCAATGGTTCGGAGAGTGTCAGAAAGCACCAATGGCAGAAAGACCCCTTTACTCTGAGCCACGCCCTCCATTGCTGTAGAGATGGAAGGCACAAAGCACTGCCTCCATCCTTCATTGGGAGACAAGCCATATACTGTCTTGCCTCCAGCTCTTTAGGAAGCTGGGAAAGAACTCGCTTTCCACAGTGCTGTTACAGCGTCATGGGAACATCTCATACAAAGGAGGCTGAACGCCGTTTCTTTTCAGGACTTCACTCGCCAATCTGGGACATCTGCATCCTGCACGTTTCCACCTTGCCAACCCGGCTCAGACGAAATGCCTACATCTTCCCCTTGAGCAATGTGGATGAGGCCCATAGGATTGTGGTTTCACATGCTGAGGAGGAAGAGACAATAGGGTTTTAACTAACCACGAAGTGCAATGGTTGGGAGAGTGTCAGAAAGCACCAACGGCAGAAAGACCCCTTTACTCTCAGCCGCGCCCTCCATTGCTGTAAAGGTGGAAGGCACAAAGCACTGCCTCCATCCTTCAATGGGAGACAAGCCATAAACTGTCTTGCCTCCAGCTCTTTAGGAAGCTGAGAAAGAACTCGCTTTCCACAGCGCTGTTACAGCATACGAGGAAACTCTCATGCAAAGGCAGCTCAAACGCCATATCTTCCCAGTGCTTAACTGGCCGCTTTAGGACTTCCGCTTCTGCCACAGTTCCACCTTGCCAACCCGGCTCAGACGAAATGCCTACATCTTCCCCTTAAGCAACGGGGGCGAAGCCCACATGATTGTGTTTCCACATGCTTAGCAGGAGCAGACAATAGGCTTTTTACAAACCGCCATTGTGCACTGGGTCAGAGAGTGTCAGAATGCACCTATGTCAGAAAGGGCCCTTTGCTCTCAGCCGTGCCCTCCATTGCTCTAGAGGTGGAAGGCACAAAGCACTGCCTCCATCCTTCAATTGGAGACAAGCCATAAACTGTCTTGCCTCCAGCTCTTTAGGAAGCTGACAAACAACTCGCTTTCCACAGTCCTGTTACAGCACACCGGGGAACTTCTCATACAAAGGCAGATCAAATGGCATTTCTTCCCAGCCCTTAACTCGCAGCTTTAGGACTCCTGCTTCTGCCGCAATGCCACATTGCCAACCCGGCTCAGACGAAATGCCTACATCTTCCCCTGAATAAACTGGTCTGATTGCCAAATGATTGAGCGTCCACGTGCTTAGGAGGCGATAGACTGCACGCCTTTTTCCAACCACCATTGTGCACTGCTGGAGAGAGTGTCGGAAAGCAGCTATGTCAGAAACACCCCTTTGCTCTCAGCCGTGCCCTTCATTGCTCTAGACGTGGAATGCACAAGGCACTGGCTCCCCCCCTCAAGGGGCGACAAGCTACAGACCATCTTCCATCCATCTCTTTAGGAAGCTGAGCAAGAACTCGCTTTCAACAGTGCTCTTTCTGTGTCCCGGCAACATCTCATACAAAGGCAGCTGATATGCCATTTCTTTTCAGCGCTTAACTCGCAGATTTGGATCTTCTGCTCCTGCCACATTTCCAGGTTGCCAACCCGGCTCAGACATAATGTCTACATCTTCCCCTTCAGCAACGGGGACGTGGCCCAGATGATTGTGCTTCCGCATGCTTAGCAGGAGCAGAGAATAGGCTTTTTACAACCCGCCATTGTGCACTGGGTCAGAGAGTGTCAGAATGCACCTATGTCAGAAAGGGCCCTTTGCTCTCAGCCGTGCCCTCCATTGCTGTAGAGGTGGAGGGCACAAAGCACTGCCTCCATCCTTCAATTGGAGACAAGCCAGCAACTGTCCTGCTTCCAGCTCTTTAGGAAGCTGGGAAAGCACTCGCATTCCACAGTGCTCTTACAGCATCCTGGGAACGTCTCATACAAAGGCAGCTGAACACCGTGTCTTTTCAGCCCTTAACTCACCAATCTGCAACATCTGCTTCTGCCGCATTTCCACCTTGCCAACCCGGCTCAGACGAAATGCCTACATCTTCCCCTCAAGCGACTGTGCTGATTCCCAAATGATTGAGCATCCACATGCTTAGGAGGGGATAAACTGCATGCCTTTTTCCAACCACCATTTTACACTGCTTAGACAGCGTCGGAAAGCAGCTATGTCAGAAAGGACCCTTTGCTCTCAGCCATGCCCTCCATTGCTCTTGAGGTGGAAGGCACAAGGCACTGGTTCTTGATCCACTCCTCAATGGGAGACAAAACACATCTTGGCCTGTCTCCAGCTCTTTAGGAAGTGGAGAAAAAACTCCCTTTCCACAGTGCTGTTACAGCGTCCTGGGAAAATCTCATACAAAGGAGGCTGAACGCCGTTTCTTTTCAGCACTTCACTCGCCAGTCTGGGACATCTGCATCCCGCACGTTTCCACCTTGCCAACCCGGCTCAGACGAAATGCCTACATCTTCCCCTTGAACAATGGGGATGAGGCCCATAGGATAGTGGTTCCACATGCTGAGTAGGAGAGAGACAATAGGGTTTTAAATAACCACGAAGTGGAACGGTTGGGAGAGTGTCAGAAAGCACCAATGGCAAAAAGACCCCTTTATTCTCAGCCGTGACCTCCATTGCTGTAGAGGTGGAAGGCACAACGCACTGCCTCCATCCTTCAATGTGAGACAAGCCATATACTGTCTTGCCTCCAGCTCTTTAGGAAGCTGGGTAAGAACTCGCTTTCCACAGTGTCGTTACAGCATACGAGGAAACTCTCATACAGAGGCAGCTCAAACGCCATTTCTTCCCAGTGCTTAACTGGCCGCTTTAGGACTTCCGCTTCTGCCACAGTTCCACCTTGCCAACACGGCTCAGACGAAATGCCTACATCTTCCCCTTAAGCAAAGGGGGCGAAGCCCACATGATTGTGCTGCCACATGCTTAGCAGGAGCAGACAATAGGCTTTTTACAAACCGCCATTGTGCACTGGGTCAGAGAGTGTCAGAATGCACCTATGTCAGAAAGGGCCCTTTGCTCTCAGCCGTGCCCTCCATTGCTCTAGAGGTGGAAGGCACAAAGCACTGCCTCCATCCTTCAATTGGAGACAAGCCATAAACTGTCTTGCCTCCAGCTCTTTAGTAAGCTGACAAACAACTCGCTTTCCACAGTCCTGTTACAGCAGACGGGGGAACTTCGCATACAAAGGCAGCTCAAATGGCATTTCTTCCCAGCCCTTAACTCGCAGCTTAGGACTCCTGCTTCTGCCGCAATTCCACCTTGCCAACCCGGCTCAGACAAAATGCCTACATCTTCCCCTGAAGCAACTGGGCTGAGTCCCAAATGATTGAGCGTCCACGTGCTTAGGAGGCGATAGACTGCACGCCTTTTTCCAACCACCATTGTGCACTGCTGGAGAGAGTTACGGAAAGCAGCTATGTCAGAAAGACCCCTTTACTCTCAGCCGTGCCCTTCATTGCTGTAGACGTGGAATGCACAATGCACTGGCTCCCCCCCTCAAGGGGCGAAAAGCCACAGACCATCTTCCTTCCATCTCTTTAGGAAGCTGAGCAAGAACTCGCTTTCAACAGTGCTCTTTCTGTGTCCTGGCAACATCTCATACAAAGGCAGCTGATATGCCATTTCTTTTCAGCGCTTAACTCGCAGATTTGGAACTTCTGCTCCTGCCACATTTCCACCTTGTCAACCCGGCTCAGACGAAATGTCTACATCTTCCGCTTCAGCAACGGGGACGAGGCCCAGATGATTGTGCTTCCGCATGCTTAGCAGGAGCAGACAATAGGCTTTTTACAAACCGCCATTGTGCACTGGGTCAGAGAGTGTCAGAATGCACCTATGTCAGAAAGGGCCCTTTGCTCTCAGCCGTGCCCTCCATTGCTCTAGAGGTGGAAGGCACAAAGCACTGCCTCCATCCTTCAATTGGAGAAAAGCCATAAACTGTCTTGCCTCCAGCTCTTTAGGTAGCTGACAAAAAACTCGCTTTCCACAGTCCTGTTACAGCATACTGGGGAACTTCTCATGCAAAGGCAGCTCAAATGGCATTTCTTCCCAGCCCTTAACTCGCAGCTTAGGACTCCTGATTCTGCCGCAATTCCACCTTGCCAACCCGGCTCAGACGAAATGCCTACATCTTCCCCTGAAGCAACAGGGCTGAGTCCCAAATGATTGAGCGTCCACGTGCTTAGGAGGCGATAGACTGCACGCCTATTTCCAACCACCATTGTGCACTGCTGGAGAGAGTGTCGGAAAGCAGCTATGTCAGAAAGACCCCTTTGCTCTCAGCCGTGCCCTTCATTGCTCTAGACGTGGAATGCACAATGCACTGGCTCCTCTCCTCTAGGGGCGACAACCACAGACCATCTTCCTTCCATCTCTTTAGGAAGCTGAGCAAGAACTCGCTTTCAACAGTGCTCTTTCTGTGTCCTGGCAACATCTCATACAAAGGCAGCTGATATGCCATTTCTTTTCAGCGCTTAACTCGCAGATTTGGAACTTCTGCTCCTGCCACAATTCCTGCTTGCCAACCCGGCTCAGACGAAATGTCTACATCTTCCCCTTCAGCAATGGGGACGAGGCCCAGATCACTGTGCTTCCGCATGCTTAGCAGGAGCAGAAAATAGGCTTTTTACACACCGCCAATGTGCACTGGGTCAGAGAGTGTCAGAATGCACCTATGTCAGAAAGGGCCCTTTGCTCTCAGCCGTGCCCTCCATTGCTCTAGAGGTGGAAGGCACAAAGCACTGCCTCCATCCTTCAATTGGAGAAAAGCCTGCAACTGTCCTGCTTCCAGCTCTTGAGGAAGCGGGGAAAGCACTCGCATTCCACAGTGCACTTACAGTGTCCTGGGAACGTCTCATACAAAGGCAGCTGAACAACGTGTCTTTTCAGCCCTTAACTCACCAACCTGCTACATCTGCTTCTGCCGCATTTCCACCTTGCCAACCCGGCTCAGACGAAATGCCTACATCTTCCCCTCAAGCGACTGTGCTGATTCCCAAATGATTGAGCATCCACATGCTTAGGAGGTGATAAACTGCATGACATTTTCCAACCACCATTTTACACTGCTTAGAGAGCGTCGTAAAGCAGCTATGTCAGAAAGGCCCCTCTGCTCTCAGCCATTCCCTCCATTGCTCTCGATGTGGAAGGCACAAGGCACTGGTTCTGGATCCACCCTCAATGGGAGACAAGCCACATCTTGTCCTGTCTCCAGCTATTTAGGAATTGAAGAAAAAGTCCCTTTCCACAGTGCTCTTACAGCGTCCTGGGAACATCTCATACAAAGGAGGCTGAACGCCGTTTCATTTCAGCACTTCACTCGCCAGTCTGGTACATCTGCATCCTGCACGTTTCCACCTTGCCAACCCGGCTGAGACGGAATGCCTACATCTTCCCCTTGAGCAAAGGGGATGAGGCCCATAGGATTGTGGTTCCACATGCTGAGGAGGAGAGAGACAATAGGCTTTTAACTAACCACGAAGTGCATTGGTTGGGAGAGTGTCAGAAAGCACCAATGGCAGAAACACCCCTTTACTCTCAGCCGCGCCCTCCATTGCTGTAGAGGTGGAAGGCACAAAGCACTGCCTCCATCCTTCAATGGGAGACCAGCCGTAAACTGTCTTGCCTCCAGCTCTCTAGGAAGCTGGGATAGAACTCGCTTTCAACAGTGCTGTTGCTGCATACGAAGAAACTCTCATACAGAGGCAGCTCAAACGCCATTTCTTCCCAGTGCTTAACTGGCTGCTTTAGGACTTCCGCTTCTGCCACAGTTCGACCTTGCCAACACGGCTCAGACGAAATGCCTACATCTTCCCCTTAAGCAACGGGGGAGAAGCCCACATGATTGTGCTGCCACATGCTTAGCAGGAGCAGACAATAGGCTTTTTACAAACCGCCATTGTGCACTGGGTCAGAGAGTGTCAGAATGCACCTATGTCAGAAAGGGCCCTTTGCTCTCAGCCGTGCCCTCCATTGCTCTAGAGGTGGAAGGCACAAAGCACTGCCTCCATCCTTCAATTGGAGACAAGCCATAAACTCTCTTGCCTCCAGCTCTTTAGGAAGCTGACAAACAACTCGCTTTCCACAGTCCTGTTACAGCAGACGGGGGAACTTCGCATACAAAGGCAGCTCAAATGGCATTTCTTCCCAGCCCTTAACTCGCAGCTTTAGGACTCCTGCTTCTGCCGCAATTCCACCTTGCCAACCCGGCTCAGACGAAATGCCTACATCTTCCCCTGAATAAAGTGGTCGGATTGCCATATGATTGAGCGTCCACGTGCTTAGGAGGCGATAGACTGCACGCCTTTTTCCAACCACCATTGTGCACTGCTGGAGAGAGTGTCGGAAAGCAGCTATGTCAGAAAGACCCCTTTGCTCTCAGCCGTGCCCTTCATTGCTCTAGACATGGAATGCACGACGCAATGGCTCCCCCCCTTCAAGGGGCGACAAGCCACAGACCATCTTCCTTCCATCTCTTTAGGAAGCTGAGCAACAACTCGCTTTCAACAGTGCTCTTTCTGTGTCCTGGCAACATCTCATACAAAGGCAGCTGATATGCCATTTCTTTTCAGCGCTTAACTCGCAGATTTGGAACTTCTGCTCCTGCCACATTTCCACCTTGCCAACCCGGCTCAGACGAAATGTCTACATCTTCCCCTTCAGCAACGGGGACGAGGCCCAGATGACTGTGCTTCCGCATGCTTAGCAGGAGCAGAAAATAGGCTTTTTACAAACCGCCATTGTGCACATGGTCAGAGAGTGTCAGAATGCACCTATGTCAGAAAGGGCCCTTTACTCTCTGCCGTGCCCTCCATTGCTCTAGAGGTGGAAGGCACAAAGCACTGCCTCCATCCTTCAATTGGAGACGAGCCAGCAACTGTCCTGCTTCCAGCTCTTTAGGAAGCTGGGAAAGCACTCGCATTCCACAGTGCTCTTACAGGGTCCTGGGAACGTCTCATACAAAGGCAGCTGAACACCGTGTCTTTTCAGCCATTAACTCACCAATCTGCAACATCTGCTTCTGCCGCATTTCCACCTTGCCAACCCGGCTCAGACGAAATTCCTACATCTTCCACTCAAGCGACTGTGCTGATTCCCAAATGATTGAGCATCCACATGCTTAGGAGGCGATAAACTGCAAGCCTTTTTCCAACCACCATTTTACACTGCTTAGAGAGCGTCGGAAAGCAGCTATGTCAGAAAGGCCCCTTTGCTCTCAGCCATGCCCTCCATTGCTCTCGAGGTGGAAGGCACAAGGCACTGGTTCTGGATCCATCGCTCAATGGGAGACAAAACACATCTTGGCCTGCTTCCAGATCTTTAGGAAGTGGAGAAAAAACACCCTTTCCACACTGCTCTTACAGCGTCCTGGGAACACCTCATACAAAGGAGGCTGAACGCCGTTTCTTTTCAGCACTTCACTCGCCAGTCTGGGACATCTGCATCCTGCACGTTTCCACCTTGCCAACCCGGCTCAGACGACTTGCCTACATCTTCCCCTTGAACAATGGGGATGAGGCCCATAGGATTGTGGTTCCACATGCTGAGGAGGAGACAGACAATAGGCTTTTATCTAACCACGAAGTGCAATGGTTCGGAGAGTGTCAGAAAGCACCAATGGCAGAAAGACCCCTTTACTCTGAGCCGCGCCCTCCATTGCTGTAGAGATGGAAGGCACAAAGCACTGCCTCCATCCCTCAATGGGAGACAAGCCATATACTGTCTTGCCTCCAGCTCTTTAGGAAGCTGGGAAAGAACTCGCTTTCCACAGTGCTGTTACAGCATATGAGGAAACTCTCATACAGAGGCAGCTCAAACGCCAATTCTTCCCAGGGCTTAACTGGCCGCTTTAGGACTTCCGCTTCTGCCACAGTTCCACCTTGCCAACCCGGCTCAGACGAAATGCCTACATCTTCCCCTTCAGCAACGGGGGCGAAGCCCACATGATTGTGCTGCCACATGCTTAGCAGGAGCAGACAACAGGCTTTTTACAAACCGCCATTGTGCAGTGGGTCAGAGAGTGTCAGAATGCACCTATGTCAGAAAGGGCCCTTTGCTCTCAGCAGTGCCCTCCATTGCTCTAGAGGTGGAAGGCACAAAGCACTGCCTCCATCCTTCAATTGGAGAAAAGCCATAAACTGTCTTGCCCCCAGCTCTTTAGTAAGCTGACAAACAACTCGCTTTCCACAGTCCTGTTACAGCAGACCGGGGAACTTCTCATACAAAGGCAGCTCAAATGGCATTTCTTCCCAGCCCTTAACTCGCAGCTTTAGGACTCCTGCTTCTGCCGCAATTCCACCTGGCCAACCCGGCTCAGACGAAATGCCTACATCTTCCCCTGAATAAACTGGTCTGATTGCCAAATGATTGAGCGTCCACGTGCTTAGGAGGCGATAGACTGCACGCCTTTTTCCAACCACCATTGTGCACTGCTGGAGAGAGTTTCGGAAAGCAGCTATGTCAGAAAGACCCCTTTGCTCTCAGCCGTGCCCTTCATTGCTCTAGACGTGGAATGCACAATGCACTGGCTCCCCCCCTCAAGGGGCGACAAGCTACAGACCATCTTCCTTCCATCTCTTTAGGAAGCTGAGCAAGAACTCGCTTTCAACAGTGCTCTTTCTGTGTCCTGGCAACATCTCATACAAAGACAGCTGATATGCCATTTCTTTTCAGCGCTTAACTCGCAGATATGGAGCTTCTGCTCCTGCCACAATTCCTGCTTGCCAACCCAGCTCAGACGAAATGTCTACATCTTCCCCTTCAGCAACGGGGACGAGGCCCAGATCACTGTGCTTCTGCATGCTTAGCAGGAGCAGACAATAGGCTTTTTACAAACCGCCAATGTGCACTGGGTCAGAGAGTGTCAGAATGCACCTATGTCAGAAAGGGCCCTTTGCTCTCAGCCGTGCCCTCCATTGCTCTAGAGGTGGAAGGCACAAAGCACTGCCTCCATCCTTCAATTGGAGAAAAGCCTGCAACTGTCCTGCTTCCAGCTCTTGAGGAAGCTGGGAAAGCACTCGCATTCCACAGTGCACTTACAGTGTCCTGGGAACGTCTTATACAAAGGCAGCTGAACACCGTGCTTTTTCAGCCCTTAACTCACCAATCTGCTACATCTGCTTCCGCCGCATTTCCACCTTGCCAACCCGGCTCAGACGAAATGCCTACATCTTCCCCTCAAGCGACTGTGCTGATTCCCAAATGATTGAGCATCCACATGCTTAGGAGGTGATAAACTGCATGCCTTTTTCCAACCACCATTTTACACTGCTTAGAGAGCGTCGTAAAGCAGCTATGTCAGAAAGGCCTCTCTGCTCTCAGCCATGCCCTCCATTGCTCTCGAGGTGGAAGGCACAAGGCACTGGTTCTGGATCCACCCTCAATGTGAGACAAGCCACATCTTGTCCTGTCTCCAGCCATTTAGGAAGTGAAGAAAAATTCCCTTTCCACAGTGCTCTTACAGCGTCCTGGGAACATCTCATACAAAGCAGGCTGAACGCCGTTTCATTTCATCACTTCACTCGCCAGTCTGGGACATCTGCATCCTGCACGTTTCCACCTTGCCAACCCGGCTCAGACGAAATGCCTACATCTTCCCCTTGAGCAAAGGGGATGAGGCCCATAGGATTGTGGTTCTACATGCTGAGGAGGAGAGGGACAATAGGCTTTTAACTAACCACGAAGTGCAACGGTTGGGAGAGTGTCAGAAAGCACCAATGGCAGAAAGACCCCTTTACTCTCAGCTGCGCCCTCCATTGCTGTAGAGGTGGAAGGCACAAAGCACTGCCTCCATCCTTCAAGGGGAGACAAGCCATAAACTGTCTTGCCTCCAGCTCTTTAGGAAGCTGGGAAAGAACTCGCTTTCCACAGTGCTGTTACAGCATACGAGGAAACTCTCATACAGAGGCAGCTCAAACACCTTTTCTTCCCAGTGCTTAACTGGCCAGTTTAGGACTTCCGCTTCTGCAACAGTCCCACCTTGCCAACCCGGCTCAGGCGAAATGCATACATCTTCCCCTTAATCCACGGGGCCGAAGCCCACATGATTGTGCTGCCACATGCTTAGCAGGAGCAGACAATAGGCTTTTTACAAACCGCCATTGTGCAGTGGGTCAGAGAGTGTCAGAATGCACCTATGTCAGAAAGGGCCCTTTGCTCTCAGCCGTGCCCGCCATTGCTCTAGGGGTGGAAGGAACAAAGCACTGCCTCCATCCTTCAATTGGAGACAAGCCATAAACTGTCTTGCCTCCAGCTCTTTAGGAAGCTGACAAACAACTCGCTTTCCACAGTCCTGTTACAGCAGACCGGGGAACTTCTCATACAAAGGCAGCTCAAATGGCATTTCTTCCCAGCCCTTAACTCGCAGCTTAGGACTCCAGCTTCTGCCGCAATTCCACCTTGCCAACCCGGCTCAGACGAAATGCCTACATCTTCCCCTGAAGCAAATGGTCTGAGTCCCAAATGATTGAGCGTCCACGTGCTTAGGAAGCGATAGACTGCACGCCTTTTTCCAACCACCATTGCTCACTGCTGGAGAGAGTGTCGGAAAGCAGCTATGTCACAAAGACCCCTTTGCTCTCAGCCGTGCCCTTCATTGCTCTAGACGTGGAATGCACAATGCACTGGCTCCCCCCCTCAAGGGGCGACAAGCCACAGACCATCTTCCTTCCATCTCTTTAGGAAGCTGAGCAGGAACTCGCTTTCAACAGTGCTCTTTCTGTGTCCTGGCAACATCTCATACTAAGGCAGCTGATATGCCATTTCTTTTCAGCGCTTAACTCGCAGATTTGGAACTTCTGCTCCTGCCACATTTCCACCTTGCCAACCCGGCTCAGACGAAATGTCTACATCTTCCCCTTCAGCAACGGGGACGAGGCCCAGATGACTGAGCTTCCGCATGCTTAGCAGGAGCAGACAATAGGCTTTTTACAAACCGCCATTGTGCACTGGGTCAGAGAGTGTCAGAATGCACCTATGTCAGAAAGGGCCCTTTGCTCTCAGCCGTGCCCTCCATTGCTCTAGATTTGGAAGGCACAAAGCACTGCCTCCATCCTTCAATTGGAGACAAGCCAGCAACTGTCCTGCTTCCAGCTCTTTAGGAAGCTGGGAAAGCACTCGCATTCCACAGTGCTCTTACAGCGTCCTGGGAACCTCTCATACAAAGGCAGTTGAACACCGTGTCTTTTCAGCCCTTAACTCACCAATCTGCAACATCTGCTTCTGCCGCATTTCCACCTTGCCAACCCGGCTCAGACGAAATGCCTACATCTTCCCCTGAAGCGATTGTGCTGATTCCCAAATGATTGAGCATCCACATGCTTAGGAGGCGATAAACTGCATGCCTTTTTCCAACCACCATTTTACACTGCTTAGAGAGCGTCGGAAAGCAGCTATGTCAGAAAGGCCCCTTTGCTCTCAGCCATGCCCTCCATTGCTCTCGAGGTGGAAGGCACAAGGCACTGGTTTTGCATCCACCCCTCAATGGGAGACAAACCACATCTTGTCCTGCTTCCAGATCTTTAGGAAGTGGAGAAGAAACTCCCTTTCCACAGTGCTCTTACAGCGTCCTTGGACCATCTCATACAGAGGAGGCTGAACGCCGTTTCTTTTCAGCACTTAACTCGCCAGTCTGGGACATCTGCATCCTGCACGTTTCCACCTTGCCAACCCGGCTCAGACGAAATGCCTACATCTTCCCCTTGAGCAATGGGGATGAGGCCCATAGGATTGTGGTTCCACATGCTGAGGAGGAGAGAGACAATAGGCTTTAAACTAACCATGAAGTGCAACGGTTGGGAGAGTGTCAGAAAGCACCAATGGCAGAAACACCCCTTTACTCTGAGCCGCGCCCTCCATTGCTGTAGAGGTGGAAGGCACAAAGCACTGCCTCCATCCTTCAATTGGAGACAAGCCATAAACTGTCTTGCCTCCAGCTCTTTAGGAAGCTGGGAAAGAACTCGCTTTCCACAGTGCCGTTACAGCATAGGAGTTAACTCTCATACAGAGGCAGCTCAAACGCCATTTCTTCCCAGTGCTTATCTGGCTGCTTTAGGACTTCCGCTTCTGCCACAGTTCCACCTTGCCAACCCGGCTCAGACGAAATGCCTACATCTTCCCCTTCAGCAACGGGGGCGAAGCCCACATGATTGTGCTGCCACATGCTTAGCAGGAGCAGACAACAGGCTTTTTACAAACCGCCATTGTGCAGTGGGTCAGAGAGTGTCAGAATGCACCTATGTCAGAAAGGGCCCTTTGCTCTCAGCAGTGCCCTCCATTGCTCTAGAGGTGGAAGGCACAAAGCACTGCCTCCATCCTTCAAGTGGAGAAAAGCCATAAACTGTCTTGCCCCCAGCTGTTTAGTAAGCTGACAAACAACTCGCTTTCCACAGTCCTGTTACAGCAGACCGGGGAACTTCTCATACAAAGGCAGCTCAAATGGCATTTCCTCCCAGCCCTTAACTCGCAGCTTTAGGACTCCTGCTTCTGCCGCAATTCCACCTGGCCAACCCGGCTCAGACGAAATGCCTACATCTTCCCCTGAATAAACTGGTCTGATTGCCAAATGATTGAGCGTCCACGTGCTTAGGAGGCGATAGACTGCACGCCTTTTTCCAACCACCATTGTGCACTGCTGGAGAGAGTTTCGGAAAGCAGCTATGTCAGAAAGACCCCTTTGCTCTCAGCCGTGCCCTTCATTGCTCTAGACGTGGAATGCACAATGCACTGGCTCCCCCCCTCAAGGGGCGACAAGCTACAGACCATCTTCCTTCCATCTCTTTAGGAAGCTGAGCAAGAACTCGCTTTCAACAGTGCTCTTTCTTTGTCCTGGCAACATCTCATACAAAGGCAGCTGATATGCCATTTCTTTTCAGCGCTTAACTCGCAGATTTGGAACTTCTGCTCCTGCCACAGTACCACCTGTCCAACCCGGCTCAGACGAAATGTCCACATCTTCCCCTTCAGCAGCGGGGAGGAGGCCCAGATGACTGTGCTTCCGCATGCTTAGCAGGAGCAGACAAGAGGCTTTTTACAAACCGCCATTGTGCACTGGGTCAGAGAGTGTCAGAATGCACCTATGTCAGAAAGGGCCCTTTGCTCTCAGCCGTGCCCTCCATTGCTCTAGAGGTGGAAGGCACAAAGCACTGCCTCCATCCTTCAATTGGAGACAAGCCAGCAACTGTCCTGCTTCCAGCTCTTTAGGAAGCTGGGAAAGCACTCGCATTCCACAGTGCTCTTGCAGCGTCCTGGGAACGTCTCATAAAAAGGCAGCTGAACACCGTGTCTTTTCAGCCCTTAACTCACCAGTCTGCAACATCTCCTTCTGCCGCATTTCCACCTTGCCAACCCGGCTCAGACGAAATGCCTACATCTTCCCCTGAAGCGACTGTGCTGATTCCCAAATGATTGAGCATCCACATGCTTAGGAGGCGATAAACTGCATGCCTTTTTCTAACCACCATTTTACACTGCTTAGAGAGCGTCGGAAAGCAGCTATGTCAGAAAGGCCCCTTTGCTCTCAGCCATGCCCTCCATTGCTCTCGAGGTGGATGGCACAAGGCACTGGTTCTGGGTCCACCCTTCAATGGGAGACAAAACACATCTTGGCCTGTCTCCAGCTCTTTAGGAAGTGGAGAAAAAACTCTCTTTCCACAGTGCTCTTACAGCGTCCTGGGAACATCTCATACAAAGGAGGCTGAACGCCATTTCTTTTCAGTACTTCACTCGCCAGTCTGGTACATCTGCATCCCGCACGTTTCCACCTTGCCAACCCGGCTCAGACGAAATGCCTACATCTTCCCCTTGAACAATGGGGATGACGCCCATAGGATTGTGGTTCCACATGCTGAGGAGGAAGAGACAATAGGCTTTTAACTAACCACGAAGTGCAATGGTTCGGAGAGTGTCAGAAAGCACCAATGGCAGAAACACCCCTTTACTCTCAGCTGCGCCCTCCATTGCTGTAGCGATGGAAGGCACAAAGCACTGCCTCCATCCATCAATGGGAGACAAGCCATAAACTGACTTGCCTCCAGCTCTTTAGGAAGCTGGGAAAGAACTCGCTTTCCACAGTGCTGTTACAGCATATGAGGAAACTCTCATACAGAGGCAGCTCAAACGCCATTTCTTCCCAGTGCTTAACTGGCCGCTTTAGGACTTCCGCTTCTGCCACACTTCCACCTTGCCAACCCGGCTCAGACGAAATGCGTACATCTTCCCCTTAAGCAACGGGGGCGAAGCCCACATGATTGTGCTGCCACATGCTTAGCAGGAGCAGACAATAGGCTTTTTACAAACCGCCATTGTGCACTGGGTCAAAGAGTGACAGAATGCACCTATGTCAGAAAGGGCCCTTTGCTCTCAGCCGTGCCCTCCATTGCTCTAGAGGTGGAAGTCACAAAGCACTACCTCCATCCTTCAATTGGAGAAAAGCCTGCAACTGTCCTGCTTCCAGCTCTTGAGGAAGCTGGGAAAGCACTCGCATTCCGCAGTGCACTTACAGTGTCCTGGGAACGTCTTATACAAAGGCAGTTGAACACCGTGTCTTTTCAGCCCTTAACTCACCAATCTGCTACATCTGCTTCCGCCGCATTTCCATCTTGCCAACCCGCCTCAGACGAAATGCCTACATCTTCCCCTGAAGCGACTGTGCTGATTCCCAAATGATTGAGCATCCACATGCTTAGGAGGCCATAAACTGCATGCCTTTTTCCAACCACCATTTTACACTGCTTAGAGAGCGTCGGAAAGCAGCAATGTCAGAAAGGACCATTTGCTCTCAGCCATGCCCTCCATTGCTCTCGAGGTGGAAGGCACAAGGCACTGGTTCTGGATCCACCCCTCAATGGGAGACAAACCACATCTTGGCCTGCTTCCAACTCCTTAGGAATTGTAGAAAAATCTCCCTTTCCACAGTGCTCTTACAGCGTCCTGGGAACATCTCATACAAAGGAGGCTGTACGCCGTTTCTTTTCAGCACTTCACTCGCCAGTCTGGGACATCTGCATCCTGCACGTTTCCACCTTGCCAACCCAGCTCAGACGAAATGCCTACATCTTCCCCTTGAGCAATGGGGATGAGGCCCATAGGATTGTGGTTCCCCATGCTGAGGAGGAGAGAGACAATAGGCTTTTAACTAACCACGAAGTGCAACGGTTGGGAGAGTGTCAGAAAGCACCAATGGCAGAAAGACCCCTTTACTCTCAGCTGCGCCCTCCATTGCTGTAGAGGTGGAAGGCACAAAGCACTGCCTCCATCCTTCAAGGTGAGACAAGCCATAAACTGTCTTGCCTCCAGCTCTTTAGGAAGCTGGGAAAGAACTCGCTTTCCACAGTGCTGTTACAGCATACGAGGAAACTCTCATACAGAGGCAGCTCAAACACCTTTTCTTCCCAGTGCTTAACTGGCCAGTTTAGGACTTCCGCTTCTGCAACAGTCCCACCTTGCCAACCCGGCTCAGACGAAATGCATACATCTTCCCCTTAATCAACGGGGCCGAAGCCCACATGATTGTGCTGCCACATGCTTAGCAGGAGCAGACAATAGGCTTTTTACAAACCGCCATTGTGCACTGGGTCAGAGAGTGTCAGAATGCACCTATGTCAGAAAGGGCCCTTTGCTCTCAGCCGTGTCCTCCATTGCTCTAGGGGTGGAAGGAACAAAGCACTGCCTCCATCCTTCAATTGGAGACAAGCCATAAACTGTCTTGCCTCCAGCTCTTTAGGAAGCTGACAAACAACTCGCTTTCCACAGTCCTGTTACAGCAGACCGGGGAACTTCTCATACAAAGGCAGCTCAAATGGCATTTCTTCCCAGCCCTTAACTCGCAGCTTAGGACTCCTGCTTCTGCCGCAATTCCACCTTGCCAACCCGGCTCAGACGAAATGCCTACATCTTCCCCTGAAGAAACTGGGCTGAGTCCCAAATGATGGAGCGTCCACGTGCTTAGGAGGCGATAGACTGCACGCCTTTTTCCAACCACCATTGTGCACTGCTGGAGAGAGTGTCGGAAAGCAGCTATGTCGGAAAGACCCCTTTGCTCTCAGGCGTGCCCTTCATTGCTCTAGCCGTGGAATGCACAATGCACTGGTTCCCCCCCTCAAGGGGCGACAAGCCACAGACCATCTTCCTTCCATCTCTTTAGGAAGCTGAGCAAGAACTCGCTTTCAACAGTGCTCTTTCTGTGTCCTGGCAACATCTCATACAAAGGCAGCTGATATGCCATTTCTTTTCAGCGCTTAACTCGCAGATTTGGAACTTCTGCTCCTGCCACATTTCCACCTTGCCAACCCGGCTCAGACGAAATGTCTACATCTTCCCCTTCAGCAACGGGGACGAGGCCCAGATGACTGTGCTTACGCATGCTTAGCAGGAGCACACGATAGGCTTTTTACAAACCGCCATTGTGCACTGGGTCAGAGAGTGTCAGAATGCACCTATGTCAGAAAGGGCCCTTTGCTCTCAGCCGTGCCCTCCATTGCTCTAGAGGTGGAAGGCACAAAGCACTGCCTCCATCCTTCAATTGGAGACAAGCCAGCAACTGTCCTGCTTCCAGCTCTTTAGGAAGCTGGGAAAACACTCGCATTCCACAGTGCTCTTTCAGCGTTCTGGGAAAGTCTCATACAAAGGCAGCTGAACACCGTGTCTTTTCAGCCCTTAACTCACCAATCTGCAACATCTGCTTCTGCCGCATTTCCACCTTGCGAACCCGGCTCAGACGAAATGCCTACATCTTCCCCTCAAGCGACTGTGCTGATTCCCAAATGATTGAGCATCCACATGCTTAGGAGGCGATAAACTGCATGCCTTTTTCCAACCACCATTTTACACTGCTTAGAGAGCATCGGAAAGCAGCTATGTCAGAAAAGCCCCTTTGCTCTCAGCCATGCCCTCCATTTCTCTCGAGGTGCAAGGCACAAGGCACTGGTTCTGGATCCACCTCTCAATGGGAGACAAACCACATCTTGGCCTGCTTCAAGCTCTCTAGGAAGTGGAGAAAAAACTCCCTTTCCACAGTGCTCTTACAGCGTCCTGGGAACATCTCATACAAAGGTGGCGGAACGCCGTTTCATTTCGGCACTTCACTCGCCAGTCTGGGACATCTGCATCCTGCACGTTTCCACCTTGCCAACCCGGCTCAGACGAAATGCCTACATCTTCCCCTTGAGCAATGGGGATGAGGCCCATAGGATTGTGGTTCCACATGCTGAGGAGGAGAGAGACAATAGGCTTTTAACTAACCACGAAGTGCAACGGTTGGGAGAGTGTCAGAAAGCACCAATGGCAGAAAGACCCCTTTACTCTCAGCTGCACCCTCCATTGCTGTAGAGGTGGAAGGCACAAAGCACTGCCTCCATCCTTCAATCGGAGACAACTCACAAACTGTCTTGCCTCCAGCTCTTTAAGAAGCTGGGAAAGAACTCGCTATCCACAGTGCAGTTACAGTGTACGAGGAAACACTCATACAGAGGCAGCTCAAACGCCATTTCTTCCCAGTGCTTAACTGTCCGCTTTAGGACTTCCGCTTCTGCCACAGTTCCACCTTGCCAACCCGGCTCAGACGAAATGCCTACATCTTCCCCTTAAGCAACGGTGGCGACGCCCACATGATTGTGCTGCCACATGCTTAGCAGGAGCAGACAATAGGCTTTATACAAACCGCCATTGTGCACTTGGTCAGAGAGTGTCATAATGCACCTATGTCAGAAAGGGCCCTTTGCTCTCAGCCGTGCCCTCCATTGCTCTAGAGGTGGAAGGCAGAAAGCACTGCCTCCATCATTAAATTGGAGACAAGCCATAAACTGTCTTGCCTCCAGCTCTTTAGGAAGCTGACAAGCAACTCGCTTTCCATAGTCCTGTTACAGCAGACTGGGGAACTTCTCATACAAAGGCAGCTCAAATGGCATTTCTTCCCAGCCCTTAACTCGCAGCTTTAGGACTCCTGATTCTTCCGCAATTCCACCTGGCCAACCCTGCTCAGAAGAAATGCCTACATCTTCCTGTGAAGCAACTGGGCTGAGTCCCAAATGATTGAGCGTCCACGTGCTTAGGAGGCGATAGACTGCACGCCTTTTTCCAACCACCATTGTGCACAGCTGGAGAGAGCGTCGGAAAGCAGCTATGTCAGAAAGACCCCTTTGCTCTCAGCCGTGCCCTTCATTGCTCTAGACGTGGAATGCACAAGGCACTGGCTCCCCCCCTCAAGGGGCGACAAGCCACAGACCATCTTCCTTCCATCTCTTTAGGAAGCTGAGCAAGAACTCGCTTTCAACAGTGCTCTTTCTGTGTCCTGGCAACATCTCATACAAAGGCAGCTGATATGCCATTTCTTTTCAGCGCTTAACTCACAGATTTGGAACTTCTGCTCCTGCCACATTTCCAACTTGCCAAACCGGCTCAGACGAAATGTCTACATCTTCCCCTTCAGCAACGGTGACGAGGTCCATATGACTGTGCTTCCGCATGCTTAGCAGGAGCAGACAATAGGCTTTTTACAAACCGCCATTGTGCACTGGGTCAGAGAGTGTCAGAATGCACCTATGTCAGAAAGGGCCCTTTGCTCTCAGCCGTGCCCTCCATTGCTCTAGAGGTGGAAGGCACAAAGCACTGCCTCCATCCTTCAATTGGAGACAAGCCAGCAACTGGCCTGCTTCCAGCTCTTTAGGAAGCTGGGAAAGCACTCGCATTCCACAGTGCTCTTACAGCGTCCTGGGAACGTCTCATAAAATGGCAGCTGAAGACCGTGTCTTTTCAGCCCTTAACTCACCAATCTGCAACATCTGCTTCTGCCGCATTTCCACCTTGCTGACCCGGCTCAGACGAAATGCCTACATCTTCCCCTCAAGCGACTGTGCTGATTCCCAAATGATTGAGCATCCACATGCTTAGGAGGCGATAAACTGCATGCCTTTTTCCAACCACCATTTTACACTGCTTAGAGAGCGTCGGAAAGCAGCTATGTCAGAAAGGCCCCTTCGCTCTCAGCCATGCCCTCCATTGCTCTCGAGGTGGAAGGCACAAGGCACTGGTTCTGGATCCACCCCTCAATGTGAGACAAATCACATCTTGGCCTGCTTCCAGCTCTTTTGGAAGAGGAGAAGAAACTCCCTTTCCACAGTGCTCTTACAGCGTCCTGGGAACATCTCATACAAAGGAGGCTGATCGCCGTTTCTTTTCAGCACTTCACTCGCCAGTCTGGGACATCTGCATCCTGCACGTTTCCACCTTGCCAACGCGGCTCAGACGAAATGCCTACATCTTCCCCTTGAGCAATGGGGATGAGGCCCATAGGATTGTGGTTCCACATGCTGAGGAGGACAGAGACAATAGGCTTTTAACTAACCACGAAGTGCAACGCTTGGGAGAGAGTCAGAAAGCACCAATGGCAGAAAGACCCCTTTACTCTCAGCCGCGCCCTCCATTGCTGTAGAGGTGGAAGGCACAAAGCACTTCCTCCATCCTTCAATGGGAGACAAGCCACAATCTGTCTTGCCTCCAGCTCTTTATGAAGCTGGGAAGGAACTCGCTTTCCACAGTGCTGTTACAGCATACGAGGAAACTCTCATACAGAGGCAGCTCAAACGCCATTTCTTCCCAGGGCTTAACTGGCCGCTTTAGGACTTCCGCTTCTGCCACAGTTCCACCTTGCCAACCCGGCTCATACGAAATACCTACATCTTCCCCTTAAGCAACGGGGGCAAAGCCCACATGATTGTGCTGCCACATGCTTAGCAGGAGCAGACAATAGGCTTTTTACAAACTGCCATTGTGCACTGGGTGAGAGAGTGTCAGAATGCACCTATGTCAGAAAGGGCCCTTTGCTGTCAGCCGTGCCCTCCATTGCTCTAGAGGTGGAAGGCACAAAGCACTGCCTCCATCCTTCAATTGGAGACAAGCCATAAACTGTCTTGCCTCCAGCTCCTTAGGAAGGTGACAAACAACTCGCTTTCCACAGGCCTGTTACAGAAGACCGGGGAACTTCTCATACAAAGGCAGCTCAAATGGCATATCTTCCCAGTCCTTAGCTCGCAGCTTTAGGACTCCTGCTTCTGCCGCAATTCCACCTTGCCAACCCGGCTCAGACGAAATGCCTACATCTTCCCCTGAAGCAACTGGGCTGAGTCCCAAATGATTGAGCGTCCACGTGCTTAGGAGGCGATAGACTGCACGCCTTTTTCCAACCACCATTGTGCACTGCTGGAGAGAGTGTCGGAAAGCAGCTATGTCAGAAAGACCCCTTTGCTCTCAGCCGTGCCCTTCATTGCTCTAGACGTGGAATGCACAATGCACTGGCTCCCCCCCTCAAGGGGCGACAAGCTACAGACCATCTTCCTTCCATCTCTTTAGGAAGCTGAGCAAGAACTCGCTTTCAACAGTGCTCTTTCTTTGTCCTGGCAACATCTCATACAAAGGCAGCTGATATGCCATTTCTTTTCAGCGCTTAACTCGCAGATTTGGAACTTCTGCTCCTGCCACAGTACCACCTGTCCAACACGGCTCAGACGAAATGTCCACATCTTCCCCTTCAGCAGCGGGGAGGAGGCCCAGATGACTGTGCTTCCGCATGCTTAGCAGGAGCAGACAAGAGGCTTTTTACAAACCGCCATTGTGCACTGGGTCAGAGAGTGTCAGAATGCACCTATGTCAGAAAGGGCCCTTTGCTCTCAGCCGTGCCCTCCATTGCTCTAGAGGTGGAAGGCACAAAGCACTGCCTCCATCCTTCAATTGGAGACAAGCCAGCAACTGTCCTGCTTCCAGCTCTTTAGGAAGCTGGGAAAGCACTCGCATTCCACAGTGCTCTTGCAGCGTCCTGGGAACGTCTCATAAAAAGGCAGCTGAACACCGTGTCTTTTCAGCCCTTAACTCACCAGTCTGCAACATCTCCTTCTGCCGCATTTCCACCTTGCCAACCCGGCTCAGACGAAATGCCTACATCTTCCCCTGAAGCGACTGTGCTGATTCCCAAATGATTGAGCATCCACATGCTTAGGAGGCGATAAACTGCATGCCTTTTTCTAACCACCATTTTACACTGCTTAGAGAGCGTCGGAAAGCAGCTATGTCAGAAAGGCCCCTTTGCTCTCAGCCATGCCCTCCATTGCTCTCGAGGTGGATGGCACAAGGCACTGGTTCTGGGTCCACCCTTCAATGGGAGACAAAACACATCTTGGCCTGTCTCCAGCTCTTTAGGAAGTGGAGAAAAAACTCTCTTTCCACAGTGCTCTTACAGCGTCCTGGGAACATCTCATACAAAGGAGGCTGAACGCCATTTCTTTTCAGTACTTCACTCGCCAGTCTGGTACATCTGCATCCCGCACGTTTCCACCTTGCCAACCCGGCTCAGACGAAATGCCTACATCTTCCCCTTGAACAATGGGGATGACGCCCATAGGATTGTGGTTCCACATGCTGAGGAGGAAGAGACAATAGGCTTTTAACTAACCACGAAGTGCAATGGTTCGGAGAGTGTCAGAAAGCACCAATGGCAGAAACACCCCTTTACTCTCAGCTGCGCCCTCCATTGCTGTAGCGATGGAAGGCACAAAGCACTGCCTCCATCCATCAATGGGAGACAAGCCATAAACTGACTTGCCTCCAGCTCTTTAGGAAGCTGGGAAAGAACTCGCTTTCCACAGTGCTGTTACAGCATATGAGGAAACTCTCATACAGAGGCAGCTCAAACGCCATTTCTTCCCAGTGCTTAACTGGCCGCTTTAGGACTTCCGCTTCTGCCACACTTCCACCTTGCCAACCCGGCTCAGACGAAATGCGTACATCTTCCCCTTAAGCAACGGGGGCGAAGCCCACATGATTGTGCTGCCACATGCTTAGCAGGAGCAGACAATAGGCTTTTTACAAACCGCCATTGTGCACTGGGTCAAAGAGTGACAGAATGCACCTATGTCAGAAAGGGCCCTTTGCTCTCAGCCGTGCCCTCCATTGCTCTAG
Source organism: Equus caballus (assembly GCF_041296265.1). Taxonomy (NCBI): domain Eukaryota; kingdom Metazoa; phylum Chordata; class Mammalia; order Perissodactyla; family Equidae; genus Equus; species Equus caballus. The sequence goes on along the minus strand of NC_091700.1, from coordinate 4,988,665 downwards.
AGGTGGAAGTCACAAAGCACTACCTCCATCCTTCAATTGGAGAAAAGCCTGCAACTGTCCTGCTTCCAGCTCTTGAGGAAGCTGGGAAAGCACTCGCATTCCGCAGTGCACTTACAGTGTCCTGGGAACGTCTTATACAAAGGCAGTTGAACACCGTGTCTTTTCAGCCCTTAACTCACCAATCTGCTACATCTGCTTCCGCCGCATTTCCATCTTGCCAACCCGCCTCAGACGAAATGCCTACATCTTCCCCTGAAGCGACTGTGCTGATTCCCAAATGATTGAGCATCCACATGCTTAGGAGGCCATAAACTGCATGCCTTTTTCCAACCACCATTTTACACTGCTTAGAGAGCGTCGGAAAGCAGCAATGTCAGAAAGGACCATTTGCTCTCAGCCATGCCCTCCATTGCTCTCGAGGTGGAAGGCACAAGGCACTGGTTCTGGATCCACCCCTCAATGGGAGACAAACCACATCTTGGCCTGCTTCCAACTCCTTAGGAATTGTAGAAAAATCTCCCTTTCCACAGTGCTCTTACAGCGTCCTGGGAACATCTCATACAAAGGAGGCTGTACGCCGTTTCTTTTCAGCACTTCACTCGCCAGTCTGGGACATCTGCATCCTGCACGTTTCCACCTTGCCAACCCAGCTCAGACGAAATGCCTACATCTTCCCCTTGAGCAATGGGGATGAGGCCCATAGGATTGTGGTTCCCCATGCTGAGGAGGAGAGAGACAATAGGCTTTTAACTAACCACGAAGTGCAACGGTTGGGAGAGTGTCAGAAAGCACCAATGGCAGAAAGACCCCTTTACTCTCAGCTGCGCCCTCCATTGCTGTAGAGGTGGAAGGCACAAAGCACTGCCTCCATCCTTCAAGGTGAGACAAGCCATAAACTGTCTTGCCTCCAGCTCTTTAGGAAGCTGGGAAAGAACTCGCTTTCCACAGTGCTGTTACAGCATACGAGGAAACTCTCATACAGAGGCAGCTCAAACACCTTTTCTTCCCAGTGCTTAACTGGCCAGTTTAGGACTTCCGCTTCTGCAACAGTCCCACCTTGCCAACCCGGCTCAGACGAAATGCATACATCTTCCCCTTAATCAACGGGGCCGAAGCCCACATGATTGTGCTGCCACATGCTTAGCAGGAGCAGACAATAGGCTTTTTACAAACCGCCATTGTGCACTGGGTCAGAGAGTGTCAGAATGCACCTATGTCAGAAAGGGCCCTTTGCTCTCAGCCGTGTCCTCCATTGCTCTAGGGGTGGAAGGAACAAAGCACTGCCTCCATCCTTCAATTGGAGACAAGCCATAAACTGTCTTGCCTCCAGCTCTTTAGGAAGCTGACAAACAACTCGCTTTCCACAGTCCTGTTACAGCAGACCGGGGAACTTCTCATACAAAGGCAGCTCAAATGGCATTTCTTCCCAGCCCTTAACTCGCAGCTTAGGACTCCTGCTTCTGCCGCAATTCCACCTTGCCAACCCGGCTCAGACGAAATGCCTACATCTTCCCCTGAAGAAACTGGGCTGAGTCCCAAATGATGGAGCGTCCACGTGCTTAGGAGGCGATAGACTGCACGCCTTTTTCCAACCACCATTGTGCACTGCTGGAGAGAGTGTCGGAAAGCAGCTATGTCGGAAAGACCCCTTTGCTCTCAGGCGTGCCCTTCATTGCTCTAGCCGTGGAATGCACAATGCACTGGTTCCCCCCCTCAAGGGGCGACAAGCCACAGACCATCTTCCTTCCATCTCTTTAGGAAGCTGAGCAAGAACTCGCTTTCAACAGTGCTCTTTCTGTGTCCTGGCAACATCTCATACAAAGGCAGCTGATATGCCATTTCTTTTCAGCGCTTAACTCGCAGATTTGGAACTTCTGCTCCTGCCACATTTCCACCTTGCCAACCCGGCTCAGACGAAATGTCTACATCTTCCCCTTCAGCAACGGGGACGAGGCCCAGATGACTGTGCTTACGCATGCTTAGCAGGAGCACACGATAGGCTTTTTACAAACCGCCATTGTGCACTGGGTCAGAGAGTGTCAGAATGCACCTATGTCAGAAAGGGCCCTTTGCTCTCAGCCGTGCCCTCCATTGCTCTAGAGGTGGAAGGCACAAAGCACTGCCTCCATCCTTCAATTGGAGACAAGCCAGCAACTGTCCTGCTTCCAGCTCTTTAGGAAGCTGGGAAAACACTCGCATTCCACAGTGCTCTTTCAGCGTTCTGGGAAAGTCTCATACAAAGGCAGCTGAACACCGTGTCTTTTCAGCCCTTAACTCACCAATCTGCAACATCTGCTTCTGCCGCATTTCCACCTTGCGAACCCGGCTCAGACGAAATGCCTACATCTTCCCCTCAAGCGACTGTGCTGATTCCCAAATGATTGAGCATCCACATGCTTAGGAGGCGATAAACTGCATGCCTTTTTCCAACCACCATTTTACACTGCTTAGAGAGCATCGGAAAGCAGCTATGTCAGAAAAGCCCCTTTGCTCTCAGCCATGCCCTCCATTTCTCTCGAGGTGCAAGGCACAAGGCACTGGTTCTGGATCCACCTCTCAATGGGAGACAAACCACATCTTGGCCTGCTTCAAGCTCTCTAGGAAGTGGAGAAAAAACTCCCTTTCCACAGTGCTCTTACAGCGTCCTGGGAACATCTCATACAAAGGTGGCGGAACGCCGTTTCATTTCGGCACTTCACTCGCCAGTCTGGGACATCTGCATCCTGCACGTTTCCACCTTGCCAACCCGGCTCAGACGAAATGCCTACATCTTCCCCTTGAGCAATGGGGATGAGGCCCATAGGATTGTGGTTCCACATGCTGAGGAGGAGAGAGACAATAGGCTTTTAACTAACCACGAAGTGCAACGGTTGGGAGAGTGTCAGAAAGCACCAATGGCAGAAAGACCCCTTTACTCTCAGCTGCACCCTCCATTGCTGTAGAGGTGGAAGGCACAAAGCACTGCCTCCATCCTTCAATCGGAGACAACTCACAAACTGTCTTGCCTCCAGCTCTTTAAGAAGCTGGGAAAGAACTCGCTATCCACAGTGCAGTTACAGTGTACGAGGAAACACTCATACAGAGGCAGCTCAAACGCCATTTCTTCCCAGTGCTTAACTGTCCGCTTTAGGACTTCCGCTTCTGCCACAGTTCCACCTTGCCAACCCGGCTCAGACGAAATGCCTACATCTTCCCCTTAAGCAACGGTGGCGACGCCCACATGATTGTGCTGCCACATGCTTAGCAGGAGCAGACAATAGGCTTTATACAAACCGCCATTGTGCACTTGGTCAGAGAGTGTCATAATGCACCTATGTCAGAAAGGGCCCTTTGCTCTCAGCCGTGCCCTCCATTGCTCTAGAGGTGGAAGGCAGAAAGCACTGCCTCCATCATTAAATTGGAGACAAGCCATAAACTGTCTTGCCTCCAGCTCTTTAGGAAGCTGACAAGCAACTCGCTTTCCATAGTCCTGTTACAGCAGACTGGGGAACTTCTCATACAAAGGCAGCTCAAATGGCATTTCTTCCCAGCCCTTAACTCGCAGCTTTAGGACTCCTGATTCTTCCGCAATTCCACCTGGCCAACCCTGCTCAGAAGAAATGCCTACATCTTCCTGTGAAGCAACTGGGCTGAGTCCCAAATGATTGAGCGTCCACGTGCTTAGGAGGCGATAGACTGCACGCCTTTTTCCAACCACCATTGTGCACAGCTGGAGAGAGCGTCGGAAAGCAGCTATGTCAGAAAGACCCCTTTGCTCTCAGCCGTGCCCTTCATTGCTCTAGACGTGGAATGCACAAGGCACTGGCTCCCCCCCTCAAGGGGCGACAAGCCACAGACCATCTTCCTTCCATCTCTTTAGGAAGCTGAGCAAGAACTCGCTTTCAACAGTGCTCTTTCTGTGTCCTGGCAACATCTCATACAAAGGCAGCTGATATGCCATTTCTTTTCAGCGCTTAACTCACAGATTTGGAACTTCTGCTCCTGCCACATTTCCAACTTGCCAAACCGGCTCAGACGAAATGTCTACATCTTCCCCTTCAGCAACGGTGACGAGGTCCATATGACTGTGCTTCCGCATGCTTAGCAGGAGCAGACAATAGGCTTTTTACAAACCGCCATTGTGCACTGGGTCAGAGAGTGTCAGAATGCACCTATGTCAGAAAGGGCCCTTTGCTCTCAGCCGTGCCCTCCATTGCTCTAGAGGTGGAAGGCACAAAGCACTGCCTCCATCCTTCAATTGGAGACAAGCCAGCAACTGGCCTGCTTCCAGCTCTTTAGGAAGCTGGGAAAGCACTCGCATTCCACAGTGCTCTTACAGCGTCCTGGGAACGTCTCATAAAATGGCAGCTGAAGACCGTGTCTTTTCAGCCCTTAACTCACCAATCTGCAACATCTGCTTCTGCCGCATTTCCACCTTGCTGACCCGGCTCAGACGAAATGCCTACATCTTCCCCTCAAGCGACTGTGCTGATTCCCAAATGATTGAGCATCCACATGCTTAGGAGGCGATAAACTGCATGCCTTTTTCCAACCACCATTTTACACTGCTTAGAGAGCGTCGGAAAGCAGCTATGTCAGAAAGGCCCCTTCGCTCTCAGCCATGCCCTCCATTGCTCTCGAGGTGGAAGGCACAAGGCACTGGTTCTGGATCCACCCCTCAATGTGAGACAAATCACATCTTGGCCTGCTTCCAGCTCTTTTGGAAGAGGAGAAGAAACTCCCTTTCCACAGTGCTCTTACAGCGTCCTGGGAACATCTCATACAAAGGAGGCTGATCGCCGTTTCTTTTCAGCACTTCACTCGCCAGTCTGGGACATCTGCATCCTGCACGTTTCCACCTTGCCAACGCGGCTCAGACGAAATGCCTACATCTTCCCCTTGAGCAATGGGGATGAGGCCCATAGGATTGTGGTTCCACATGCTGAGGAGGACAGAGACAATAGGCTTTTAACTAACCACGAAGTGCAACGCTTGGGAGAGAGTCAGAAAGCACCAATGGCAGAAAGACCCCTTTACTCTCAGCCGCGCCCTCCATTGCTGTAGAGGTGGAAGGCACAAAGCACTTCCTCCATCCTTCAATGGGAGACAAGCCACAATCTGTCTTGCCTCCAGCTCTTTATGAAGCTGGGAAGGAACTCGCTTTCCACAGTGCTGTTACAGCATACGAGGAAACTCTCATACAGAGGCAGCTCAAACGCCATTTCTTCCCAGGGCTTAACTGGCCGCTTTAGGACTTCCGCTTCTGCCACAGTTCCACCTTGCCAACCCGGCTCATACGAAATACCTACATCTTCCCCTTAAGCAACGGGGGCAAAGCCCACATGATTGTGCTGCCACATGCTTAGCAGGAGCAGACAATAGGCTTTTTACAAACTGCCATTGTGCACTGGGTGAGAGAGTGTCAGAATGCACCTATGTCAGAAAGGGCCCTTTGCTGTCAGCCGTGCCCTCCATTGCTCTAGAGGTGGAAGGCACAAAGCACTGCCTCCATCCTTCAATTGGAGACAAGCCATAAACTGTCTTGCCTCCAGCTCCTTAGGAAGGTGACAAACAACTCGCTTTCCACAGGCCTGTTACAGAAGACCGGGGAACTTCTCATACAAAGGCAGCTCAAATGGCATATCTTCCCAGTCCTTAGCTCGCAGCTTTAGGACTCCTGCTTCTGCCGCAATTCCACCTTGCCAACCCGGCTCAGACGAAATGCCTACATCTTCCCCTGAAGCAACTGGGCTGAGTCCCAAATGATTGAGCGTCCACGTGCTTAGGAGGCGATAGACTGCACGCCTTTTTCCAACCACCATTGTGCACTGCTGGAGAGAGTGTCGGAAAGCAGCTATGTCAGAAAGACCCCTTTGCTCTCAGCCGTGCCCTTCATTGCTCTAGACGTGGAATGCACAATGCACTGGCTCCCCCCCTCAAGGGGCGACAAGCTACAGACCATCTTCCTTCCATCTCTTTAGGAAGCTGAGCAAGAACTCGCTTTCAACAGTGCTCTTTCTTTGTCCTGGCAACATCTCATACAAAGGCAGCTGATATGCCATTTCTTTTCAGCGCTTAACTCGCAGATTTGGAACTTCTGCTCCTGCCACAGTACCACCTGTCCAACACGGCTCAGACGAAATGTCCACATCTTCCCCTTCAGCAGCGGGGAGGAGGCCCAGATGACTGTGCTTCCGCATGCTTAGCAGGAGCAGACAAGAGGCTTTTTACAAACCGCCATTGTGCACTGGGTCAGAGAGTGTCAGAATGCACCTATGTCAGAAAGGGCCCTTTGCTCTCAGCCGTGCCCTCCATTGCTCTAGAGGTGGAAGGCACAAAGCACTGCCTCCATCCTTCAATTGGAGACAAGCCAGCAACTGTCCTGCTTCCAGCTCTTTAGGAAGCTGGGAAAGCACTCGCATTCCACAGTGCTCTTGCAGCGTCCTGGGAACGTCTCATAAAAAGGCAGCTGAACACCGTGTCTTTTCAGCCCTTAACTCACCAGTCTGCAACATCTCCTTCTGCCGCATTTCCACCTTGCCAACCCGGCTCAGACGAAATGCCTACATCTTCCCCTGAAGCGACTGTGCTGATTCCCAAATGATTGAGCATCCACATGCTTAGGAGGCGATAAACTGCATGCCTTTTTCTAACCACCATTTTACACTGCTTAGAGAGCGTCGGAAAGCAGCTATGTCAGAAAGGCCCCTTTGCTCTCAGCCATGCCCTCCATTGCTCTCGAGGTGGATGGCACAAGGCACTGGTTCTGGGTCCACCCTTCAATGGGAGACAAAACACATCTTGGCCTGTCTCCAGCTCTTTAGGAAGTGGAGAAAAAACTCTCTTTCCACAGTGCTCTTACAGCGTCCTGGGAACATCTCATACAAAGGAGGCTGAACGCCATTTCTTTTCAGTACTTCACTCGCCAGTCTGGTACATCTGCATCCCGCACGTTTCCACCTTGCCAACCCGGCTCAGACGAAATGCCTACATCTTCCCCTTGAACAATGGGGATGACGCCCATAGGATTGTGGTTCCACATGCTGAGGAGGAAGAGACAATAGGCTTTTAACTAACCACGAAGTGCAATGGTTCGGAGAGTGTCAGAAAGCACCAATGGCAGAAACACCCCTTTACTCTCAGCTGCGCCCTCCATTGCTGTAGCGATGGAAGGCACAAAGCACTGCCTCCATCCATCAATGGGAGACAAGCCATAAACTGACTTGCCTCCAGCTCTTTAGGAAGCTGGGAAAGAACTCGCTTTCCACAGTGCTGTTACAGCATATGAGGAAACTCTCATACAGAGGCAGCTCAAACGCCATTTCTTCCCAGTGCTTAACTGGCCGCTTTAGGACTTCCGCTTCTGCCACACTTCCACCTTGCCAACCCGGCTCAGACGAAATGCGTACATCTTCCCCTTAAGCAACGGGGGCGAAGCCCACATGATTGTGCTGCCACATGCTTAGCAGGAGCAGACAATAGGCTTTTTACAAACCGCCATTGTGCACTGGGTCAAAGAGTGACAGAATGCACCTATGTCAGAAAGGGCCCTTTGCTCTCAGCCGTGCCCTCCATTGCTCTAGAGGTGGAAGTCACAAAGCACTACCTCCATCCTTCAATTGGAGAAAAGCCTGCAACTGTCCTGCTTCCAGCTCTTGAGGAAGCTGGGAAAGCACTCGCATTCCGCAGTGCACTTACAGTGTCCTGGGAACGTCTTATACAAAGGCAGTTGAACACCGTGTCTTTTCAGCCCTTAACTCACCAATCTGCTACATCTGCTTCCGCCGCATTTCCATCTTGCCAACCCGCCTCAGACGAAATGCCTACATCTTCCCCTGAAGCGACTGTGCTGATTCCCAAATGATTGAGCATCCACATGCTTAGGAGGCCATAAACTGCATGCCTTTTTCCAACCACCATTTTACACTGCTTAGAGAGCGTCGGAAAGCAGCAATGTCAGAAAGGACCATTTGCTCTCAGCCATGCCCTCCATTGCTCTCGAGGTGGAAGGCACAAGGCACTGGTTCTGGATCCACCCCTCAATGGGAGACAAACCACATCTTGGCCTGCTTCCAACTCCTTAGGAATTGTAGAAAAATCTCCCTTTCCACAGTGCTCTTACAGCGTCCTGGGAACATCTCATACAAAGGAGGCTGTACGCCGTTTCTTTTCAGCACTTCACTCGCCAGTCTGGGACATCTGCATCCTGCACGTTTCCACCTTGCCAACCCAGCTCAGACGAAATGCCTACATCTTCCCCTTGAGCAATGGGGATGAGGCCCATAGGATTGTGGTTCCCCATGCTGAGGAGGAGAGAGACAATAGGCTTTTAACTAACCACGAAGTGCAACGGTTGGGAGAGTGTCAGAAAGCACCAATGGCAGAAAGACCCCTTTACTCTCAGCTGCGCCCTCCATTGCTGTAGAGGTGGAAGGCACAAAGCACTGCCTCCATCCTTCAAGGTGAGACAAGCCATAAACTGTCTTGCCTCCAGCTCTTTAGGAAGCTGGGAAAGAACTCGCTTTCCACAGTGCTGTTACAGCATACGAGGAAACTCTCATACAGAGGCAGCTCAAACACCTTTTCTTCCCAGTGCTTAACTGGCCAGTTTAGGACTTCCGCTTCTGCAACAGTCCCACCTTGCCAACCCGGCTCAGACGAAATGCATACATCTTCCCCTTAATCAACGGGGCCGAAGCCCACATGATTGTGCTGCCACATGCTTAGCAGGAGCAGACAATAGGCTTTTTACAAACCGCCATTGTGCACTGGGTCAGAGAGTGTCAGAATGCACCTATGTCAGAAAGGGCCCTTTGCTCTCAGCCGTGTCCTCCATTGCTCTAGGGGTGGAAGGAACAAAGCACTGCCTCCATCCTTCAATTGGAGACAAGCCATAAACTGTCTTGCCTCCAGCTCTTTAGGAAGCTGACAAACAACTCGCTTTCCACAGTCCTGTTACAGCAGACCGGGGAACTTCTCATACAAAGGCAGCTCAAATGGCATTTCTTCCCAGCCCTTAACTCGCAGCTTAGGACTCCTGCTTCTGCCGCAATTCCACCTTGCCAACCCGGCTCAGACGAAATGCCTACATCTTCCCCTGAAGAAACTGGGCTGAGTCCCAAATGATGGAGCGTCCACGTGCTTAGGAGGCGATAGACTGCACGCCTTTTTCCAACCACCATTGTGCACTGCTGGAGAGAGTGTCGGAAAGCAGCTATGTCGGAAAGACCCCTTTGCTCTCAGGCGTGCCCTTCATTGCTCTAGCCGTGGAATGCACAATGCACTGGTTCCCCCCCTCAAGGGGCGACAAGCCACAGACCATCTTCCTTCCATCTCTTTAGGAAGCTGAGCAAGAACTCGCTTTCAACAGTGCTCTTTCTGTGTCCTGGCAACATCTCATACAAAGGCAGCTGATATGCCATTTCTTTTCAGCGCTTAACTCGCAGATTTGGAACTTCTGCTCCTGCCACATTTCCACCTTGCCAACCCGGCTCAGACGAAATGTCTACATCTTCCCCTTCAGCAACGGGGACGAGGCCCAGATGACTGTGCTTACGCATGCTTAGCAGGAGCACACGATAGGCTTTTTACAAACCGCCATTGTGCACTGGGTCAGAGAGTGTCAGAATGCACCTATGTCAGAAAGGGCCCTTTGCTCTCAGCCGTGCCCTCCATTGCTCTAGAGGTGGAAGGCACAAAGCACTGCCTCCATCCTTCAATTGGAGACAAGCCAGCAACTGTCCTGCTTCCAGCTCTTTAGGAAGCTGGGAAAACACTCGCATTCCACAGTGCTCTTTCAGCGTTCTGGGAAAGTCTCATACAAAGGCAGCTGAACACCGTGTCTTTTCAGCCCTTAACTCACCAATCTGCAACATCTGCTTCTGCCGCATTTCCACCTTGCGAACCCGGCTCAGACGAAATGCCTACATCTTCCCCTCAAGCGACTGTGCTGATTCCCAAATGATTGAGCATCCACATGCTTAGGAGGCGATAAACTGCATGCCTTTTTCCAACCACCATTTTACACTGCTTAGAGAGCATCGGAAAGCAGCTATGTCAGAAAAGCCCCTTTGCTCTCAGCCATGCCCTCCATTTCTCTCGAGGTGCAAGGCACAAGGCACTGGTTCTGGATCCACCTCTCAATGGGAGACAAACCACATCTTGGCCTGCTTCAAGCTCTCTAGGAAGTGGAGAAAAAACTCCCTTTCCACAGTGCTCTTACAGCGTCCTGGGAACATCTCATACAAAGGTGGCGGAACGCCGTTTCATTTCGGCACTTCACTCGCCAGTCTGGGACATCTGCATCCTGCACGTTTCCACCTTGCCAACCCGGCTCAGACGAAATGCCTACATCTTCCCCTTGAGCAATGGGGATGAGGCCCATAGGATTGTGGTTCCACATGCTGAGGAGGAGAGAGACAATAGGCTTTTAACTAACCACGAAGTGCAACGGTTGGGAGAGTGTCAGAAAGCACCAATGGCAGAAAGACCCCTTTACTCTCAGCTGCACCCTCCATTGCTGTAGAGGTGGAAGGCACAAAGCACTGCCTCCATCCTTCAATCGGAGACAACTCACAAACTGTCTTGCCTCCAGCTCTTTAAGAAGCTGGGAAAGAACTCGCTATCCACAGTGCAGTTACAGTGTACGAGGAAACACTCATACAGAGGCAGCTCAAACGCCATTTCTTCCCAGTGCTTAACTGTCCGCTTTAGGACTTCCGCTTCTGCCACAGTTCCACCTTGCCAACCCGGCTCAGACGAAATGCCTACATCTTCCCCTTAAGCAACGGTGGCGACGCCCACATGATTGTGCTGCCACATGCTTAGCAGGAGCAGACAATAGGCTTTATACAAACCGCCATTGTGCACTTGGTCAGAGAGTGTCATAATGCACCTATGTCAGAAAGGGCCCTTTGCTCTCAGCCGTGCCCTCCATTGCTCTAGAGGTGGAAGGCAGAAAGCACTGCCTCCATCATTAAATTGGAGACAAGCCATAAACTGTCTTGCCTCCAGCTCTTTAGGAAGCTGACAAGCAACTCGCTTTCCATAGTCCTGTTACAGCAGACTGGGGAACTTCTCATACAAAGGCAGCTCAAATGGCATTTCTTCCCAGCCCTTAACTCGCAGCTTTAGGACTCCTGATTCTTCCGCAATTCCACCTGGCCAACCCTGCTCAGAAGAAATGCCTACATCTTCCTGTGAAGCAACTGGGCTGAGTCCCAAATGATTGAGCGTCCACGTGCTTAGGAGGCGATAGACTGCACGCCTTTTTCCAACCACCATTGTGCACAGCTGGAGAGAGCGTCGGAAAGCAGCTATGTCAGAAAGACCCCTTTGCTCTCAGCCGTGCCCTTCATTGCTCTAGACGTGGAATGCACAAGGCACTGGCTCCCCCCCTCAAGGGGCGACAAGCCACAGACCATCTTCCTTCCATCTCTTTAGGAAGCTGAGCAAGAACTCGCTTTCAACAGTGCTCTTTCTGTGTCCTGGCAACATCTCATACAAAGGCAGCTGATATGCCATTTCTTTTCAGCGCTTAACTCACAGATTTGGAACTTCTGCTCCTGCCACATTTCCAACTTGCCAAACCGGCTCAGACGAAATGTCTACATCTTCCCCTTCAGCAACGGTGACGAGGTCCATATGACTGTGCTTCCGCATGCTTAGCAGGAGCAGACAATAGGCTTTTTACAAACCGCCATTGTGCACTGGGTCAGAGAGTGTCAGAATGCACCTATGTCAGAAAGGGCCCTTTGCTCTCAGCCGTGCCCTCCATTGCTCTAGAGGTGGAAGGCACAAAGCACTGCCTCCATCCTTCAATTGGAGACAAGCCAGCAACTGGCCTGCTTCCAGCTCTTTAGGAAGCTGGGAAAGCACTCGCATTCCACAGTGCTCTTACAGCGTCCTGGGAACGTCTCATAAAATGGCAGCTGAAGACCGTGTCTTTTCAGCCCTTAACTCACCAATCTGCAACATCTGCTTCTGCCGCATTTCCACCTTGCTGACCCGGCTCAGACGAAATGCCTACATCTTCCCCTCAAGCGACTGTGCTGATTCCCAAATGATTGAGCATCCACATGCTTAGGAGGCGATAAACTGCATGCCTTTTTCCAACCACCATTTTACACTGCTTAGAGAGCGTCGGAAAGCAGCTATGTCAGAAAGGCCCCTTCGCTCTCAGCCATGCCCTCCATTGCTCTCGAGGTGGAAGGCACAAGGCACTGGTTCTGGATCCACCCCTCAATGTGAGACAAATCACATCTTGGCCTGCTTCCAGCTCTTTTGGAAGAGGAGAAGAAACTCCCTTTCCACAGTGCTCTTACAGCGTCCTGGGAACATCTCATACAAAGGAGGCTGATCGCCGTTTCTTTTCAGCACTTCACTCGCCAGTCTGGGACATCTGCATCCTGCACGTTTCCACCTTGCCAACGCGGCTCAGACGAAATGCCTACATCTTCCCCTTGAGCAATGGGGATGAGGCCCATAGGATTGTGGTTCCACATGCTGAGGAGGACAGAGACAATAGGCTTTTAACTAACCACGAAGTGCAACGCTTGGGAGAGAGTCAGAAAGCACCAATGGCAGAAAGACCCCTTTACTCTCAGCCGCGCCCTCCATTGCTGTAGAGGTGGAAGGCACAAAGCACTTCCTCCATCCTTCAATGGGAGACAAGCCACAATCTGTCTTGCCTCCAGCTCTTTATGAAGCTGGGAAGGAACTCGCTTTCCACAGTGCTGTTACAGCATACGAGGAAACTCTCATACAGAGGCAGCTCAAACGCCATTTCTTCCCAGGGCTTAACTGGCCGCTTTAGGACTTCCGCTTCTGCCACAGTTCCACCTTGCCAACCCGGCTCATACGAAATACCTACATCTTCCCCTTAAGCAACGGGGGCAAAGCCCACATGATTGTGCTGCCACATGCTTAGCAGGAGCAGACAATAGGCTTTTTACAAACTGCCATTGTGCACTGGGTGAGAGAGTGTCAGAATGCACCTATGTCAGAAAGGGCCCTTTGCTGTCAGCCGTGCCCTCCATTGCTCTAGAGGTGGAAGGCACAAAGCACTGCCTCCATCCTTCAATTGGAGACAAGCCATAAACTGTCTTGCCTCCAGCTCCTTAGGAAGGTGACAAACAACTCGCTTTCCACAGGCCTGTTACAGAAGACCGGGGAACTTCTCATACAAAGGCAGCTCAAATGGCATATCTTCCCAGTCCTTAGCTCGCAGCTTTAGGACTCCTGCTTCTGCCGCAATTCCACCTTGCCAACCCGGCTCAGACGAAATGCCTACATCTTCCCCTGAAGCAACTGGGCTGAGTCCCAAATGATTGAGCGTCCACGTGCTTAGGAGGCGATAGACTGCACGCCTTTTTCCAACCACCATTTTACACTGCTTAGAGAGCGTCGGAAAGCAGCTATGTCAGAAAGGCCCCTTTGCTCTCAGCCATGCCCTCCATTGCTCTCGAGGTGGAAGGCACAAGGCACTGGTTCTGGATCTACCCCTCAATGGGAGACAAACCACATCTTGGCCTGCTTCCAGCTCTTTAGGAAGTTCAGAAAAAACTCACTTTCCATAGTGCTCTTACAGCGTCCTGGGAAAATCTCATACAAATGAGGCTGAACGCCGTTTCTTTTCAGCACTTCACTCGCCAGTCTGGGACATCTGCATCCTGCACGTTTTCACCTTGCCAACCCGGCTCAGACGAAATACCTACAACTTCCCCTTGAGCAAATGGGTTGAGGCCCATAGGATTGTGGTTGCACATGCTGAGGTGGAGAGAGACAATAGGCTTTTAACTAACCACAAGTGCAATGGTTGGGAGAGTGCCAGAAAGCACCAATGGCAGTAACACCCCTTTACTCTCAGCCGCGCCCTCCATTGCTGTAGAGGTGGAAGGCACAAAGCACTGCCTCCATCCTTCAATGGGAGACAAGCCATAAACTGTCTTGCCTCCAGCTCTTTAGGAAGCTGAGAAAGAACTCGCTTTCCACAGTCCTGTTACAGCAGACCGGGGAACTTCTCATACAAAGGCAGCTCAAATGGCATTTCTTCCCAGCCCTTAACTCGCAGCTTTAGGACTCCTGCTTCTGCAGCAATTCCACCTGGGCAACCCGGCTCAGACGAAATGCCTACATCTTCCCCTGAAGCAACTGGGCTGAGTCCCAAATGATTGAGCGTCCACGTGCTTAGGAGGCGATAAACTGCATGCCTTTTTCCAACCACCATTTTACACTGCTTAGAGAGCGTCGGAATGCAGCTATGTCAGAAAGGCCCCTTTGCTCTCAGCCATGCCCTCCATTGCTCTCGAGGTGGAAGGCACAAAGCACTGGTTATGGATCCACCCCTCAATGGGAGACAAAACACATCTTGGCCTGCTTCCAGCTCTTTAGGAAGGGGAGGAAAAACTCCCTTTCCACACTGCTCTTAGAGCGTCCTGGGAACATCTCATACAAAGGAGGCTGAATGCCGTTTCTTTTCAGCACTTCACTCGCCAGTCTGGGACATCTGCATCCTGCACGTTTCCACCTTGCCAACCCGGCTCAGACGAATTGCCTACATTTTCCCTTGAGCAATGGGGATGAGGCCCATAGGATCGTGGTTCCACATGCTGAGGAGGAGAGAGACAATAGGCTTTTAACTAACCACGAAGTGCAATGGTTCGGAGAGTGTCAGAAAGCACCAATGGCAGAAACACCCCTTTACTCTCAGCCGCGCCCTCCATTGCTGTAGAGGTGGAAGGCACAAAGCACTGCCTCCATCCTTCAATGGGAGACAAGCCATAAACTGTCTTGCCTCCAGCTCTTTAGGAAGCTGGGAAAGAACTCGCTTTCCACAGTGCTGTTACAGCATATGAGGAAACTCTCATACAGAGGCAGCTCAAACGCCATTTCTTCCCAGGGCTTAACTGGCCGCTTTAGGACTTCCGCTTCTGCCACAGTTCCACCTTGCCAACCCGGCTCAAACGAAATGCCTACATCTTCCCCTTAAGCAACGGGGGCGAAGCCCACATGATTGTGCTGCCACATGCTTAGCAGGAGCAGACAATAGGCTTTTTACAAACCGCCATTGTGCAGTGGGTCAGAGAGTGTCAGAATGCACCTATGTCAGAAAGGGCCCTTTGCTCTCAGCCGTGCCCGCCATTGCTCTAGGGGTGGAAGGAACAAAGCACTGCCTCCATCCTTCAATTGGAGACAAGCCATAAACTGTCTTGCCTCCAGCTCTTTAGGAAGCTGACAAACAACTCGCTTTCCACAGTCCTGTTACAGCAGACCGGGGAACTTCTCATACAAAGGCAGCTCAAATGGCATTTCTTCCCAGCCCTTAACTCGCAGCTTAGGACTCCAGCTTCTGCCGCAATTCCACCTTGCCAACCCGGCTCAGACGAAATGCCTACATCTTCCCCTGAAGCAAATGGTCTGAGTCCCAAATGATTGAGCGTCCACGTGCTTAGGAAGCGATAGACTGCACGCCTTTTTCCAACTACCATTGCTCACTGCTGGAGAGAGTGTCGGAAAGCAGCTATGTCACAAAGACCCCTTTGCTCTCAGCCGTGCCCTTCATTGCTCTAGACGTGGAATGCACAATGCACTGGCTCCCCCCCTCAAGGGGCGACAAGCCACAGACCATCTTCCTTCCATCTCTTTAGGAAGCTGAGCAGGAACTCGCTTTCAACAGTGCTCTTTCTGTGTCCTGGCAACATCTCATACTAAGGCAGCTGATATGCCATTTCTTTTCAGCGCTTAACTCGCAGATTTGGAACTTCTGCTCCTGCCACATTTCCACCTTGCCAACCCGGCTCAGACGAAATGTCTACATCTTCCCCTTCAGCAACGGGGACGAGGCCCAGATGACTGAGCTTCCGCATGCTTAGCAGGAGCAGACAATAGGCTTTTTACAAACCGCCATTGTGCACTGGGTCAGAGAGTGTCAGAATGCACCTATGTCAGAAAGGGCCCTTTGCTCTCAGCCGTGCCCTCCATTGCTCTAGAGTTGGAAGGCACAAAGCACTGCCTCCATCCTTCAATTGGAGACAAGCCAGCAACTGTCCTGCTTCCAGCTCTTTAGGAAGCTGGGAAAGCACTCGCATTCCACAGTGCTCTTACAGCGTCCTGGGAACCTCTCATACAAAGGCACTTGAACACCGTGTCTTTTCAGCCCTTAACTCACCAATCTGCAACATCTGCTTCTGCCGCATTTCCACCTTGCCAACCCGGCTCAGACGAAATGCCTACATCTTCCCCTGAAGCGATTGTGCTGATTCCCAAATGATTGAGCATCCACATGCTTAGGAGGCGATAAACTGCATGCCTTTTTCCAACCACCATTTTACACTGCTTAGAGAGCGTCGGAAAGCAGCTATGTCAGAAAGGCCCCTTTGCTCTCAGCCATGCCCTCCATTGCTCTCGAGGTGGAAGGCACAAGGCACTGGTTTTGCATCCACCCCTCAATGGGAGACAAACCACATCTTGTCCTGCTTCCAGATCTTTAGGAAGTGGAGAAGAAACTCCCTTTCCACAGTGCTCTTACAGCGTCCTTGGACCATCTCATACAGAGGAGGCTGAACGCCGTTTCTTTTCAGCACTTAACTCGCCAGTCTGGGACATCTGCATCCTGCACGTTTCCACCTTGCCAACCCGGCTCAGACGAAATGCCTACATCTTCCCCTTGAGCAATGGGGATGAGGCCCATAGGATTCTGGTTCCACATGCTGAGGAGGAGAGAGACAATAGGCTTTAAACTAACCATGAAGTGCAACGGTTGGGAGAGTGTCAGAAAGCACCAATGGCAGAAACACCCCTTTACTCTGAGCCGCGCCCTCCATTGCTGTAGAGGTGGAAGGCACAAAGCACTGCCTCCATCCTTCAATTGGAGACAAGCCATAAACTGTCTTGCCTCCAGCTCTTTAGGAAGCTGGGAAAGAACTCGCTTTCCACAGTGCCGTTACAGCATAGAAGTTAACTCTCATACAGAGGCAGCTCAAACGCCATTTCTTCCCAGTGCTTATCTGGCTGCTTTAGGACTTCCGCTTCTGCCACAGTTCCACCTTGCCAACCCGGCTCAGACGAAATGCCTACATCTTCCCCTTAAGCAACGGGGACGAGGCCCACAAGATTGTGCTGCCACATGCTTAGCAGGAGCAGACAATAGGCTTTTTACAAACCGCCATTGTGCACTGGGTCAGAGAGTGTCAGAATGCACCTATGTCAGAAAGGGCCCTTTGGTCTCAGCCGTGCGCTCCATTGCTCTAGAGGTGGAAGGCACAAAGCACTGCCTCCATCCTTCAATTGGAGACAAGCCATAAACTGTCTTGCCTCCAGCTCTTTAGTAAGCTGACAAACAACTCGCTTTCCACAGTCCTGTTACAGCAGACGGGGGAACTTCGCATACAAAGGCAGCTCAAATGGCATTTCTTCCCAGCCCTTAACTCGCAGCTTTAGGACTCCTGCTTCTGCCGCAATTCCACCTTGCCAACCCGGCTCAGACGAAATGCCTACATCTTCCCCTGAATAAACTGGTCTGATTGCCATATGATTGAGCGTCCACGTGCTTAGGAGGCGATAGACTGCACGCCTTTTTCCAACCACCATTGTGCACTGCTGGAGAGAGTTTCGGAAAGCAGCTATGTCAGAAAGACCCCTTTGCTCTCAGCCGTGCCCTTCATTGCTCTAGACATGGAATGCACGACGCAATGGCTCCCCCCCTTCAAGGGGCGACAAGCCACAGACCATCTTCCTTCCATCTCTTTAAGAAGCTGAGCAACAACTCGCTTTCAACAGTGCTCTTTCTGTGTCCTGGCAACATCTCATACAAAGGCAGCTGATATGCCATTTCTTTTCAGCGCTTAACTCGCAGATTTGGAACTTCTGCTCCTGCCACAGTACCACCTGTCCAACCCGGCTCAGACGAAATGTCCACATCTTCCCCTTCAGCAGCGGGGACGAGGCCCAGATGACTGTGCTTCCGCATGCTTAGCAGGAGCAGACAAGAGGCTTTTTACAAACCGCCATTGTGCACTGGGTCAGAGAGTGTCAGAATGCACCTATGTCAGAAAGGGCCCTTTGCTCTCAGCCGTGCCCTCCATTGCTCTAGAGGTGGAAGGCTCAAAGCACTGCCTCCATCCTTCAATTGGAGACAAGCCAGCAACTGGCCTGCTTCCAGCTCTTTAGGAAGCTGGGAAAGCACTCGCATTCCACAGTGCTCTTGCAGCGTCCTGGGAACGTCTCATAAAAAGGCAGCTGAACACCGTGTCTTTTCAGCCCTTAACTCACCAATCTGCAACATCTCCTTCTGCCGCATTTCCACCTTGCCAACCCGGCTCAGACGAAATGCCTACATCTTCCCCTGAAGCGACTGTGCTGATTCCCAAATGATTGAGCATCCACATGCTTAGGAGGCGATAAACTGCATGCCTTTTTCCAACCACCATTTTACACTGCTTAGAGAGCGTCGGAAAGCAGCTATGTCAGAAAGGCCCCTTTGCTCTCAGCCATGCCCTCCATTGCTCTCGAGGTGGATGGCACAAGGCACTGGTTCTGGGTCCACCCTTCAATGGGAGACAAAACACATCTTGGCCTGTCTCCAGCTCTTTAGGAAGTGGAGAAAAAACTCTCTTTCCACAGTGCTCTTACAGCGTCCTGGGAACATCTCATACAAAGGAGGCTGAACGCCATTTCTTTTCAGTACTTCACTCGCCACTCTGGTACATCTGCATCCCGCACGTTTCCACCTTGCCAACCCGGCTCAGACGAAATGCCTACATCTTCCCCTTGAACAATGGGGATGACGCCCATAGGATTGTGGTTCCACATGCTGAGGAGGAAGAGACAATAGGCTTTTAACTAACCACGAAGTGCAATGGTTCGGAGAGCGTCAGAAAGCACCAATGGCAGAAACACCCCTTTACTCTCAGCTGCGCCCTCCATTGCTGTAGCGATGGAAGGCACAAAGCACTGCCTCCATCCATCAATGGGAGACAAGCCATAAACTGACTTGCCTCCAGCTCTTTAGGAAGCTGGGAAAGAACTCGCTTTCCACAGTGCTGTTACAGCATATGAGGAAACTCTCATACAGAGGCAGCTCAAACGCCATTTCTTCCCAGTGCTTAACTGGCCGCTTTAGGACTTCCGCTTCTGCCACACTTCCACCTTGCCAACCCGGCTCAGACGAAATGCGTACATCTTCCCCTTAAGCAACGGGGGCGAAGCCCACATGATTGTGCTGCCACATGCTTAGCAGGAGCAGACAATAGGCTTTTTACAAACCGCCATTGTGCACTGGGTCAAAGAGTGACAGAATGCACCTATGTCAGAAAGGGCCCTTTGCTCTCAGCCGTGCCCTCCATTGCTCTAGAGGTGGAAGTCACAAAGCACTGCCTCCATCCTTCAATTGGAGAAAAGCCTGCAACTGTCCTGCTTCCAGCTCTTGAGGAAGCTGGGAAAGCACTCGCATTCCGCAGTGCACTTACAGTGTCCTGGGAACGTCTTATACAAAGGCAGTTGAACACCGTGTCTTTTCAGCCCTTAACTCACCAATCTGCTACATCTGCTTCCGCCGCATTTCCACCTTGCCAACCCGGCTCAGACGAAATGCCTACATCTTCCCCTCAAGCGACTGTGCTGATTCCCAAATGATTGAGCATCCACATGCTTAGGAGGCCATAAACTGCATGCCTTTTTCCAACCACCATTTTACACTGCTTAGAGAGCGTCGGAAAGCAGCAATGTCAGAAAGGACCATTTGCTCTCAGCCATGCCCTCCATTGCTCTCGAGGTGGAAGGCACAAGGCACTGGTTCTGGATCCACCCCTCAATGGGAGACAAACCACATCTTGGCCTGCTTCCAACTCCTTAGGAATTGTAGAAAAATCTCCCTTTCCACAGTGCTCTTACAGCGTCCTGGGAACATCTCATACAAAGGAGGCTGTACGCCGTTTCTTTTCAGCACTTCACTCGCCAGTCTGGGACATCTGCATCCTGCACGTTTCCACCTTGCCAACCCAGCTCAGACGAAATGCCTACATCTTCCCCTTGAGCAATGGGGATGAGGCCCATAGGATTGTGGTTCCCCATGCTGAGGAGGAGAGAGACAATAGGCTATTAACTAACCACGAAGTGCAACGGTTGGGAGAGTGTCAGAAAGCACCAATGGCAGAAAGACCCCTTTACTCTCAGCTGCGCCCTCCATTGCTGTAGAGGTGGAAGGCACAAAGCACTGCCTCCATCCTTCAAGGTGAGACAAGCCATAAACTGTCTTGCCTCCAGCTCTTTAGGAAGCTGGGAAAGAACTCGCTTTCCACAGTGCTGTTACAGCATACGAGGAAACTCTCATACAGAGGCAGCTCAAACACCTTTTCTTCCCAGTGCTTAACTGGCCAGTTTAGGACTTCCGCTTCTGCAACAGTCCCACCTTGCCAACCCGGCTCAGACGAAATGCCTACATCTTCCCCTGAAGAAACTGGGCTGAGTCCCAAATGATGGAGCGTCCACGTGCTTAGGAGGCGATAGACTGCACGCCTTTTTCCAACCACCATTGTGCACTGCTGGAGAGAGTGTCGGAAAGCAGCTATGTCGGAAAGACCCCTTTGCTCTCAGGCGTGCCCTTCATTGCTCTAGCCGTGGAATGCACAATGCACTGGCTCCCCCCCTCAAGGGGCGACAAGCCACAGACCATCTTCCTTCCATCTCTTTAGGAAGCTGAGCAAGAACTCGCTTTCAACTGTGCTCTTTCTGTGTCCTGGCAACATCTCATACAAAGGCAGCTGATATGCCATTTCTTTTCAGCGCTTAACTCGCAGATTTGGAACTTCTGCTCCTGCCACATTTCCACCTTGCCAACCCGGCTCAGACGAAATGTCTACATCTTCCCCTTCAGCAACGGGGACGAGGCCCAGATGACTGTGCTTACGCATGCTTAGCAGGAGCACACGATAGGCTTTTTACAAACCGCCATTGTGCACTGGGTCAGAGAGTGTCAGAATGCACCTATGTCAGAAAGGGCCCTTTGCTCTCAGCCGTGCCCTCCATTGCTCTAGAGGTGGAAGGCACAAAGCACTGCCTCCATCCTTCAATTGGAGACAAGCCAGCAACTGTCCTGCTTCCAGCTCTTTAGGAAGCTGGGAAAACACTCGCATTCCACAGTGCTCTTTCAGCGTTCTGGGAAAGTCTCATACAAAGGCAGCTGAACACCGTGTCTTTTCAGCCCTTAACTCACCAATCTGCAACATCTGCTTCTGCCGCATTTCCACCTTGCGAACCCGGCTCAGACGAAATGCCTACATCTTCCCCTCAAGCGACTGTGCTGATTCCCAAATGATTGAGCATCCACATGCTTAGGAGGCGATAAACTGCATGCCTTTTTCCAACCACCATTTTACACTGCTTAGAGAGCATCGGAAAGCAGCTATGTCAGAAAAGCCCCTTTGCTCTCAGCCATGCCCTCCATTTCTCTCGAGGTGCAAGGCACAAGGCACTGGTTCTGGATCCACCTCTCAATGGGAGACAAACCACATCTTGGCCTGCTTCAAGCTCTCTAGGAAGTGGAGAAAAAACTCCCTTTCCACAGTGCTCTTACAGCGTCCTGGGAACATCTCATACAAAGGTGGCGGAACGCCGTTTCATTTCGGCACTTCACTCGCCAGTCTGGGACATCTGCATCCTGCACGTTTCCACCTTGCCAACCCGGCTCAGACGAAATGCCTACATCTTCCCCTTGAGCAATGGGGATGAGGCCCATAGGATTGTGGTTCCACATGCTGAGGAGGAGAGAGACAATAGGCTTTTAACTAACCACGAAGTGCAACGGTTGGGAGAGTGTCAGAAAGCACCAATGGCAGAAAGACCCCTTTACTCTCAGCTGCACCCTCCATTGCTGTAGAGGTGGAAGGCACAAAGCACTGCCTCCATCCTTCAATCGGAGACAACTCATAAACTGTCTTGCCTCCAGCTCTTTAAGAAGCTGGGAAAGAACTCGCTATCCACAGTGCAGTTACAGTGTACGAGGAAACACTCATACAGAGGCAGCTCAAACGCCATTTCTTCCCAGTGCTTAACTGTCCGCTTTAGGACTTCCGCTTCTGCCACAGTTCCACCTTGCCAACCCGGCTCAGACGAAATGCCTACATCTTCCCCTTAAGCAACGGTGGCGACGCCCACATGATTGTGCTGCCACATGCTTAGCAGGAGCAGACAATAGGCTTTATACAAACCGCCATTGTGCACTTGGTCAGAGAGTGTCATAATGCACCTATGTCAGAAAGGGCCCTTTGCTCTCAGCCGTGCCCTCCATTGCTCTAGAGGTGGAAGGCAGAAAGCACTGCCTCCATCATTAAATTGGAGACAAGCCATAAACTGTCTTGCCTCCAGCTCTTTAGGAAGCTGACAAGCAACTCGCTTTCCATAGTCCTGTTACAGCAGACTGGGGAACTTCTCATACAAAGGCAGCTCAAATGGCATTTCTTCCCAGCCCTTAACTCGCAGCTTTAGGACTCCTGATTCTTCCGCAATTCCACCTGGCCAACCCTGCTCAGAAGAAATGCCTACATCTTCCTGTGAAGCAACTGGGCTGAGTCCCAAATGATTGAGCGTCCACGTGCTTAGGAGGCGATAGACTGCACGCCTTTTTCCAACCACCATTGTGCACAGCTGGAGAGAGCGTCGGAAAGCAGCTATGTCAGAAAGACCCCTTTGCTCTCAGCCGTGCCCTTCATTGCTCTAGACGTGGAATGCACAAGGCACTGGCTCCCCCCCTCAAGGGGCGACAAGCCACAGACCATCTTCCTTCCATCTCTTTAGGAAGCTGAGCAAGAACTCGCTTTCAACAGTGCTCTTTCTGTGTCCTGGCAACATCTCATACAAAGGCAGCTGATATGCCATTTCTTTTCAGCGCTTAACTCACAGATTTGGAACTTCTGCTCCTGCCACATTTCCAACTTGCCAAACCGGCTCAGACGAAATGTCTACATCTTCCCCTTCAGCAACGGTGACGAGGTCCATATGACTGTGCTTCCGCATGCTTAGCAGGAGCAGACAATAGGCTTTTTACAAACCGCCATTGTGCACTGGGTCAGAGAGTGTCAGAATGCACCTATGTCAGAAAGGGCCCTTTGCTCTCAGCCGTGCCCTCCATTGCTCTAGAGGTGGAAGGCACAAAGCACTGCCTCCATCCTTCAATTGGAGACAAGCCAGCAACTGGCCTGCTTCCAGCTCTTTAGGAAGCTGGGAAAGCACTCGCATTCCACAGTGCTCTTACAGCGTCCTGGGAACGTCTCATAAAATGGCAGCTGAAGACCGTGTCTTTTCAGCCCTTAACTCACCAATCTGCAACATCTGCTTCTGCCGCATTTCCACCTTGCTGACCCGGCTCAGACGAAATGCCTACATCTTCCCCTCAAGCGACTGTGCTGATTCCCAAATGATTGAGCATCCACATGCTTAGGAGGCGATAAACTGCATGCCTTTTTCCAACCACCATTTTACACTGCTTAGAGAGCGTCGGAAAGCAGCTATGTCAGAAAGGCCCCTTCGCTCTCAGCCATGCCCTCCATTGCTCTCGAGGTGGAAGGCACAAGGCACTGGTTCTGGATCCACCCCTCAATGTGAGACAAATCACATCTTGGCCTGCTTCCAGCTCTTTTGGAAGAGGAGAAGAAACTCCCTTTCCACAGTGCTCTTACAGCGTCCTGGGAACATCTCATACAAAGGAGGCTGATCGCCGTTTCTTTTCAGCACTTCACTCGCCAGTCTGGGACATCTGCATCCTGCACGTTTCCACCTTGCCAACGCGGCTCAGACGAAATGCCTACATCTTCCCCTTGAGCAATGGGGATGAGGCCCATAGGATTGTGGTTCCACATGCTGAGGAGGACAGAGACAATAGGCTTTAAACTAACCACGAAGTGCAACGCTTGGGAGAGAGTCAGAAAGCACCAATGGCAGAAAGACCCCTTTACTCTCAGCCGCGCCCTCCATTGCTGTAGAGGTGGAAGGCACAAAGCACTGCCTCCATCCTTCAATGGGAGACAAGCCACAATCTGTCTTGCCTCCAGCTCTTTATGAAGCTGGGAAGGAACTCGCTTTCCACAGTGCTGTTACAGCATACGAGGAAACTCTCATACAGAGGCAGCTCAAACGCCATTTCTTCCCAGGGCTTAACTGGCCGCTTTAGGACTTCCGCTTCTGCCACAGTTCCACCTTGCCAACCCGGCTCATACGAAATACCTACATCTTCCCCTTAAGGAACGGGGGCAAAGCCCACATGATTGTGCTGCCACATGCTTAGCAGGAGCAGACAATAGGCTTTTTACAAACTGCCATTGTGCACTGGGTGAGAGAGTGTCAGAATGCACCTATGTCAGAAAGGGCCCTTTGCTGTCAGCCGTGCCCTCCATTGCTCTAGAGGTGGAAGGCACAAAGCACTGCCTCCATCCTTCAATTGGAGACAAGCCATAAACTGTCTTGCCTCCAGCTCCTTAGGAAGGTGACAAACAACTCGCTTTCCACAGGCCTGTTACAGAAGACCGGGGAACTTCTCATACAAAGGCAGCTCAAATGGCATATCTTCCCAGTCCTTAGCTCGCAGCTTTAGGACTCCTGCTTCTGCCGCAATTCCACCTTGCCAACCCGGCTCAGACGAAATGCCTACATCTTCCCCTGAAGCAACTGGGCTGAGTCCCAAATGATTGAGCGTCCACGTGCTTAGGAGGCGATAGACTGCACGCCTTTTTCCAACCACCATTTTACACTGCTTAGAGAGCGTCGGAAAGCAGCTATGTCAGAAAGGCCCCTTTGCTCTCAGCCATGCCCTCCATTGCTCTCGAGGTGGAAGGCACAAGGCACTGGTTCTGGATCTACCCCTCAATGGGAGACAAACCACATCTTGGCCTGCTTCCAGCTCTTTAGGAAGTGGAGAAAAAACTCCCTTTCCACAGTGCTCTTACAGCGTCCTGGGAACATCTCATACAAAGGAGGCTGAACGCCGTTTCTTTTCAGCACGTCACTCGCCAGTCTGGGACATCTGCATCCTGCACGTTTCCACCTTGCCAAACCGGCTCAGATGAAATGCCTACAACTTCACCTTGAGCAATGGGGATGAGGCCCATAGGATTGTGGTTGCACATGCTGAGGAGGAGAGAGACAATAGGCTTTTAACTAACCACGAATTGCAATGGTTGGGAGAGTGTCAGAAAGCTCCAATGGCAGAAACACCCCTTTACTCTCAGCCGCGCCCTCCATTGCTGTAGAGGTGGAAGGCACAAAGCACTGCCTCCATCCTTCAATGGGAGACAAGCCATAAACTGTCTTGCCTCCAGCTCTTTAGGAAGCTGAGAAAGAACTCGCTTTCCACAGTCCTGTTACAGCAGACCGGGGAACTTCTCATACAAAGGCAACTCCAATGGCATTTCTTCCCAGCCCTTAACTCGCAGCTTTAGGACTCCTGCTTCTGCCGCAATTCCACCAGGGCAACCCGCCTCAGACGAAATGCCTACATCTTCCCCTGAAGCAACTGGGCTGAGTCCCAAATGATTGAGCGTCCACGTGCTTAGGAGGCGATAGACTGCACGCCTTTTTCCAACCACCATTGAGCACTGCTGGAGAGAGTGTCGGAAAGCAGCTATGTCAGAAAGACCCCTTTGCTCTCAGCCGTGCCCTTCATTGCTCTAGACATGGAATGCACAAGGCACTGGCTCCCCCCCTCAAGGGGCGACAATCCACAGACCATATTCCTTCCATCTCTTTAGGATGCTGAGCAAGAACTCGCTTTCAACAGTGCTCTTTCTGTGTCCTGGCAACATCTCATACAAAGGCAGCTGATATGCCATTTCTTTTCAGCGCTTAACTCGCAGATTTGGAACTTCTGCTCCTGCCACATTTCTACCTTGCCAACCCGGCTCACACGAAATGTCTACATCTTCCCCTTCAGCAACGCTGACGAGGCCCAGATGACTGTGCTTCCGCATGCTTACCAGGAGCAGAAAATAGGCTTTTTACAAACCGCCATTGTGCACTGGGTCAGAGAGTGTCAGAATGCACCTATGTCAGAAAGGGCCCTTTGCTCTCGGCCGTGCCCTCCATTGCTCTAGAGGTGGAAGGCACAAAGCACTGTCTCCATCCTTCAATTGGAGACAAGCCAGCAACTGTCCTGCTTCCAGCTATTGAGGAAGCTGGTAAAGCACTCGCATTCCACAGTGCTCTTACAGCGTCCTGGGAACGTCTCATACAAAGGCAGCTGAACACCGTGTCTTTTCAGCCCTTAACTCACCAATCTGCAACATCTGCTTCTGCCGCATTTCCACCTTGCCAACCCGGCTCAGACGAAATGCCTACATCTTCCCCTGAAGCGACTGTGCTGATTCCCAAATGATTGAGCATCCACATGCTTAGGAGGCGATAAACTGCATGCCTTTTTTCAACCACCATTTTACACTGCTTAGAGAGCTTCGGAAAGCAGCTATGTCAGAAAGGCCCCTTTGCTCTCAGCCATGCCCTCCATTGCTCTCGAGTTGGAAGGCACAAGGCACTGGTTCTGGATCCACCCCTCAATGGGAGACAAACCACATTTGGCCTGCTTCCAGCTCTTTAGGAAGTTCAGAAAAAACTCACTTTCCATAGTGCTCTTACAGCGTCCTGGGAAAATCTCATACAAATGAGGCTGAACGCCGTTTCTTTTCAGCACTTCACTCGCCAGTCTGGGACATCTGCATCCTGCACGTTTTCACCTTGCCAACCCGGCTCAGACGAAATACCTACAACTTCCCCTTGAGCAAATGGGTTGAGGCCCATAGGATTGTGGTTGCACATGCTGAGGTGGAGAGAGACAATAGGCTTTTAACTAACCACAAGTGCAATGGTTGGGAGAGTGCCAGAAAGCACCAATGGCAGTAACACCCCTTTACTCTCAGCCGCGCCCTCCATTGCTGTAGAGGTGGAAGGCACAAAGCACTGCCTCCATCCTTCAATGGGAGACAAGCCATAAACTGTCTTGCCTCCAGCTCTTTAGGAAGCTGAGAAAGAACTCGCTTTCCACAGTCCTGTTACAGCAGACCGGGGAACTTCTCATACAAAGGCAGCTCAAATGGCATTTCTTCCCAGCCCTTAACTCGCAGCTTTAGGACTCCTGCTTCTGCCATAATTCCACCTTGCCAACCCGGCTCAGATGAAATGCCTACATCTTCCCCTTGAGCAATGGGGATGAGGCCCATAGGATTGTGGTTCCACATGCTGAGGAGGAGAGAGACAATAGGCTTTTAACTAATCACGAAGTGCAATGGTTGGGAGAGTGTCAGAAAGCACCAATATCAGAAAGACCCCTTTACTCTCAGCCGCGCCCTCCATTGCTGTAGAGGTGGAAGGCACAAAGCACTGCCTCCCTCCTTCAACGGGAGACAAGCCATAAACTGTCTTGCCTCCTGCTCTTTAGGAAGCTGGGAAAGAACTCGCTTTCCACAGTGCTCTTACAACATACGAGGAAACTCTCATGCAGAGGCAGCTCAAACGCCATTTCTCCCCTGTGCTTAACTGGCCGCTTTAGGACTTCCGCTTCTGCCACCGTTCCACCTTGCCAACCCGGCTCAGACGAAATGCCTACATCTTCCCCTTAAGCAACGGGGGCAAAGCCCACATGATTGTGCTGCCACATGCTTCGCAGGAGCAGACAATGGGCTTTTTACAAACCGCCATTGTGCACTGGGTCAGAGAGTGTCAGAATGCACCTATGTCAGAAAGGGCCCTTTGCTCTCAGCCGTGCCCTCCATTTCTTTAGAGGTGGAAGGCACAAGGCACTGCCTCCATCCTTCAATTGGAGACAAGCCATAAACTGTCTTGCCTCCAGCTCTTTAGGAAGCTGACAAACAACTCGCTTTCCACAGTCCTGTTACAGCAGACCGGGGAACTTCTCATACAAAGGCAGCTCCAATGGCATTTCTTCCCAGCCCTTAACTCGCAGCTTTAGGACTCCTGCTTCTGCTGCAATTCCACCTGGGCAACCCGGCTCAGACGAAATGCCTACATCTTCCCCTGAAGCAACTGGGCTGAGTCCCAAATGATTGAGCGTCCACGTGCTTAGGAGGCGATAAACTGCATGCCTTTTTCCAACCACCATTTTACACTGCTTAGAGAGCGTCGGAAAGCAGCTATGTCAGAAAGGCCCCTTTGCTCTCAGCCATGCCCTCCATTGCTCTCGAGGTGGAAGGCACAAAGCACTGGTTCTGGATCCACCCCTCAATGGGAGACAAAACACATCTTGGCCTGCTTCCAGCTCTTTAGGAAGGGGAGGAAAAACTCCCTTTCCACACTGCTCTTAGAGCGTCCTGGGAACATCTCATACAAAGGAGGCTGAATGCCGTTTCTTTTCAGCACTTCACTCGCCAGTCTGGGACATCTGCATCCTGCACGTTTCCACCTTGCCAACCCGGCTCAGACGAATTGCCTACATTTTCCCTTGAGCAATGGGGATGAGGCCCATAGGATCGTGGTTCCACATGCTGAGGAGGAGAGAGACAATAGGCTTTTAACTAACCACGAAGTGCAATGGTTCGGAGAGTGTCAGAAAGCACCAATGGCAGAAACACCCCTTTACTCTCAGCCGCGCCCTCCATTGCTGTAGAGGTGGAAGGCACAAAGCACTGCCTCCATCCTTCAATGGGAGACAAGCCATAAACTGTCTTGCCTCCAGCTCTTTAGGAAGCTGGGAAAGAACTCGCATTCCACAGTGCTGTTACAGCATATGAGGAAACTCTCATACAGAGGCAGCTCAAACGCCATTTCTTCCCAGGGCTTAACTGGCCGCTTTAGGACTTCCGCTTCTGCCACAGTTCCACCTTGCCAACCCGGCTCAGACAAAATACCTACATCTTCCCCTTAAGCAACGGGGGCGAAGCCCACATGATTGTGCTGCCACATGCTTAGCAGGAGCAGACAATAGGCATTTTACAAACCGCCATTGTGCACTGGGTCAGAGAGTGTCAGAATGCACCTATGTCAGAAAGGTCCCTTTGCTCTCAGCCGTGCCCTCCATTGCTCTAGAGGTGGAAGGCAGAAAGCACTGCCTCCATCCTTCAATTGGAGAAAAGCCATAAACTGTCTTGCCTCCAGCTCTTTAGGAAGCTGACAAACAACTCGCTTTCCACAGTCCTGTTACAGCAGACCGGGGAACTTCTCATACAAAGGCAGCTCCAATGGCATTTCTTCCCAGCCCTTAACTCGCAGGTTTAGGACTCCTGCTTCTGCCGCAATTCAACCTTGCCAACCCGGCTCAGACGACATGCCTACATCTTCCCCTTAAGCAACTGGTCTGAGTGCCAAATGATTGAGCGTCCACGTGCTTAGGAGGCGATAGACTGCACTCCTTTCTCCAGCCACCATTGTGCACTGCTGGAGAGAGTGTCGGAAAGCAGCTATGTCAGGAAGACCACTTTGCTCTCAGCCGTGCCCTTCATTGCTCTAGACGTGGAATGCACAATGCACTGGCTCGCCCCCTCAAGGGGCGACAAGCCACAGACCATCTTCCTTCCATCTCTTTAGGAAGCTGAGCAAGAACTCGCTTTCAACAGTGCTCTTTCTGTGTCGTGGCAAAATCTCTTACAAAGGCAGCTGATATGCAATTTCTGTTCAGCGCTTAAATCGCAGATTTGGAACTTCTGCTCCTGCCACATTGCCACCTGGCCAACCCGGCTCAGACGAAATGTCTACATCTTTCCCTTCAGCAACGGGGACGAGGCCCAGATGACTGAGCTTCCGCATGCTTAGCAGGAGCAGACAATAGGCTTTTTACAAACCGCCATTGTGCACTGGGTCAGAGAGTGTCAGAATGCACCTATGTCAGAAAGGGCCCTTTGCTCTCAGCCGTGCCCTCCATTGCTCTCGATGTGGAAGGCACAAGGCACTGGTTCTGGATCCACCCTCAATGGGAGACAAGCCACATCTTGTCCTGTCTCGAGCTATTTAGGAATTGAAGAAAAAGTCCCTTTCCACAGTGCTCTTACAGCGTCCTGGGAACATCTCATACAAAGGAGGCTGAACGCCGTTTCATTTCGGCACTTCACTCGCCAGTCTGAGACATCTGCATCCTGCACGTTTCCACCTTGCCTCCCCGGCTCAGGCGAAATGCCTACCTCTTCCCCTTGAGCAATGGGGATGAGGCCCATAGGATTGTGGTTCCGCAAGCTGAGGAGGAGAGAGACATTAGGCTTTTAACTTACCACGAAGTGCAACGGTTGGGAGAGTGTCAGAAAGCACCAATGGCAGAAAGACCCCTTTACTCTCAACCGCGCCCTCCATTGCTCTCGAGGTGGATGGCACAAGGCACTGGTTCTGGATCCACCCCTCAATGGGAGACAAACCACATCTTGTCCTGTCTCCAGCTCTTTAGGAAGTGGAGAAAAAACTCCCTTTCCACAGTGCTCTTACAGCGTCCTGGGAACATCTCATACAAAGGAGGTTGAACGCCGTTTCTTTTCAGCACTTCACTCGCCAGTCTGGGACATCAGCATGCTGCACAATTCCAACTTGCCAACCCGGCTCAGGCGAAATGCCTACATCTTCCCCTTGAGCAATGGGGATGAGGCCCATAGGATTGTGGTTCCACATGCTGAGGAGGAGAGAGACAATAGGCTTTTAACTAACCACGAAGTGCAACGGTTGGGAGAGTGTCAGAAAGCACCAATGGCTGAAAGACCCCTTTACTCTCAGCCGCGCCCTCCATTGCTGTAGAGGTGGAAGGCACAAAGCACTGCCTCCATCCTTCAATGGGAGACAAGCCATAAACTGTCTTGCCTCCAGCTCTTTAGGAAGCTGGGAAAAAACTCGCTTTCCACAGTGCTGTTACAGCATACGAGGAAACTCTCATACAGAGGCAGCTCAAACGCGATATCTTCCCAGTGCTTAACTGGCCGCTTTAGGACTTCCGCTTCTGCCACACTTCCACCTTGCCAACCCGGCTCAGACGAAATGCCTACATCTTCCCCTTAATCAACGGGGCCGAAGCCCACATGATTGTTCTGACACATGCTTAGCAGGAGCAGACAATAGGCTTTTTACAAACCGCCATTGGGCACTGGGTCAGAGAGTGTCAGAATGCACCTATGTCAGAAAGGGCCCTTTGCTCTCAGCAGTGCCCTCCATTGCTCTAGAGGTGGAAGGCACAAAGCACTGGCTCCATCCTTCAATTGGAGACAAGCCATAAACTGTCCTGCCTGCAGCTCTTTAGGAAGCTGACAAACAACTCGCTTTCCACAGTCCTGTTACAGCAGACTGGGGACTTCTCATACAAAGGCAGCTCAAATGGCATTTCTTCCCAGCTCTTAACTCGCAGCTTAGGACTCCAGCTTCTGCCGCAATTCCACCTTGCCAACCCGGCTCAGACGAAATGCCTACATCTTCCCCTGAAGCAAATGGTCTGAGTCCCAAATGATTGAGCGTCCACGTGCTTAGGAAGCGATAGACTGCACGCCTTATTCCAACCACCATTGCTCACTGCTGGAGAGAGTGTCGGAAAGCAGCTATGTCAGAAAGACCCCTTTGCTCTCAGCCGTGCCCTTCATTGCTCTAGACGTGGAATGCACAATGCACTGGCTCCCCCCCTCAAGGGGCGACAAGCCACAGACCATCTTCCTTCCATCTCTTTAGGAAGCTGAGCAGGAACTCGCTTTCAACAGTGCTCTTTCTGTGTCCTGGCAACATCTCATACAAAGGCAGCTGATATGCCATTTCTTTTCAGCGCTTAACTCGCAGATTTGGAACTTCTGCTCCTGCCACAGTACCACCTGTCCAACCCGGCTCAGACGAAATGTCTACATCTTTCCCTTCAGCAGCGGGGACGAGGCCCAGATGACTGTGCTTCCGCATGCTTAGCAGGAGCAGACAATAGGCTTTTTACAAACCGCCATTGTGCACTGGGTCAGAGAGTGTCAGAATGCACCTATGTCAGAAAGGGCCCTTTGCTCTCAGCCGTGCCCTCCATTGCTCTAGAGGTGGAAGGCACAAAGCACTGCCTCCATCCTTCAATTGGAGACAAGCCAGCAACTGTCCTGCTTCCAGCTCTTTAGGAAGCTGGGAAAGCACTCGCATTCCACAGTGCTCTTGCAGCGTCCTGGGAACGTCTCATAAAAACGCAGCTGAACACCGTGTCTTTTCAGCCCTTAACTCACCAATCTGCAACATCTGCTTCTGCCGCATTTCCACCTTGCCAACCCGGCTCAGTCAAAATGCCTACATCTTCCCCTGAAGCGACTGTGCTGATTCCCAAATGATTGAGCATCCACCTGCTTAGGAGGCCATAAACTGCATGCCTTTTTCCAACCACCATTTTACACTGCTTAGAGAGCGTCGGAAAGCAGCTATGTCAGAAAGGCCCCTTTGCTCTCAGCCATGCCCTCCATTGCTCTCGAGGTGAAAGGCACAAGGCACTGGTTCTGGGTCCACCCCTCAATGGGAGACAAAACACATCTTGGCCTATCTCCAGCTCTTTAGGAAGTGGAGAAAAAACTCTCTTTCCACAGTGCTCTTACAGCGTCCTGGGAACATCTCATACAAAGGAGGCTGAACGCCATTTCTTTTCAGCACTTCACTCGCCAGTCTGGTACATCTGCATCCCGCACGTTTCCACCTTGCCAACCCGGCTCAGACGAAATGCCTACATCTTCCCCTTGAACAATGGGGATGACGCCCATAGGATTGTGGTTCCAAATGCTGAGGAGGAAGAGACAATAGACTTTTAACTAACCACGATGTGCAATGGTTCGGAGAGTGTCAGAAAGCACCAATGGCAGAAACACCCCTTTACTCTCAGCTTCGCCCTCCATTGCTGTAGCGATGGAAGGCACAAAGCACTGCCTCCATCCATCAATGGGAGACAAGCCATAAACTGTCTTGCCTCCAGCTCTTTAGGAAGCTGGGAAAGAACTCGCTTTCCACAGTGCTGTTACAGCATATGAGGAAACTCTCATACAGAGGCAGCTCCAACGCCATTTCTTCCCAGTGCTTAACTGGCCGCTTTAGGACTTCCGCTTCTGCCACAGTTCCACCTTGCCAACCCGGCTCAGACGAAATGCGTACATCTTCCCCTTAAGCAACGGGGGCGAAGCCCACATGATTGTGCTGCCACATGCTTAGCAGGAGCAGACAATAGGCTTTTTACAAACCGCCATTGTGCACTGGGTCAGAGAGTGTCAGAATGCACCTATGTCAGAAAGGGCCCTATGCTCTCAGCAGTGCCCTCCATTGCTCTAGAGGTGGAAGGCACAAAGCACTGCCTCCATCCTTCAATTGGAGACAAGCCACAAACTGTATTGCCTCCAGCTCTTTAGGAAGCTGACAAACAACTCGCTTTCCACAGTCCTGTTACAGCAGACCGGGGAACTTCTCATACAAAGGCAGCTCCAATGGCATTTCTTCCCAGCCCTTAACTCGCAGCTTTAGGACTCCTGCTTCTGCCGCAATTCCACCTTGCCAACCCGGCTCAGACGAAATGCCTACATCTTCCCCTGAAGCAACAGGGCTGAGTCCCAAATGATTGAGCTTCCACGTGCTTAGGAGGCGATAGACTGCACGCCTGTTTCCAACCACCATTGCTCACTGCTGGAGAGAGTGTCGGAAAGCAGCTATGTCAGAAAGACCCCTTTGCTCTCAGCCGTGCCCTTCATTGCTCTAGACGTGGAATGCACAATGCACTGGCTCCCCCCCTCAAGGGGCGACAAGCCACAGACCATCTTCCTTCCATCTCTTTAGGAAGCTGAGCAGGAACTCGCTTTCAACAGTGCTCTTTCTGTGTCCTGGCAACATCTCATACAAAGGCAGCTGATATGCCATTTCTTTTCAGCGCTTAACTCGCAGATTTGGAACTTCTGCTCCTGCCACATTTCCACCTTGCCAACCCGGCTCAGACGAAATGTCTACATCTTCCCCTTCAGCAACGGGGACGAGGCCCAGATGACTGAGCTTCCGCATGCTTAGCAGGAGCAGACAATAGGCTTTTTACAAACCGCCATTGTGCACTGGGTCAGAGAGTGTCAGAATGCACCTATGTCAGAAAGGGCCCTTTGCTCTCAGCCGTGCCCTCCATTGCTCTAGAGGTGGAAGGCACAAAGCACTGCCTCCATCCTTCAATTGGAGACAAGCCAGCAACTGTCCTGCTTCCAGCTCTTTAGGAAACTGGGAAAGCACTCGCATTCCACAGTGCTCTTACAGCGTCCTGGGAACCTCTCATACAAAGGCAGTTGAACACCGTGTCTTTTCAGCCCTTAACTCACCAATCTGCAACATCTGCTTCTGCCGCATTTCCACCTTGCCAACCCGGCTCAGACGAAATGCCTACATCTTCCCCTCAAGCGATTGTGCTGATTCCCAAATGATTGAGCATCCACATGCTTAGGAGGCGATAAACTGCATGCCTTTTTCCAACCACCATTTTACACTGCTTAGAGAGCGTCGGAAGGCAGCTATGTCAGAAAGGCCCCTTTGCTCTCAGCCATGCCCTCCATTGCTCTCGAGGTGGAAGGCACAAGGCACTGGTTCTGCATCCACCCCTCAATGGGAGACAAACCACATCTTGTCCTGCTTCCAGATCTTTAGGAAGTGGAGAAGAAACTCCCTTTCCACAGTGCTCTTACAGCGTCCTTGGACAATCTCATACAAAGGAGGCTGAACGCCGTTTCTTTTCAGCACTTAACTCGCCAGTCTGGGACATCTGCATCCTGCACGTTTCCACCTTGCCAACCCGGCTCAGACGAAATGCCTACATCTTCCCCTTGAGCAATGGGGATGAGGCCCATAGGATTGTGGTTCCACATGCTGAGGAGGAGAGAGACAATAGGCTTTAAACTAACCATGAAGTGCAACGGTTGGGAGAGTGTCAGAAAGCACCAATGGCAGAAACACCCCTTTACTCTGAGCCGCGCCCTCCATTGCTGTAGAGGTGGAAGGCACAAAGCACTGCCTCCATCCTTCAATTGGAGACAAGCCATAAACTGTCTTGCCTCCAGCTCTTTAGGAAGCTGGGAAAGAACTCGCTTTCCACAGTGCCGTTACAGCATAGGAGTTAACTCTCATACAGAGGCAGCTCAAACGCCATTTCTTCCCAGTGCTTATCTGGCTGCTTTAGGACTTCCGCTTCTGCCACAGTTCCACCTTGCCAACCCGGCTCAGACGAAATGCCTACATCTTCCCTTTAAGGAACGGGGACGAGGCCCACAAGATGGTGCTGCCACATGCTTAGCAGGAGCAGACAATAGGCTTTTTACAAACCGCCATTGTGCACTGGGTCATCGAGTGTCAGAATGCACCTATGTCGGAAAGGGCCCTTTGCTCTCAGCCGTGCCCTCCATTGCTCTAGAGGTGGAAGGCACAAAGCACTGCCTCCATCCTTCAATTGGAGACAAGCCATAAACTGTCTTGCCTCCAGCTCTTTAGTAAGCTGACAAACAACTCGCTTTCCACAGTCCTGTTACAGCAGACGGGGGAACTTCGCATACAAAGGCAGCTCAAATGGCATTTCTTCCCAGCCCTTAACTCGCAGCTTAGGACTCCTGATTCTGCCGCAATTCCACCTTGCCAACCCGGCTCAGACGAAATGCCTACATCTTCCCCTGAAAAAACTGGTCTGATTGCCATATGATTGAGCGTCCACGTGCTTAGGAGGCGATAGACTGCACGCCTTTTTCCAACCACCATTGTGCACTGCTGGAGAGAGTGTCGGAAAGCAGCTATGTCAGAAAGACCCCTTTGCTCTCAGCCGTGCCCTTCATTGCTCTAGACATGGAATGCACGACGCAATGGCTCCCCCCCTTCAAGTGGCGACAAGCCACAGACCATCTTCCTTCCATCTCTTTAGGAAGCTGAGCAACAGCTCGCTTTCAACAGTGCTCTTTCTGTGTCCTGGCAACATCTCATACAAAGGCAGCTGATATGCCATTTCTTTTCAGCG
Organism: Equus caballus; assembly: GCF_041296265.1. Taxonomy (NCBI): domain Eukaryota; kingdom Metazoa; phylum Chordata; class Mammalia; order Perissodactyla; family Equidae; genus Equus; species Equus caballus. Next base: position 4,952,772 of record NC_091700.1, on the reverse strand, counting down.
CTTAACTCGCAGATTTGGAACTTCTGCTCCTGCCACAATTCCTGCTTGCCAACCCGGCTCAGACGAAATGTCTACATGTTCCCCTTCAGCAGCGGGGACGAGGCCCAGATGACTGTGCTTCCGCATGCTTAGCAGGAGCAGACAAGAGGCTTTTTACAAACCGCCATTGTGCACTGGGTCAGAGAGTGTCATAATGCACCTATGTCAGAAAGGGCCCTTTGCTCTCTGCCGTGCCCTCCATTGCTCTAGAGGTGGAAGGCACAAAGCACTGCCTCCATCCTTCAATTGGAGACAAGCCAGCAACTGTAGTGCTTCCAGCTGTTTAGGAAGCTGGGAAAGCACTCGCATTCCACAGTGCTCTTGCAGCGTCCTGGGAACGTCTCATACAAAGGCAGCTGAACACCGTGTCTTTTCAGCCCTTAACTCACCAATCTGCAACATCTGCTTCTGCCGCATTTCCACCTTGCCTACCCGGCTCAGGCGAAATGCCTACATCTTCCCCTGAAGCGACTGTGCTGATTCCCAAATGATTGAGCATCCACATGCTTAGGAGGCGATAAACTGCATGCCTTTTTCCAACCACCATTTTACACTGCTTAGAGAGCGTCGGAAAGCAGCTATGTCAGAAAGGCCCCTTTGCTCTCAGCCATGCCCTCCATTGCTCTCGAGGTGGATGGCACAAGGCACTGGTTCTGGATCCACCCCTCAATGGGAGACAAACCACATCTTGTCCTGTCTCCAGCTCTTTAGGAAGTGGAGAAAAAACTCCCTTTCCACAGTGCTCTTACAGCGTCCTGGGAACATCTCATACAAAGGAGGTTGAACGCCGTTTCTTTTCAGCACTTCACTCGCCAGTCTGGGACATCTGCATGCTGCACAATTCCAACTTGCCAACCCGGCTCAGGTGAAATGCCTACATCTTCCCCTTGAGCAATGGGGATGAGGCCCATAGGATTGTGGTTCCACATGCTGAGGAGGAGAGAGACAATAGGCTTTTAACTAACCACGAAGTGCAACGGTTGGGAGAGTGTCAGAAAGCACCAATGGCTGAAAGACCCCTTTACTCTCAGCCGCGCCCTCCATTGCTGTAGAGGTGGAAGGCACAAAGCACTGCCTCCATCCTTCAATGGGAGACAAGCCATAAACTGTCTTGCCTCCAGCTCTTTAGGAAGCTGGGAAAGAACTCGCTTTCCACAGTGCTGTTACAGCATACGAGGAAAATTTCATACAGAGGCAGCTCAAACGCGATATCTTCCCAGTGCTTAACTGGCCGCTTTAGGACTTCCGCTTCTGCCACACTTCCACCTTGCCAACCCGGCTCAGACGAAATGCCTACATCTTCCCCTTAATCAACGGGGCCGAAGCCCACATGATTGTGCTGCCACATGCTTAGCAGGAGCAGACAATAGGCTTTTTACAAACCGCCATTGTGCACTGGGTCAGAGAGTGTCAGAATGCACCTATGTCAGAAAGGGCCCTTTGCTCTCAGCCGTGCCCTCCATTGCTCTAGAGGTGGAAGGCACAAAGCACTGCCTCCATCCTTCAATTGGACACAAGCCATAAACTGTCCTGCCTGCAGCTCTTTAGGAAGCTGACAAACAACTCGCTTTCCACAGTCCTGTTAGAGCAGACTGGGGACTTCTCATACAAAGGCAGCTCAAATGGCATTTCTTCCCAGCTCTTAACTCGCAGCTTAGGACTCCAGCTTCTGCCACAATTCCACCTTGCCAACCCGGCTCAGACGAAATGCCTACATCTTCCCCTGAAGCAAATGGTCTGAGTCCCAAATGATTGAGCGTCCACGTGCTTAGGAAGCGATAGACTGCACGCCTTTTTCCAACCACCATTGCTCACTGCTGGAGAGAGTGTCGGAAAGCAGCTATGTCAGAAAGACCCCTTTGCTCTCAGCCGTGCCCTTCATTGCTCTAGACGTGGAATGCACAATGCACTGGCTCCCCCCCTCAAGGGGAGACAAGCCACAGACCATCTTCCTTCCATCTCTTTAGGAAGCTGAGCAGGAACTCGCTTTCAACAGTGCTCTTTCTGTGTCCTGGCAACATCTCATACAAAGGCAGCTGATATGCCATTTCTTTTCAGCGCTTAACTCGCAGATTTGGATCTTCTGCTCCTGCCACATTTCCACCTTGCCAACCCGGCTCAGACGAAATGTCTACATCTTCCCCTTCAGCAACGGGGACGAGGCCCAGATGACTGAGCTTCCGCATGCTTAGCAGGAGCAGACAATAGGCTTTTTACAAACCGCCATTGTGCACTGGGTCAGAGAGTGTCAGAATGCACCTATGTCAGAAAGGGCCCTTTGCTCTCAGCCGTGCCCTCCATTGCTCTAGAGGTGGAAGGCACAAAGCACTGCCTCCATCCTTCAATTGGAGACAAGCCAGCAACTGTCCTGCTTCCAGCTCTTTAGGAAACTGGGAAAGCACTCGCATTCCACAGTGCTCTTACAGCGTCCTGGGAACCTCTCATACAAAGGCAGTTGAACACCGTGTCTTTTCAGCCCTTAACTCACCAATCTGCAACATCTGCTTCTGCCGCATTTCCACCTTGCCAACCCGGCTCAGACGAAATGCCTACATCTTCCCCTCAAGCGATTGTGCTGATTCCCAAATGATTGAGCATCCACATGCTTAGGAGGCGATAAACTGCATGCCTTTTTCCAACCACCATTTTACACTGCTTAGAGAGCGTCGGAAAGCAGCTATGTCAGAAAGGCCCCTTTGCTCTCAGCCATGCCCTCCATTGCTCTCGAGGTGGAAGGCACAAGGCACTGGTTCTGCATCCACCCCTCAATGGGAGACAAACCACATCTTGTCCTGCTTCCAGATCTTTAGGAAGTGGAGAAGAAACTCCCTTTCCACAGTGCTCTTACAGCGTCCTTGGACCATCTCATACAAAGGAGGCTGAACGCCGTTTCTTTTCAGCACTTAACTCGCCAGTCTGGGACATCTGCATCCTGCACGTTTCCACCTTGCCAACCCGGCTCAGACGAAATGCCTACATCTTCCCCTTGAGCAATGGGGATGAGGCCCATAGGATTGTGGTTCCACATGCTGAGGAGGAGAGAGACAATAGGCTTTAAACTAACCATGAAGTGCAACGGTTGGGAGAGTGTCAGAAAGCACCAATGGCAGAAACACCCCTTTACTCTGAGCCGCGCCCTCCATTGCTGTAGAGGTGGAAGGCACAAAGCACTGCCTCCATCCTTCAATTGGAGACAAGCCATAAACTGTCTTGCCTCCAGCTCTTTAGGAATCTGGGAAAGAACTCGCTTTCCACAGTGCCGTTACAGCATAGGAGTTAACTCTCATACAGAGGCAGCTCAAACGCCATTTCTTCCCAGTGCTTCTCTGGCTGCTTTAGGACTTCCGCTTCTGCCACAGTTCCACCTTGCCAACCCGGCTCAGACGAAATGCCTACATCTTCCCCTTAAGGAACGGGTACGAGGCCCACAAGATTGTGCTGCCACATGCTTAGCAGGAGCAGACAATAGGCTTTTTACAAACCGCCATTGTGCACTGCTGGAGAGAGTGTCAGAATGCACCTATGTCAGAAAGGGCCCTTTGCTCTCAGCCGTGCCCTCCATTGCTCTAGAGGTGGAAGGCACAAAGCACTGCCTCCATCCTTCAATTGGAGACAAGCCATAAACTGTCTTGCCTCCAGCTCTTTAGTAAGCTGACAAACAACTCGCTTTCCACAGTCCTGTTACAGCAGACGGGGGAACTTCTCATACAAAGGCAGCTCAAATGGCATTTCTTCCCAGCCCTTAACTCGCAGCTTAGGACTCCTGATTCTGCCGCAATTCCACCTTGCCAACCCGGCTCAGACGAAATGCCTGCATCTTCCCCTGAATAAACTGGTCTGATTGCCATATGATTGAGCGTCCACGTGCTTAGGAGGCGATAGACTGCAAGCCTTTTTCCAACCACCATTGTGCACTGCTGGAGAGAGTGTCGGAAAGCAGCTATGTCAGAAAGACCCCTTTGCTCTCAGCCGTGCCCTTCATTGCTCTAGACATGGAATGCACGACGCAATGGCTCCCCCCCTTCAAGGGGTGACAAGCCACAGACCATCTTCCTTCCATCTCTTTAGGAAGCTGAGCAACAACTCGCTTTCAACAGTGCTCTTTCTGTGTCCTGGCAACATCTCATACAAAGGCAGCTGATATGCCATTTCTTTTCAGCGCTTAACTCGCAGATTTGGAACTTCTGCTCCTGCCACATTTCCACCTTGCCAACCCGGCTCAGACGAAATGTCTACATCTTCCCCTTCAGCAACGGGGACGAGGCCCAGATGACTGTGCTTCCGCATGCTTAGCAGGAGCAGAAAATAGGCTTTTTACAAACCGCCATTGTGCACATGGTCAGAGAGTGTCAGAATGCACCTATGTCAGAAAGGGCCCTTTACTCTCTGCCGTGCCCTCCATTGCTCTAGAGGTGGAAGGCACAAAGCACTGCCTCCATCCTTCAATTGGAGACGAGCCAGCAACTGTCCTGCTTCCAGCTCTTTAGGAAGCTGGGAAAGCACTCGCATTCCACAGTGCTCTTACAGGGTCCTGGGAACGTCTCATACAAAGGCAGCTGAACACCGTGTCTTTTCAGCCCTTAACTCACCAATCTGCAACATCTGCTTCTGCCGCATTTCCACCTTGCCAACCCGGCTCAGACGAAATTCCTACATCTTCCACTCAAGCGACTGTGCTGATTCCCAAATGATTGAGCATCCACATGCTTAGGAGGCGATAAACTGCAAGCCTTTTTCCAACCACCATTTTACACTGCTTAGAGAGCGTCGGAAAGCAGCTATGTCAGAAAGGCCCCTTTGCTCTCAGCCATGCCCTCCATTGCTCTCAAGGTGGAAGGCACAGAGCACTGGTTCTGGATCCACCCCTCAATGGGAGACAAACCACATCTTGGCCTGCTTCCAGATCTTTAGGAAGTGGAGAAAAAACACCCTTTCCACACTGCTCTTACAGCGTCCTGGGAACACCTCATACAAAGGAGGCTGAACGCCGTTTCTTTTCAGCACTTCACTCGCCAGTCTGGGACATCTGCATCCTGCACGTTTCCACCTTGCCAACCCGGCTCAGACGAAATGCCTACATCTTCCCCTTGAACAATGGGGATGAGGCCCATAGGATTGTGGTTCCACATGCTGAGGATGAGACAGACAATAGGCTTTTATCTAACCACGAAGTGCAATGGTTCGGAGAGTGTCAGAAAGCACCAATGGCAGAAAGACCCCTTTACTCTGAGCCGCGCCCTCCATTGCTGTAGAGATGGAAGGCACAAAGCACTGCCTCCATCCTTCAATGGGAGACAAGCCATATACTGTCTTGCCTCCAGCTCTTTAGGAAGCTGGGAAAGAACTCGCTTTCCACAGTGCTGTTACAGCGTCCTGGGAACATATCATACAAAGGAGGCTGAACGCCGTTTCTTTTCAGCACTTCACTCGCCAATCTGGGACATCTGCATCCTGCACGTTTCCACCTTGCCAACCCGGCTCAGACGAAATGCCTACATCTTCCCCTTGAGCAATGTGGATGAGGCCCATAGGATTGTGGTTTCACATGCTGAGGAGGAAGAGACAATAGGGTTTTAACTAACCACGAAGTGCAATGGTTGGGAGAGTGTCAGAAAGCACCAACGGCAGAAAGACCCCTTTACTCTCAGCCGCGCCCTCCATTGCTGTAAAGGTGGAAGGCACAAAGCACTGCCTCCATCCTTCAATGGGAGACAAGCCATAAACTGTCTTGCCTCCAGCTCTTTAGGAAGCTGAGAAATAACTCGCTTTCCACAGTGCTGTTACAGCATACGAGGAAACTCTCATGCAAAGGCAGCTCAAACGCCATATCTTCCCAGTGCTTAACTGGCCGCTTTAGGACTTCCGCTTCTGCCACAGTTCCACCTTGCCAACCCGGCTCAGATGAAATGCCTACATCTTCCCCTTAAGCAACGGGGGCGAAGCCCACATGATTGTGTTTCCACATGCTTAGCAGGAGCAGACAATAGGCTTTTTACAAACCGCCATTGTGCACTGGGTCAGACAGTGTCAGAATGCACCTATGTCAGAAAGGGCCCTTTGCTCTCAGCCGTGCCTCCATTGCTCTAGAGGTGGAAGGCACAAAGCACTGCCTCCATCCTTCAATTGGAGACAAGCCATAAACTGTCTTGCCTCCAGCTCTTTAGGAAGCTGACAAACAACTCGCTTTCCACAGTCCTGTTACAGCACACCGGGGAACTTCTCATACAAAGGCAGCTCAAATGGCATTTCTTCCCAGCCCTTAACTCGCAGCTTTAGGACTCCTGCTTTTGCCGCAATGCCACATTGCCAACCCGGCTCAGACGAAATGCCTACATCTTCCCCTGAATAAACTGGTCTGATTGCCAAATGATTGAGCGTCCACGTGCTTAGGAGGCGATAGACTGCACGCCTTTTTCCAACCACCATTGTGCACTGCTGGAGAGAGTGTCGGAAAGCAGCTATGTCAGAAAGACCCCTTTGCTCTCAGCCGTGCCCTTCATTGCTCTAGACGTGGAATGCACAAGGCACTGGCTCCCCCCCTCAAGGGGCGACAAGCTACAGACCATCTTCCATCCATCTCTTTAGGAAGCTGAGCAAGAACTCGCTTTCAACAGTGCTCTTTCTGTGTCCCGGCAACATCTCATACAAAGGCAGCTGATATGCCATTTCTTTTCAGCGCTTAACTCGCAGATTTGTATCTTCTGCTCCTGCCACATTTCCAGGTTGCCAACCCGGCTCAGACATAATGTCTACATCTTCCCCTTCAGCAACGGGGATGAGGCTCAGATGACTGTGCTTCCGCATGCTTAGCAGGAGCAGAGAATAGGCTTTTTACAACCCGCCATTGTGCACTGGGTCAGAGAGTGTCAGAATGCACCTATGTCAGAAAGGGCCCTTTGCTCTCAGCCGTGCCCTCCATTGCTGTAGAGGTGGAGGGCACAAAGCACTGCCTCCATCCTTCAATTGGAGACAAGCCAGCAACTGTCCTGCTTCCAGCTCTTTAGGAAGCTGGGAAAGCACTCGCATTCCACAGTGCTCTTACAGCATCCTGGGAACGTCTCATACAAAGGCAGCTGAACACCGTGTCTTTTCAGCCCTTAACTCACCAATCTGCAACATCTGCTTCTGCCGCATTTCCACCTTGCCAACCCGGCTCAGACGAAATGCCTACATCTTCCCCTCAAGCGATTGTGCTGATTCCCAAATGATTGAGCATCCACATGCTTAGGAGGCGATAAACTGCATGCCTTTTTCCAACCACCATTTTACACTGCTTAGAGAGTGTCGGAAAGCAGCTATGTCAGAAAGGCCCCTTTGCTCTCAGCCATGCCCTCCATTGCTCTCGAGGTGGAAGGCACAAGGCACTGGTTCTGCATCCACCCCTCAATGGGAGACAAACCACATCTTGTCCTGCTTCCAGATCTTTAGGAAGTGGAGAAGAAACTCCCTTTCCACAGTGCTGTTACAGGGTCCTTGGACCATCTCATACAAAGGAGGCTGAACGCCGTTTCTTTTCAGCACTTAACTCGCCAGTCTGGGACATCTGCATCCTGCACGTTTCCACCTTGCCAACCCGGCTCAGACGAAATGCCTACATCTTCCCCTTGAGCAATGGGGATGAGGCCCATAGGATTGTGGTTCCACATGCTGAGGAGGAGAGAGACAATAGGCTTTAAACTAACCATGAAGTGCAACGGTTGGGAGAGTGTCAGAAAGCACCAATGGCAGAAACACCCCTTTACTCTGAGCCGCGCCCTCCATTGCTGTAGAGGTGGAAGGCACAAAGCACTGCCTCCATCCTTCAATTGGAGACAAGCCATAAACTGTCTTGCCTCCAGCTCTTTAGGAAGCTGGGAAAGAACTCGCTTTCCACAGTGCCGTTACAGCATAGGAGTTAACTCTCATACAGAGGCAGCTCAAATGCCATTTCTTCCCAGTGCTTATCTGGCTGCTTTAGGACTTCCGCTTCTGCCACAGTTCCACCTTGCCAACCCGGCTCAGACGAAATGCCTACATCTTCCCCTTAAGGAACGGGGACGAGGCCCACAAGATTGTGCTGCCACATGCTTAGCAGGAGCAGACAATAGGCTTTTTACAAACCGCCATTGTGCACTGCTGGAGAGAGTGTCACAATGCACCTATGTCAGAAAGGGCCCTTTGCTCTCAGCCGTGCCCTCCATTGCTCTAGAGGTGGAAGGCACAAAGCACTGCCTCCATCCTTCAATTGGAGACAAGCCATAAACTGTCTTGCCTCCAGCTCTTTAGTAAGCTGACAAACAACTCGCTTTCCACAGTCCTGTTACAGCAGACGGGGGAACTTCGCATACAAAGGCAGCTCAAATGGCATTTCTTCCCAGCCCTTAACTCGCAGCTTAGGACTCCTGATTCTGCCGCAATTCCACCTTGCCAACCCGGCTCAGACGACTTGCCTACATCTTCCCCTTGAACAATGGGGATGAGGCCCATAGGATTGTGGTTCCACATGCTGAGGAGGAGACAGAAAATAGGCTTTTATCTAACCACGAAGTGCAATGGTTCGGAGAGTGTCAGAAAGCACCAATGGCAGAAAGACCCCTTTACTCTGAGCCGCGCCCTCCATTGCTGTAGAGATGGAAGGCACAAAGCACTGCCTCCATCCTTCAATGGGAGACAAGCCATATACTGTCTTGCCTCCAGCTCTTTAGGAAGCTGGGAAAGAACTCGCTTTCCACAGTGCTGTTACAGCGTCCTGGGAACATCTCATACAAAGGAGGCTGAACGCCGTTTCTTTTCAGCACTTCACTCGCCAATCTGGGACATCTGCATCCTGCACGTTTCCACCTTGCCAACCCGGCTCAGACGAAATGCCTACATCTTCCCCTTGAGCAATGTGGATGAGGCCCATAGGATTGTGGTTTCACATGCTGAGGAGGAAGAGACAATAGGGTTTTAACTAACCACGAAGTGCAATGGTTGGGAGAGTGTGAGAAAGCACCAACGGCAGAAAGACCCCTTTACTCTCAGCCGCGCCCTCCATTGCTGTAAAGGTGGAAGGCACAAAGCACTGCCTCCATCCTTCAATGGGAGACAAGCCATAAACTGTCTTGCCTCCAGCTCTTTAGGAAGCTGAGAAAGAACTCGCTTTCCACAGCGCCGTTACAGCATACGAGGAAACTCTCATGCAAAGGCAGCTCAAACGCCATATCTTCCCAGTGCTTAACTGGCCGCTTTAGGACTTCCGCTTCTGCCACAGTTCCACCTTGCCAACCCGGCTCAGACGAAATGCCTACATCTTCCCCTTAAGCAACGGGGGAGAAGCCCACATGATTGTGTTTCCACATGCTTACCAGGAGCAGACAATAGGCTTTTTACAAACCGCCATTGTGCACTGGGTCAGACAGTGTCAGAATGCACCTATGTCAGAAAGGGCCCTTTGCTCTCAGCCGTGCCCTCCATTGCTCTAGAGGTGGAAGGCACAAAGCACTGCCTCCATCCTTCAATTGGAGACAAGCCATAAACTGTCTTGCCTGCAGCTCTTTAGGAAGCTGACAAACAACTCGCTTTCCACAGTCCTGTTACAGCAGACCGGGGAACTTCTCATACAAAGGCAGCTCCAATGGCATTTCTTCCCAGCCCTTAACTCGCAGCTTTAGGACTCCTGCTTCTGCCGCAATTCCACCTTGCCAACGCAGCTCAGACAAAATGCCTACATCTTCCCCTGAAGCAACTGGGCTGAGTCCCAAATGATTGAGCGTCCACGTGCTTAGGAGGCGATAGACTGCATGCCTTTTTCCAACCACCATTGTGCACTGCTGGAGAGAGTTACGGAAAGCAGCTATGTCAGAAAGGCCCCTTTACTCTCAGCCGTGCCCTTCATTGCTGTAGACGTGGAATGCACAATGCACTGGCTCCCCCCCTCAAGGGGCGAAAAGCCACAGACCATCTTCCTTCCATCTCTTTAGGAAGCTGAGCAAGAACTCGCTTTCAACAGTGCTCTTTCTGTGTCCTGGCAACATCTCATACAAAGGCAGCTGATATGCCATTTCTTTTCAGCGCTTAACTCGCAGATTTGGAACTTCTGCTCCTGCCACATTTCCACCTTGTCAACCCGGCTCAGACGAAATGTCTACATCTTCCGCTTCAGCAACGGGGACGAGGCCCAGATGATTGTGCTTCCGCATGCTTAGCAGGAGCAGACAATAGGCTTTTTACAAACCGCCATTGTGCACTGGGTCAGAGAGTGTCAGAATGCACCTATGTCAGAAAGGGCCCTTTGCTCTCAGCCGTGCCCTCCATTGATCTAGAGGTGGAAGGCACAAAGCACTGCCTCCATCCTTCAATTGGAGAAAAGCCTGCAACTGTCCTGCTTCCAGCTCTTGAGGAAGCTGGGAAAGCACTCGCATTCCACAGTGCACTTACAATGTCCTGGGAACGTCTTATACAAAGGCAGCTGAACACCGTGTCTTTTCAGCCCTTAACTCACCAATCTGCAACATCTGCTTCTGCCGCATTTCCACCTTGCCAACCCGGCTCAGACGAAATGCCTACATCTTCCCCTCAAGCGACTGTGCTGATTCCCAAATGATTGAGCATCCACATGCTTAGGAGGTGATAAACTGCATGCCTTTTTCCAACCACCATTTTACACTGCTTAGAGAGCGTCAGAAAGCAGCTATGTCAGAAAGGCCCCTCTGCTCTCAGCCATGCCCTCCATTGCTCTCGATGTGGAAGGCACAAGGCACTGGTTCTGGATCCACCCTCAATGGGAGACAAGCCACATCTTGTCCTGTCTCCAGCTATTTAGGAATTGAAGAAAAAGTCCCTTTCCACAGTGCTCTTACAGCGTCCTGGGAACATCTCATACAAAGGAGGCTGAACGCCTTTTCATTTCAGCACTTCACTCGCCAGTCTGGGACATCTGCATCCTGCACGTTTCCACTTTGCCAACCCGGCTCAGACGGAATGCCTACATCTTCCCCTTGAGCAAAGGGGATGAGGCCCATAGGATTGTGGTTCCACATGCTGAGGAGGAGAGAGACAATAGGCTTTTAACTCACCACGAAGTGCATTGGTTGGGAGAGTGTCAGAAAGCACCAATGGCAGAAACACCCCTTTACTCTCAGCCGCGCCCTCCATTGCTGTAGAGGTGGAAGGCACAAAGCACTGCCTCCATCATTCAATGGGAGACCAGCCGTAAACTGTCTTGCCTCCAGCTCTCTAGGAAGCTGGGATAGAACTCGCTTTCAACAGTGCTGTTGCTGCATAGGAAGAAACTCTCATACAGAGGCAGCTCAAACGCCATTTCTTCCCAGTGCTTAACTGGCTGCTTTAGGACTTCCGCTTCTGCCACAGTTCGACCTTGCCAACACGGCTCAGACGAAATGCCTACATCTTCCCCTTAAGCGACGGGGGAGAAGCCCACATGATTGTGCTGCCACATGCTTAGCAGGAGCAGACAATAGGCTTTTTACAAACCGCCATTGTGCACTGGGTCAGAGAGTGTCAGAATGCACCTATGTCAGAAAGGGCCCTTTGCTCTCAGCCGTGCCCTCCATTGCTCTAGAGGTGGAAGGCACAAAGCACTGCCTCCATCCTTCAATTGGAGACAAGCCATAAACTCTCTTGCCTCCAGCTCTTTAGGAAGCTGACAAACAACTCGCTTTCCACAGTCCTTTTACAGCAGACCGGGGATCTTCTCATACAAAGGCAGCTCCAATGATATTTCTTCCCAGCCCTTAACTCGCAGCTTTAGGACTCCAGCTTCTGCCGCAATTCCACCTTGCCAACCTGGCTCAGACCAAATGCCTACATCTTCCCCTGAAGCAACTGGGCTGAGTCCCAAATGATTGAGCGTCCACGTGCTTAGGAGGCGATAGATTGCACGTCTTTTTCCAACCACCAATGTGCACTGCTGGAGAGAGTGTCGGAAAGCAGCTATGTCAGAAAGACCCCTTTGCTCTCAGCCGTGCCCTTCATTGCTCTAGACGTGGAATGCACAATGCACTGGCTCCCCCCCTCAAGGGGCGACAAGCCACAGAACATCTTCCTTCCATCTCTTTAGGAAGCTGAGCAAGAACTCGCTTTCAACAGTGCTCTTTCTGTGTCCTGGCAACATCTCATACAAAGGCAGCTGATATGCCATTTCTTTTCAGCGCTTAACAGGCAGATTTGGAACTTCTGCTCCTGCCACATTTCCACCTTGGCAACCCGGCTCAGACGAAATGTCTACATCTTCCCCTTCAGCAGCGGGGACGAGGCCCAGATGACTGTGCTTATGCATGCTTAGCAGGAGCAGACAAGAGGCTTTTTACAAACCGCCATTGTGCACTGGGTCAGAGAGTGTCATAATGCACCTATGTCAGAAAGGGCCCTTTGCTCTCTGCCGTGCCCTCCATTGCTCTAGAGGTGGAAGGCACAAAGCACTGCCTCCATCCTTCAATTGGAGACAAGCCAGCAACTGTCCTGCTTCCAGCTGTTTAGGAAGCTGGGAAAGCACTCGCATTCCACAGTGCTCTTGCAGCGTCCTGGGAACGTCTCATACAAAGGCAGCTGAATACCGTGTCTTTTCAGCCCTTAACTCACCAATCTGCAACATCTGCTTCTGCCGCATTTCCACCTTGCCTACCCGGCTCAGGCGAAATGCCTACATCTTCCCCTCAAGTGACTGTGCTGATTCCCAAATGATTGAGCATCCACATGCTTAGGAGGCGATAAACTGCATGCCTTTTTCCAACCACCATTTTACACTGCTTAGAGAGCATCGGAAAGCAGCTATGTCAGAAAGTCCCCTTTGCTCTCAGCCATGCCCTCCATTGCTCTCGAGGTGGATGGCACAAGGCACTGGTTCTGGATCCACCCCTCAATGGGAGACAAACCACATCTTGTCCTGTCTCCAGCTCTTTAGGAAGTGGAGAAAAAACTCCCTTTCCACAGTGCTCTTACAGCGTCCTGGGAACATCTCATACAAAGGAGGTTGAACGCCGTTTCTTTTCAGCACTTCACTCGCCAGTCTGGGACATCAGCATGCTGCACAATTCCAACTTGCCAACCCGGCTCAGGCGAAATGCCTACTTCTTCCCCTTGAGCAATGGGGATGAGGCCCATAGGATTGTGGTTCCACATGCTGAGGAGGAGAGAGACAATAGGCTTTTAACTAACCACGAAGTGCAACGGTTGGGAGAGTGTCAGAAAGCACCAATGGCTGAAAGACCCCTTTACTCTCAGCCGCGCCCTCCATTGCTGTAGAGGTGGAAGGCACAAAGCACTGCCTCCATCCTTCAATGGGAGACAAGCCATAAACTGTCTTGCCTCCAGCTCTTTAGGAAGCTGGGAAAGAACTCGCTTTCCACAGTGCTGTTACAGCATATGAGGAAACTCTCATACAGAGGCAGCTCAAACGCCATATCTTCCCAGTGCTTAACTGGCCGCTTTAGGACTTCCGCTTCTGCCACACTTCCACCTTGCCAACCCGGCTCAGACGAAATGCCTACATCTTCCCCTTAATCAACGGGGCCGAAGCCCACATGATTGTGCTGCCACATGCTTAGCAGGAGCAGACAATAGGCCTTTTACAAACCGCCATTGTGCACTGGGTCAGAGAGTGTCAGAATGCACCTATGTCAGAAAGGGCCCTTTGCTCTCAGCAGTGCCCTCCATTGCTCTAGAGGTGGAAGGCACAAAGCACTGCCTCCATCCTTCAATTGGAGACAAGCCATAAACTGTCCTGCCTGCAGCTCTTTAGGAAGCTGACAAACAACTCGCTTTCCACAGTCCTGTTACAGCAGACTGGGGACTTCTCATACAAAGGCAGCTCAAATGGCATTTCTTCCCAGCTCTTAACTCGCAGCTTAGGACTCCAGCTTCTGCCGCAATTCCACCTTGCCAACCCGGCTCAGACGAAATGCCTACATCTTCCCCTGAAGCAAATGGTCTGAGTCCCAAATGATTGAGCATCCACGTGCTTAGGAAGCGATAGACTGCACGCCTTTTTCCAACCACCATTGCTCACTGCTGGAGAGAGTGTCAGAAAGCAGCTATGTCAGAAAGACCCCTTTGCTCTCAGCCGTGCCCTTCATTGCTCTAGACGTGGAATGCACAATGCACTGGCTCCCCGCCTCAAGGGGCGACAAGCCACAGACCATCTTCCTTCCATCTCTTTAGGAAGCTGAGCAGGAACTCGCTTTCAACAGTGCTCTTTCTGTGTCCTGGCAACATCTCATACAAAGGCAGCTGATATGCCATTTCTTTTCAGCGCTTAACTCGCAGATTTGGAACTTCTGCTCCTGCCACATTTCCACCTTGCCAACCCGGCTCAGACGAAATGTCTACCTCTTCCCCTTCAGCAACGGGGACGAGGCCCAGATGACTGTGCTTCCGCATGCTTAGCAGGAGCAGACAATAGGCTTTTTACAAACCGCCATTGTGCACTGGGTCAGAGAGTGTCAGAATGCACCTATGTCAGAAAGGGCCCTTTGCTCTCAGCCGTGCCCTCCATTGCTCTAGAGGTGGAAGGCACAAAGCACTGCCTCCATCCTTCAATTGGAGACAAGCCAGCACCTGTCCTGCTTTCAGCTCTTTAGGAAGCTGGGAAAGCACTCGCATTCCACAGTGCTCTTACAGCGTCCTGGGAACCTCTCATACAAAGGCAGCTGAACACCGTGTCTTTTCAGCCCTTAACTCACCAATCTGCAACATCTGCTTCTGCCGCATTTCCACCTTGCCAACCCGGCTCAGACGAAATGCCTACATCTTCCCCTCAAGCGATTGTGCTGATTCCCAAATGATTGAGCATCCACATGCTTAGGAGGCGATAAACTGCATGCCTTTTTCCAACCCCCATTTTACACTGCTTAGAGAGCGTCGGAAAGCAGCTATGTCAGAAAGGCCCCTTTGCTCTCAGCCATGCCCTCCATTGCTCTCGAGGTGGAAGGCACAAGGCAATGGTTCTGCATCCACCCCTCAATGAGAGACACACCACATCTTGTCCTGCTTCCAGATCTTTAGGAAGTGGAGCAGAAACTCCCTTTCCACAGTGCTCTTACAGCGTCCTTGGACCATCTCATACAAAGGAGGCTGAACGCCGTTTCTTTTCAGCACTTAACTCGCCAGTCTGGGACATCTGCATCCTGCACGTTTCCACCTTGCCAACCCGGCTCAGACGAAATGTCTACATCTTCCCCTTGAGCAATGGGGATGAGGCCCATAGGATTGTGGTTCCACATGCTGAGGAGGAGAGAGACAATAGGCTTTAAACTAACCATGAAGTGCAACGGTTGGGAGAGTGTCAGAAAGCACCAATGGCAGAAACACCCCTTTACTCTGAGCCGCGCCCTCCATTGCTTTAGAGGTGGAAGGCACAAAGCACTGCCTCCATCCTTCAATTGGAGACAAGCCATAAACTGTCTTGCCTCCAGCTCTTTAGGAAGCTGACACACAACTCGCTTTCCACAGTCCTGTTACAGCATACTGGGGAACTTCTCATGCAAAGGCAGCTCAAATGGTATTTCTTCCCAGCCCTTAACTCGCAGCTTAGGACTCCAGCTTCTGCCGCAATTCCACCTTGTCAACCCGTTCAGACGAAATGCCTACATCTTCCCCTGAAGCAACTGGGCTGAGTCCCAAATGATTGAGCGTCCACGTGCTTAGGAGGCGATAGACTGCACGCCTTTTTCCAACCACCATTCTGCACTGCTGGGAGAATGTCGGAAAGCAGCTATGTCAGAAAGACCCCTTTGCTCTCAGCCGTGCCCTTCATTGCTCTAGACGTGGAATGCACAATGCACTGGTTCCCCCACTCAAGGGGCGACAAGCCACAGACCATCTTCCTTCCATCTCTTTAGGAAGCTGAGCAAGAACTCGCTTTCAACAGTGCACTTTCTGTGTCCTGGCAACATCTCATACAAAGGCAGCTGATATGCCATTTCTTTTCAGCGCTTAACTCGCAGATTTGGAACTTCTGCTCCTGCCACAATTCCTGCTTGCCAACCCGGCTCAGACGAAATGTCTACATCTTCCCCTTCAGCAGCGGGGACGAGGCCCAGATGACTGTGCTTCCGCATGCTTAGCAGGAGCAGACAAGAGGCTTTTTACAAACCGCCATTGTGCACTGGGTCAGAGAGTGTCATAATGCACCTATGTCAGAAAGGGCCCTTTGCTCTCTGCCGTGCCCTCCATTGCTCTAGAGGTGGAAGGCACAAAGCACTGCCTCCATCCTTCAATTGGAGACAAGCCAGCAACTGTCCTGCTTCCAGCTGTTTAGGAAGCTGGGAAAGCACTCGCATTCCACAGTGCTCTTGCAGCGTCCTGGGAACGTCTCATACAAAGGCAGCTGAACACCGTGTCTTTTCAGCCCTTAACTCACCAATCTGCAACATCTGCTTCTGCCGCATTTCCACCTTGCCTACCCGGCTCAGGCGAAATGCCTACATCTTCCCCTCAAGTGACTGTGCTGATTCCCAAATGATTGAGCATCCACATGCTTAGGAGGCGATAAACTGCATGCCTTTTTCCAACCACCATTTTACACTGCTTAGAGAGCGTCGGAAAGCAGCTATGTCAGAAAGGCCCCTTTGCTCTCAGCCATGCCCTCCATTGCTCTCGAGGTGGATGGCACAAGGCACTGGTTCTGGATCCACCCCTCAATGGGAGACAAACCACATCTTGTCCTGTCTCCAGCTCTTTAGGAAGTGGAGAAAAAACTCCCTTTCCACAGTGCTCTTACAGCGTCCTGGGAACATCTCATACAAAGGAGGTTGAACGCCGTTTCTTTTCAGCACTTCACTCGCCAGTCTGGGACATCTGCATGCTGCACAATTCCATCTTGCCAACCCGGCTCAGGCGAAATGCCTACATCTTCCCCTTGAGCAATGGGGATGAGGCCCATAGGATTGTGGTTCCACATGCTGAGGAGGAGAGAGACAATAGGCTTTTAACTAACCACGAAGTGCAACGGTTGGGAGAGTGTCAGAAAGCACCAATGGCTGAAAGACCCCTTTACTCTCAGCCGCGCCCTCCATTGCTGTAGAGGTGGAAGGCACAAAGCACTGCCTCCATCCTTCAATTGGAGACAAGCCATAAACTGTCTTGCCTCCAGCTCTTTAGGAAGCTGGGAAAGAACTCGCTTTCCACAGTGCCGTTACAGCATAGGAGTTAACTCTCATACAGAGGCAGCTCAAATGCCATTTCTTCCCAGTGCTTATCTGGCTGCTTTAGGACTTCCGCTTCTGCCACAGTTCCACCTTGCCAACCCGGCTCAGACGAAATGCCTACATCTTCCCCTTAAGGAACGGGGACGAGGCCCACAAGATTGTGCTGCCACATGCTTAGCAGGAGCAGACAATAGGCTTTTTACAAACCGCCATTGTGCACTGCTGGAGAGAGTGTCAGAATGCACCTATGTCAGAAAGGGCCCTTTGCTCTCAGCCGTGCCCTCCATTGCTCTAGAGGTGGAAGGCACAAAGCACTGCCTCCATCCTTCAATTGGAGACAAGCCATAAACTGTCTTGCCTCCAGCTCTTTAGTAAGCTGACAAACAACTCGCTTTCCACAGTCCTGTTACAGCAGACGGGGGAACTTCGCATACAAAGGCAGCTCAAATGGCATTTCTTCCCAGCCCTTAACTCGCAGCTTAGGACTCCTGATTCTGCCGCAATTCCACCTTGCCAACCCGGCTCAGACGACTTGCCTACATCTTCCCCTTGAACAATGGGGATGAGGCCCATAGGATTGTGGTTCCACATGCTGAGGAGGAGACAGACAATAGGCTTTTATCTAACCACGAAGTGCAATGGTTCGGAGAGTGTCAGAAAGCACCAATGGCAGAAAGACCCCTTTACTCTGAGCCGCGCCCTCCATTGCTGTAGAGATGGAAGGCACAAAGCACTGCCTCCATCCTTCAATGGGAGACAAGCCATATACTGTCTTGCCTCCAGCTCTTTAGGAAGCTGGGAAAGAACTCGCTTTCCACAGTGCTGTTACAGCGTCCTGGGAACATCTCATACAAAGGAGGCTGAACGCCGTTTCTTTTCAGCACTTCACTCGCCAATCTGGGACATCTGCATCCTGCACGTTTCCACCTTGCCAACCCGGCTCAGACGAAATGCCTACATCTTCCCCTTGAGCAATGTGGATGAGGCCCATAGGATTGTGGTTTCACATGCTGAGGAGGAAGAGACAATAGGCTTTTAACTAACCACGAAGTGCAACGGTTGGGAGAGTGTCAGAAAGCACCAATGGCTGAAAGACCCCTTTACTCTCAGCCGCGCCCTCCATTGCTGTAGAGGTGGAAGGCACAAAGCACTGCCTCCATCCTTCAATGGGAGACAAGCCATAAACTGTCTTGCCTCCAGCTCTTTAGGAAGCTGGGAAAGAACTCGCTTTCCACAGTGCTGTTACAGCATACGAGGAAACTCTCATGCAAAGGCAGCTCAAACGCCATATCTTCCCAGTGCTTAACTGGCCGCTTTAGGACTTCCGCTTCTGCCACACTTCCACCTTGCCAACCCGGCTCAGACGAAATGCCTACATCTTCCCCTTAATCAACGGGGCCGAAGCCCACATGATTGTGCTGCCACATGCTTAGCAGGAGCAGACAATAGGCCTTTTACAAACCGCCATTGTGCACTGGGTCAGAGAGTGTCAGAATGCACCTATGTCAGAAAGGGCCCTTTGCTCTCAGCAGTGCCCTCCATTGCTCTAGAGGTGGAAGGCACAAAGCACTGCCTCCATCCTTCAATGGGAGACAAGCCATAAACTGTCTTGCCTCCAGCTCTTTAGGGAGCTGAGAAAGAACTCGCTTTCCACAGCGCTGTTACAGCATACGAGGAAACTCTCATGCAAAGGCAGCTCAAACGCCATATCTTCCCAGTGCTTAACTCGCCGCTTTAGGACTTCCGCTTCTGCCACAGTTCCACCTTGCCAACCCGGCTCAGACGAAATGCCTACATCTTCCCCTTAAGCAACGGGGGCGAAGCCCACATGATTGTGTTTCCACATGCTTAGCAGGAGCAGACAATAGGCTTTTTACAAACCGCCATTGTGCACTGGGTCAGACAGTGTCAGAATGCACCTATGTCAGAAAGGGCCCTTTGCTCTCAGCCGTGCCCTCCATTGCTCTAGAGGTGGAAGGCACAAAGCACTGCCTCCATCCTTCAATTGGAGACAAGCCATAAACTGTCTTGCCTCCAGCTCTTTAGGAAGCTGACAAACAACTCGCTTTCCACAGTCCTGTTACAGCACACCGGGGAACTTCTCATACAAAGGCAGATCAAATGGCATTTCTTCCCAGCCCTTAACTCGCAGCTTTAGGACTCCTGCTTCTGCCGCAATGCCACATTGCCAACCCGGCTCAGACGAAATGCCTACATCTTCCCCTGAATAAACTGGTCTGATTGCCAAATGATTGAGCGTCCACGTGCTTAGGAGGCGATAGACTGCACGCCTTTTTCCAACCACCATTGTGCACTGCTGGAGAGAGTGTCGGAAAGCAGCTATGTCAGAAAGACCCCTTTGCTCTCAGCCGTGCCCTTCATTGCTCTAGACGTGGAATGCACAAGGCACTGGCTCCCCCCCTCAAGGGGCGACAAGCTACAGACCATCTTCCATCCATCTCTTTAGGAAGCTGAGCAAGAACTCGCTTTCAACAGTGCTCTTTCTGTGTCCCGGCAACATCTCATACAAAGGCAGCTGATATGCCATTTCTTTTCAGCGCTTAACTCGCAGATTTGGAACTTCTGCTCCTGCCACATTTCCACCTTGCCAACCCGGCTCAGACGAAATGTCTACATCTTCCCCTTCATCAACGGGGACGAGGCCCAGATGACTGAGCTTCCGCATGCTTAGCAGGAGCAGACAATAGGCTTTTTACAAACCGCCATTGTGCACTGGGTCAGAGAGTGTCAGAATGCACCTATGTCAGAAAGGGCCCTTTGCTCTCAGCCGTGCCCTCCATTGCTCTAGAGGTGGAAGGCACAAAGCACTGCCTCCATCCTTCAATTGGAGACAAGCCAGCAACTGTCCTGCTTCCAGCTCTTTAGGAAGCTGGGAAAGCACTCGCATTCCACAGTGCTCTTACAGCGTCCTGGGAACCTCTCATACAAAGGCACTTGAACACCGTGTCTTTTCAGCCCTTAACTCACCAATCTGCAACATCTGCTTCTGCCGCATTTGCACCTTGCCAACCCGGCTCAGTCGAAATGCCTACATCTTCCCCTCAAGCGATTGTGCTGATTCCCAAATGATTGAGCATCCACATGCTTAGGAGGCGATAAACTGCATGCCTTTTTCCAACCACCATTTTACACTGCTTAGAGAGCGTCGGAAAGCAGCTATGTCAGAAAGGCCCCTTTGCTCTCAGCCATGCCCTCCATTGCTCTCGAGGTGGAAGGCACAAGGCACTGGTTCTGCATCCACCCCTCAATGGGAGACAAACCACATCTTGTCCTGCTTCCAGATCTTTAGGAAGTGGAGAAGAAACTCCCTTTCCACAGTGCTCTTACAGCGTCCTTGGACCATCTCATACAAAGGAGGCTGAACGCCGTTTCTTTTCAGCACTTAACTCGCCAGTCTGGGACATCTGCATCCTGCACGTTTCCACCTTGCCAACCCGGCTCAGACGAAATGCCTACATCTTCCCCTTGAGCAATGGGGATGAGGCCCATAGGATTGTGGTTCCACATGCTGAGGAGGAGAGAGACAATAGGCTTTAAACTAACCATGAAGTGCAACGGTTGGGAGAGTGCCAGAAAGCACCAATGGCAGAAACACCCCTTTACTCTGAGCCGCGCCCTCCATTGCTGTAGAGGTGGAAGGCACAAAGCACTGCCTCCATCCTTCAATTGGAGACAAGCCATAAACTGTCTTGCCTCCAGCTCTTTAGGAAGCTGGGAAAGAACTCGCTTTCCACAGTGCCGTTACAGCATAGGAGTTAACTCTCATACAGAGGCAGCTCAAACGCCATTTCTTCCCAGTGCTTACCTGGCTGCTTTAGGACTTCCGCTTCTGCCACAGTTCCACCTTGCCAACCCGGCTCAGACGAAATGCCTACATCTTCCCTTTAAGGAACGGGGACATGGCCCACAAGATTGTGCTGCCACATGCTTAGCAGGAGCAGACAATAGGCTTTTTACAAACCGCCATTGTGCACTGGGTCAGAGAGTGTCAGAATGCACCTATGTCAGAAAGGGCCCTTTGCTCTCAGCCGTGCCCTCCAGTGCTCTAGAGGTGGAAGGCACAAAGCACTGCCTCCATCCTTCAATTGGAGACAAGCCATAAACTGTCTTGCCTCCAGCTCTTTAGTAAGCTGACAAACAACTCGCTTTCCACAGTCCTGTTACAGCAGACAGGGGAACTTCGCATACAAAGGCAGCTCAAATGGCATTTCTTCCCAGCCCTTAACTCGCAGCTTTAGGACTCATGCTTCTGCCGCAATTCCACCTTGCCAACCCGGCTCAGACGAAATGCCTACATCTTCCCCTGAATAAACTGGTCTGATTGCCATATGATTGAGCGTCCACGTGCTTAGGAGGCGATAGACTGCACGCCTTTTTCCAACCACCATTGTGCACTGCTGGAGAGAGTGTCGGAAAGCAGCTATGTCAGAAAGACCCCTTTGCTCTCAGCCGTGCCCTTCATAGCTCTAGACATGGAATGCACGACGCAATGGCTCCCCCCCTTCAAGGGGCGACAAGCCACAGACCATCTTCCTTCCATCTCTTTAGGAAGCTGAGCAACAACTCGCTTTCAACAGTGCTCTTTCTGTGTCCTGGCAACATCTCATACAAAGGCAGCTGATATGCCATTTCTTTTCAGCGCTTAACTCGCAGATTTGGAACTTCTGCTCCTGCCACATTTCCACCTTGCCAACCCGGCTCAGACGAAATGTCTACATCTTCCCCTTCAGCAACGGGGACGAGGCCCAGATGACTGTGCTTCCGCATGCTTAGCAGGATCAGAAAATAGGCTTTTTACAAACCGCCATTGTGCACATGGTCAGAGAGTGTCAGAATGCACCTATGTCAGAAAGGGCCCTTTACTCTCTGCCGTGCCCTCCATTGCTCTAGAGGTGGAAGGCACAAAGCACTGCCTCCATCCTTCAAATGGAGACGAGCCAGCAACTGTCCTGCTTCCAGCTCTTTAGGAAGCTGGGAAAGCACTCGCATTCCACAGTGCTCTTACAGGGTCCTGGGAACGTCTCATACAAAGGCAGCTGAACACCGTGTCTTTTCAGCCCTTAACTCACCAATCTGCAACATCTGCTTCTGCCGCATTTCCACCTTGCCAACCCGGCTCAGACGAAATTCCTACATCTTCCTCTCAAGCGACTGTGCTGATTCCCAAATGATTGAGCATCCACATGCTTAGGAGGCGATAAACTGCAAGCCTTTTTCAAACCACCATTTTACACTGCTTAGAGAGCCTCGGAAAGCAGCTATGTCAGAAAGGCCCCTTTGCTCTCAGCCATGCCCTCCATTGCTCTCGAGGTGGAAGGCACAAGGCACTGGTTCTGGATCCATCCCTCAATGGGAGACAAACCACATCTTGGCCTGCTTCCAGATCTTTAGGAAGTGGAGAAAAAACACCCTTTCCACACTGCTCTTACAGCGTCCTGGGAACACCTCATACAAAGGAGGCTGAACGCCGTTTCTTTTCAGCACTTCACTCGCCAGTCTGGGACATCTGCATCCTGCACGTTTCCACCTTGCCAACCCGGCTCAGACGACTTGCCTACATCTTCCCCTTGAACAATGGGGATGAAGCCCATAGGATTGTGGTTCCACATGCTGAGGAGGAGACAGACAATAGGCTTTTATCTAACCACGAAGTGCAATGGTTCGGAGAGTGTCAGAAAGCACCAATGGCAGAAAGACCCCTTTACTCTGAGCCGCGCCCTCCATTGCTGTAGAGATGGAAGGCACAAAGCACTGCCTCCATCCTTCAATGGGAGACAAGCCATATACTGTCTTGCCTCCAGCTCTTTAGGAAGCTGGGAAAGAACTCGCTTTCCACAGTGCTGTTACAGCATATGTGGAAACTCTCATACAGAGGCAGCTCAAACGCCAATTCTTCCCAGGGCTTAACTGGCCGCTTTAGGACTTCCGCTTCTGCCACAGTTCCACCTTGCCAACCCGGCTCAGACGAAATGCCTACATCTTCCCCTTCAGCAACGGGGGCGAAGCCCACATGATTGTGCTGCCACATGCTTAGCAGGAGCAGACAACAGGCTTTTTACAAACCGCCATTGTGCAGTGGGTCAGAGAGTGTCAGAATGCACCTATGTCAGAAAGGGCCCTTTGCTCTCAGCCGTGCCCTCCATTGCTCTAGAGGTGGAAGGCACAAAGCACTGCCTCCATCCTTCAATTGGAGACAAGCCATAAACTGTCTTGCCCCCAGCTCTTTAGTAAGCTGACAAACAACTCGCTTTCCACAGTCCTGTTACAGCAGACCGGGGAACTTCTCATACAAAGGCATCTCAAATGGCATTTCTTCCCAGCCCTTAACTCGCAGCTTTAGGACTCCTGCTTCTGCCGCAATTCCACCTGGCCAACCCGGCTCAGACGAAATGCCTACATCTTCCCCTGAAGCAACTGGTCTGATTGCCAAATGATTGAGCGTCCACGTGCTTAGGAGGCGATAGACTGCACGCCTTTTTCCAACCACCATTGTGCACTGCTGGAGAGAGTTTCGGAAAGCAGCTATGTCAGAAAGACCCCTTTGCTATCAGCCGTGCCCTTCATTGCTCTAGACGTGGAATGCACAATGCACTGGCTCCCCCCCTCAAGGGGCGACAAGCTACAGACCATCTTCCTTCCATCTCTTTAGGAAGCTGAGCAAGAACTCGCTTTCAACAGTGCTCTTTCTGTGTCCTGGCAACATCTCATACAAAGGCAGCTGATATGCCATTTCTTTTCAGCGCTTAACTCGCAGATTTGGAACTTCTGCTCCTGCCACAGTACCACCTGTCCAACCCGGCTCAGACGAAATGTCCACATCTTCCCCTTCAGCAGCGGGGACGAGGCCCAGATGACTGTGCTTCCGCATGCTTAGCAGGAGCAGACAAGAGGCTTTTTACAAACCGCCATTGTGCACTGGGTCAGAGAGTGTCAGAATGCACCTATGTCAGAAAGGGCCCTTTGCTCTCAGCCGTGCCCTCCATTGCTCTAGAGGTGGAAGGCACAAAGCACTGCCTCCATCCTTCAATTGGAGACAAGCCAGCAACTGTCCTGCTTCCAGCTCTTTAGGAAGCTGGGAAAGCACTCGCATTCCACAGTGCTCTTGCAGCGTCCTGGGAACGTCTCATACAAAGGCAGCTGAACACCGTGTCTTTTCAGCCCTTAACTCACCAATCTGCAACATCTGCTTCTGCCGCATTTCCACCTTGCCAACCCGGCTCAGTCAAAATGCCTACATCTTCCCCTGAAGCGACTGTGCTGATTCCCAAATGATTGAGCATCCACATGCTTAGGAGGCGATAAACTGCATGCCTTTTTCCAACCACCATTTTACACTGCTTAGAGAGCGTCGGAAAGCAGCTATGTCAGAAAGGCCCCTTTGCTCTCAGCCATGCCCTCCATTGCTCTCGAGGTGGATGGCACAAGGCACTGGTTCTGGGTCCACCCCTCAATGGGAGACAAAACACATCTTGGCCTGTCTCCAGCTCTTTAGGAAGTGGAGAAAAAACTCTCTTTCCACAGTGCTCTTACAGCGTCCTGGGAACATCTCATACAAAGGAGGCTGAACGCCATTTCTTTTCAGCACTTCACTCGCCAGTCTCGTACATCTGCATCCCGCACATTTCCACCTTGCCAACCCGGCTCAGACGAAATGCCTACATCTTCCCCTTGAACAATGGGGATGACGCCCATAGGATTGTGGTTCCACATGCTGAGGAGGAAGAGACAATAGGCTTTTAACTAACCACGAAGTGCCATGGTTCGGAGAGTGTCAGAAAGCACCAATGGCAGAAACACCCCTTTACTCTCAGCTGCGCCCTCCATTGCTGTAGCGATGGAAGGCACAAAGCACTGCCTCCATCCTTCAATGGGAGACAAGCCATAAACTGTCTTGCCTCCAGCTCTTTAGGAAGCTGGGAAAGAACTCGCTTTCCATAGTGCTGTTACAGCATATGAGGAAACTCTCATAGAGAGGCAGCTCAAACGCCATTTCTTCCCAGTGCTTAACTGGCCGCTTTAGGACTTCCGCATCTGCCACAGTTCCACCTTGCCAACCCGGCTCAGACGAAATGCGTACATCTTCCCCTTAAGCAACGGGGGCGAAGCCCACATGATTGTGCTGCCACATGCTTAGCAGGAGCAGACAATAGGCTTTTTACAAACCGCCATTGTGCACTGGGTCAGAGAGTGTCAGAATGCACCTATGTCAGAAAGGGCCCTTTGCTCTCAGCAGTGCCCTCCATTGCTCTAGAGGTGGAAGGCACAAAGCACTGCCTCCATCCTTCAATTGGAGACAAGCCACAAACTGTATTGCCTCCAGCTCTTTAGGAAGCTGACAAACAACTCGCTTTCCACAGTCCTGTTACAGCAGACCGGGGAACTTCTCATACAAAGGCAGCTCCAATGGCATTTCTTCCCAGCCCTTAACTCGCAGCTTTAGGACTCCTGCTTCTGCCGCAATTCCACCTTGCCAACCCGGCTCAGACGAAATGCCTACATCTTCCCCTGAATAAACTGGTCTGATTTCCATATGATTGAGCGTCCACGTGCTTAGGAGGCGATAGACTGCACGCCTTTTTCCAACCACCATTGCGCACTGCTGGAGAGAGTTTCGGAAAGCAGCTCTGTCAGAAAGATCCCTTTGCTCTCAGCTGTGCCCTTCATTGCTCTAGACGTGGAATGCACAATGCACTGGCTCACCCCCTCAAGGGGAGACAAGCCACAGACCATCTTCCTTCCATCTCTTTAGGAAGCTGAGCAAGAACTCGCTTTCAACAGTGCTCTTTCTGTGTCCTGGCAACATCTCATACAAAGGCAGCTGATATGCCATTTCTTTTCAGCGCTTAACTCGCAGATTTGGAACTTTTGCTCCTGCCACATTTGCACCTTGCCAACCTGGCTCAGACCAAATGTCTACATCTTCCCCTTCAGCAACGGGGACGACTCACAGATGACTGTGCTTCCGCATGCTTAGCAGGAGCAGACAATAGGCTTTTTACAAATCGCCATTGTGCACTGGGTCAGAGAGTGTCAGAATGCACCTATGTCAGAAAGGGCCCTTTGCTCTCAGCCGTGCCCTCCATTGCTCTAGAGGTGGAAGGCATAAAGCACTGCCTCCATCCTTCAATTTGAGACAAGCCAGCAACTGTCCTGCTTCCAGCTCTTTAGGAAGCTGGGAAAGCACTCGCATTCCACAGTGCTCTTGCAGCGTCCTGGGAACGTCTCATAAAAAGGCAGCTGAACACCGTGTCTTTTCAGCCCTTAACTCACCAATCTGCAACATCTGCTTCTGCCGCATTTCCATCTTGCCAACCCGGCTCAGACGAAATGCCTACATCTTCCCCTGAAGCGACTGTGCTGATTCCCAAATGATTGAGCATCCACATGCTTAGGAGGCAATAAACTGCATGCCTTTTTCCAACCACCATTTTACACTGCTTAGAGAGCGTCGGAAAGCAGCTATGTCAGAAAGGACCCTTTGCTCTCAGCCATGCCCTCCATTGCTCTCGAGGTGGATGGCACAAGGCACTGGTTCTGGATCCACCCTTCAATGGGAGACAAACCACATCTTGTCCTGTCTCCAGCTCTTTAGGAAGTGGAGAAAAAACTCCCTTTCCACAGTGCTCTTACAGCGTCCTGGGAACATCTCATACAAAGGAGGTTGAACGCCGTTTCTTTTCAGCACTTCACTCGCCAGTCTGGGACATCTGCATGCTGCACAATTCCAACTTGCCAACCCGGCTCAGGCGAAATGCCTACATCTTCCCCTTGAGCAATGGGGATGAGGCCCATAGGATTGTGGTTCCACATGCTGAGGAGGAGAGAGACAATAGGCTTTTAACTAACCACGAAGTGCAACGGTTGGGAGAGTGTCAGAAAGCACCAATGGCTGAAAGACCCCTTTACTCTCAGCCGCGCCCTCCATTGCTGTAGAGGTGGAAGGCACAAAGCACTGCCTCCATCCTTCAATGGGAGACAAGCCATATACTGTCTTGCCTCCAGCTCTTTAGGAAGCTGGGAAAGAACTCGCTTTCCACAGTGCTGTTACAGCATATGAGGAAACTCTCATACAGAGGCAGCTCAAACGCCATATCTTCCCAGTGCTTAACTGGCCGCTTTAGGACTTCCGCTTCTGCCACACTTCCACCTTGCCAACCCGGCTCAGACGAAATGCCTACATCTTCCCCTTAATCAACGGGGCCGAAGCCCACATGATTGTGCTGCCACATGCTTAGCAGGAGCAGACAATAGGCCTTTTACAAACCGCCATTGTGCACTGGGTCAGAGAGTGTCAGAATGCACCTATGTCAGAAAGGGCCCTTTGCTCTCAGCAGTGCCCTCCATTGCTCTAGAGGTGGAAGGCACAAAGCACTGCCTCCATCCTTCAATTGGAGACAAGCCATAAACTGTCTTGCCTGCAGCTCTTTAGGAAGCTGACAAACAACTCGCTTTCCACAGTCCTGTTACAGCAGACTGGGGACTTCTCATACAAAGGCAGCTCAAATGGCATTTCTTCCCAGCTCTTAACTCGCAGCTTAGGACTCCAGCTTCTGCCGCAATTCCACCTTGCCAACCCGGCTCAGACGAAATGCCTACATCTTCCCCTGAAGCAAATGTTCTGAGTCCCAAATGATTGAGCATCCACGTGCTTAGGAAGCGATAGACTGCACGCCTTTTTCCAACCACCATTGCTCACTGCTGGAGAGAGTGTCAGAAAGCAGCTATGTCAGAAAGACCCCTTTGCTCTCAGCCGTGCCCTTCATTGCTCTAGACGTGGAATGCACAATGCACTGGCTCCCCCCCTCAAGGGGCGACAAGCCACAGACCATCTTCCTTCCATCTCTTTAGGAAGCTGAGCAGGATCTCGCTTTCAACAGTGCTCTTTCTGTGTCCTGGCAACATCTCATACAAAGGCAGCTGATATGCCATTTCTTTTCAGCGCTTAACTCGCAGATTTGGAACTTCTGCTCCTGCCACATTTCCACCTTGCCAACCCGGCTCAGACGAAATGTCTACATCTTCCCCTTCAGCAACGGGGACGAGGCCCAGATGACTGAGCTTCCGCATGCTTAGCAGGAGCAGACAATAGGCTTTTTACAAACCGCCATTGTGCACTGGGTCAGAGAGTGTCAGAATGCACCTATGTCAGAAAGGGCCCTTTGCTCTCAGCCGTGCCCTCCATTGCTCTAGAGGTGGAAGGCACAAAGCACTGCCTCCATCCTTCAATTGGAGACAAGCCAGCAACTGTCCTGCTTCCAGCTCTTTAGGAAGCTGGGAAAGCACTCGCATTCCACAGTGCTCTTACAGCGTCCTGGGAACCTCTCATACAAAGGCAGTTGAACACCGTGTCTTTTCAGCCCTTAACTCACCAATCTGCAACATCTGCTTCTGCCGCATTTCCACCTTGCCAACCCGGCTCAGACAAAATGCCTACATCTTCCCCTCAAGCGATTGTGCTGATTCCCAAATGATTGAGCATCCACATGCTTAGGAGGCGATAAACTGCATGCCTTTTTCCAACCACCATTTTACACTGCTTAGAGAGCGTCGGAAAGCAGCTATGTCAGAAAGGCCCCTTTGCTCTCAGCCATGCCCTCCATTGCTCTCGAGGTGGAAGGCACAAGGCACTGCTTCTGCATCCACCCCTCAATGGGAGACAAACCACATCTTGTCCTTCTTCCAGATCTTTAGGAAGTGGAGAAGAAACTCCCTTTCCACAGTGCTCTTACAGCGTCCTTGGACCATCTCATACAAAGGAGGCTGAATGCCGTTTCTTTTCAGCACTTAACTCGCCAGTCTGGGACATCTGCATCCTGCACGTTTCCACCTTGCCAACCCGGCTCAGACGAAATGCCTACATCTTCCCCTTGAGCAATGGGGATGAGGCCCATAGGATTGTGGTTCCACATGCTGAGGAGGAGAGAGACAATAGGCTTTAAACTAACCATGAAGTGCAACGGTTGGGAGAGTGTCAGAAAGCACCAATGGCAGAAACACCCCTTTACTCTGAGCCGCGCCCTCCATTGCTGTAGAGGTGGAAGGCACAAAGCACTGCCTCCATCCTTCAATTGGAGACAAGCCATAAACTGTCTTGCCTCCAGCTCTTTAGGAAGCTGGGAAAGAACTCGCTTTCCACAGTGCCGTTACAGCATAGGATTTAACTCTCATACAGAGGCAGCTCAAACGCCATTTCTTCCCAGTGCTTATCTGGCTGCTTTAGGACTTCCGCTTCTGCCACAGTTCCACCTTGCCAACCCGGCTCAGACGAAATGCCTACATCTTCCCCTTAAGGAACGGGGACGAGGCCCACAAGATTGTGCTGCCACATGCTTAGCAGGAGCAGACAATAGGCTTTTTACAAACCGCCATTGTGCACTGGGTCAGAGAGTGTCAGAATGCACCTATGTCAGAAAGGGCCCTTTGCTCTCAGCCGTGCCCTCCATTGCTCTAGAGGTGGAAGGCACAAAGCACTGCCTCCATCCTTCAATTGGAGACAAGCCATAAACTGTCTTGCCTCCAGCTCTTTAGTAAGCTGACAAACAACTCACTTTCCACAGTCCTGTTACAGCAGACGGGGGAACTTCGCATACAAAGGCAGCTCAAATGGCATTTCTTCCCAGCCCTTAACTCGCAGCTTAGGACTCCTGATTCTGCCGCAATTCCACCTTGCCAACCCGGCTCAGACGAAATGCCAACATCTTCCCCTGAATAAACTGGTCTGATTGCCATATGATTGAGCGTCCACGTGCTTAGGAGGCGATAGACTGCACGCCTTTTTCCAACCACCATTGTGCACTGCTGGAGAGAGTGTCGGAAAGCAGCTATGTCAGAAAGACCCCTTTGCTCTCAGCCGTGCCCTTCATTGCTCTAGACATGGAATGCACGACGCAATGGCTCCCCCCCTTCAAGGGGCGACAAGCCACAGACCATCTTCCTTCCATCTCTTTAGGAAGCTGAGCAACAACTCGCTTTCAACAGTGCTCTTTCTGTGTCCTGGCAACATCTCATACAAAGGCAGCTGATATGCCATTTCTTTTCAGCGCTTAACTCGCAGATTTGGAACTTCTGCTCCTGCCACATTTCCACCTTGCCAACCCGGCTCAGACGAAATGTCTACATCTTCCCCTTCAGCAACGGGGACGAGGCCCAGATGACTGTGCTTCCGCATGCTTAGCAGGAGCAGAAAATAGGCTTTTTACAAACCGCCATTGTGCACATGGTCAGAGAGTGTCAGAATGCACCTATGTCAGAAAGGGCCCTTTACTCTCTGCCGTGCCCTCCATTGCTCTAGAGGTGGAAGGCACAAAGCACTGCCTCCATCCTTCAATTGGAGACGAGCCAGCAACTGTCCTGCTTCCAGCTCTTTAGGAAGCTGGGAAAGCACTCGCATTCCACAGTGCTCTTACAGCATCCTGGGAACGTCTCATACAAAGGCAGCTGAACACCGTGTCTTTTCAGCACTTAACTCACCAATCTGCAACATCTGCTTCTGCCGCATTTCCACCTTGCCAACCCGGCTCAGACGAAATTCCTACATCTTCCTCTCAAGCGACTGTGCTGATTCCCAAATGATTGAGCATCCACATGCTTAGGAGGCGATAAACTGCAAGCCTTTTTCCAACCACCATTTTACACTGCTTAGAGAGCGTCGGAAAGCAGCTATGTCAGAAAGGCCCCTTTGCTCTCAGCCATGCCCTCCATTGCTCTCGAGGTGGAAGGCACAAGGCACTGGTTCTGGATCCATCCCTCAATGGGAGACAAACCACATCTTGGCCTGCTTCCAGATCTTTAGGAAGTGGAGAAAAAACACCCTTTCCACACTGCTCTTACAGCGTCCTGGGAACACCTCATACAAAGGAGGCTGAACGCCGTTTCTTTTCAGCACTTCACTCGCCAGTCTGGGACATCTGCATCCTGCACGTTTCCACCTTGCCAACCCGGCTCAGACGACTTGCCTACATCTTCCCCTTGAACAATGGGGATGAGGCCCATAGGATTGTGGTTCCACATGCTGAGGAGGAGACAGACAATAGGCATTTATCTAACCACGAAGTGCAATGGTTCGGAGAGTGTCAGAAAGCACCAATGGCAGAAAGACCCCTTTAATCTGAGCCACGCCCTCCATTGCTGTAGAGATGGAAGGCACAAAGCACTGCCTCCATCCTTCATTGGGAGACAAGCCATATACTGTCTTGCCTCCAGCTCTTTAGGAAGCTGGGAAAGAACTCGCTTTCCACAGTGCTGTTACAGCGTCATGGGAACATCTCATACAAAGGAGGCTGAACGCCGTTTCTTTTCAGGACTTCACTCGCCAATCTGGGACATCTGCATCCTGCACGTTTCCACCTTGCCAACCCGGCTCAGACGAAATGCCTACATCTTCCCCTTGAGCAATGTGGATGAGGCCCATAGGATTGTGGTTTCACATGCTGAGGAGGAAGAGACAATAGGGTTTTAACTAACCACGAAGTGCAATGGTTGGGAGAGTGTCAGAAAGCACCAACGGCAGAAAGACCCCTTTACTCTCAGCCGCGCCCTCCATTGCTGTAAAGGTGGAAGGCACAAAGCACTGCCTCCATCCTTCAATGGGAGACAAGCCATAAACTGTCTTGCCTCCAGCTCTTTAGGAAGCTGAGAAAGAACTCGCTTTCCACAGCGCTGTTACAGCATACGAGGAAACTCTCATGCAAAGGCAGCTCAAACGCCATATCTTCCCAGTGCTTAACTGGCCGCTTTAGGACTTCCGCTTCTGCCACAGTTCCACCTTGCCAACCCGGCTCAGACGAAATGCCTACATCTTCCCCTTAAGCAACGGGGGCGAAGCCCACATGATTGTGTTTCCACATGCTTAGCAGGAGCAGACAATAGGCTTTTTACAAACCGCCATTGTGCACTGGGTCAGACAGTGTCAGAATGCACCTATGTCAGAAAGGGCCCTTTGCTCTCAGCCGTGCCCTCCATTGCTCTAGAGGTGGAAGGCACAAAGCACTGCCTCCATCCTTCAATTGGAGACAAGCCATAAACTGTCTTGCCTCCAGCTCTTTAGGAAGCTGACAAACAACTCGCTTTCCACAGTCCTGTTACAGCACACCGGGGAACTTCTCATACAAAGGCAGATCAAATGGCATTTCTTCCCAGCCCTTAACTCGCAGCTTTAGGACTCCTGCTTCTGCCGCAATGCCACATTGCCAACCCGGCTCAGACGAAATGCCTACATCTTCCCCTGAATAAACTGGTCTGATTGCCAAATGATTGAGCGTCCACGTGCTTAGGAGGCGATAGACTGCACGCCTTTTTCCAACCACCATTGTGCACTGCTGGAGAGAGTGTCGGAAAGCAGCTATGTCAGAAAGACCCCTTTGCTCTCAGCCGTGCCCTTCATTGCTCTAGACGTGGAATGCACAAGGCACTGGCTCCCCCCCTCAAGGGGCGACAAGCTACAGACCATCTTCCATCCATCTCTTTAGGAAGCTGAGCAAGAACTCGCTTTCAACAGTGCTCTTTCTGTGTCCCGGCAACATCTCATACAAAGGCAGCTGATATGCCATTTCTTTTCAGCGCTTAACTCGCAGATTTGGAACTTCTGCTCCTGCCACATTTCCACCTTGCCAACCCGGCTCAGACGAAATGTCTACATCTTCCCCTTCAGCAACGGGGACGTGGCCCAGATGATTGTGCTTCCGCATGCTTAGCAGGAGCAGAGAATAGGCTTTTTACAACCCGCCATTGTGCACTGGGTCAGAGAGTGTCAGAATGCACCTATGTCAGAAAGGGCCCTTTGCTCTCAGCCGTGCCCTCCATTGCTGTAGAGGTGGAGGGCACAAAGCACTGCCTCCATCCTTCAATTGGAGACAAGCCAGCAACTGTCCTGCTTCCAGCTCTTTAGGAAGCTGGGAAAGCACTCGCATTCCACAGTGCTCTTACAGCATCCTGGGAACGTCTCATACAAAGGCAGCTGAACACCGTGTCTTTTCAGCCCTTAACTCACCAATCTGCAACATCTGCTTCTGCCGCATTTCCACCTTGCCAACCCGGCTCAGACGAAATGCCTACATCTTCCCCTCAAGCGACTGTGCTGATTCCCAAATGATTGAGCATCCACATGCTTAGGAGGGGATAAACTGCATGCCTTTTTCCAACCACCATTTTACACTGCTTAGACAGCGTCGGAAAGCAGCTATGTCAGAAAGGACCCTTTGCTCTCAGCCATGCCCTCCATTGCTCTTGAGGTGGAAGGCACAAGGCACTGGTTCTTGATCCACTCCTCAATGGGAGACAAAACACATCTTGGCCTGTCTCCAGCTCTTTAGGAAGTGGAGAAAAAACTCCCTTTCCACAGTGCTGTTACAGCGTCCTGGGAAATTCTCATACAAAGGAGGCTGAACGCCGTTTCTTTTCAGCACTTCAATCGCCAGTCTGGGACATCTGCATCCCGCACGTTTCCACCTTGCCAACCCGGCTCAGACGAAGTGCCTACATCTTCCCCTTGAACAATGGGGATGAGGCCCATAGGATTGTGGTTCCACATGCTGAGGAGGAGAGAGACAATAGGCTTTTAACTAACCACGAAGTGCATTGGTTGGGAGAGTGTCAGAAAGCACCAATGGCAGAAACACCCCTTTACTCTCAGCCGCGCCCTCCATTGCTGTAGAGGTGGAAGGCACAAAGCACTGCCTCCATCCTTCAATGGGAGACCAGCCGTAAACTGTCTTGCCTCCAGCTCTCTAGGAAGCTGGGATAGAACTCGCTTTCAACAGTGCTGTTGCTGCATACGAAGAAACTCTCATACAGAGGCAGCTCAAACGCCATTTCTTCCCAGTGCTTAACTGGCTGCTTTAGGACTTCCGCTTCTGCCACAGTTCGACCTTGCCAACACGGCTCAGACGAAATGCCTACATCTTCCCCTTAAGCACCGGGGGAGAAGCCCACATGATTGTGCTGCCACATGCTTAGCAGGAGCAGACAATAGGCTTTTTACAAACCGCCATTGTGCACTGGGTCAGAGAGTGTCAGAATGCACCTATGTCAGAAAGGGCCCTTTGCTCTCAGCCGTGCCCTCCATTGCTCTAGAGGTGGAAGGCACAAAGCACTGCCTCCATCCTTCAATTGGAGACAAGCCATAAACTGTCCTGCCTGCAGCTCTTTAGGAAGCTGACAAACAACTCGCTTTCCACAGTCCTGTTACAGCAGACTGGGGACTTCTCATACAAAGGCAGCTCAAATGGCATTTCTTCCCAGCTCTTAACTCGCAGCTTAGGACTCCAGCTTCTGCCGCAATTCCACCTTGCCAACCCGGCTCAGACGAAATGCCTACATCTTCCCCTGAAGCAAATGGTCTGAGTCCCAAATGATTGAGCATCCACGTGCTTAGGAAGCGATAGACTGCACGCCTTTTTCCAACCACCATTGCTCACTGCTGGAGAGAGTGTCAGAAAGCAGCTATGTCAGAAAGACCCCTTTGCTCTCAGCCGTGCCCTTCATTGCTCTAGACGTGGAATGCACAATGCACTGGCTCCCCGCCTCAAGGGGCGACAAGCCACAGACCATCTTCCTTCCATCTCTTTAGGAAGCTGAGCAGGAACTCGCTTTCAACAGTGCTCTTTCTGTGTCCTGGCAACATCTCATACAAAGGCAGCTGATATGCCATTTCTTTTCAGCGCTTAACTCGCAGATTTGGAACTTCTGCTCCTGCCACATTTCCACCTTGCCAACCCGGCTCAGACGAAATGTCTACCTCTTCCCCTTCAGCAACGGGGACGAGGCCCAGATGACTGTGCTTCCGCATGCTTAGCAGGAGCAGACAATAGGCTTTTTACAAACCGCCATTGTGCACTGGGTCAGAGAGTGTCAGAATGCACCTATGTCAGAAAGGGCCCTTTGCTCTCAGCCGTGCCCTCCATTGCTCTAGAGGTGGAAGGCACAAAGCACTGCCTCCATCCTTCAATTGGAGACAAGCCAGCACCTGTCCTGCTTTCAGCTCTTTAGGAAGCTGGGAAAGCACTCGCATTCCACAGTGCTCTTACAGCGTCCTGGGAACCTCTCATACAAAGGCAGCTGAACACCGTGTCTTTTCAGCCCTTAACTCACCAATCTGCAACATCTGCTTCTGCCGCATTTCCACCTTGCCAACCCGGCTCAGACGAAATGCCTACATCTTCCCCTCAAGCGATTGTGCTGATTCCCAAATGATTGAGCATCCACATGCTTAGGAGGCGATAAACTGCATGCCTTTTTCCAACCACCATTTTACACTTCTTAGAGAGCGTCGGAAAGCAGCTATGTCAGAAAGGCCCCTTTGCTCTCAGCCATGCCCTCCATTGCTCTCGAGGTGGAAGGCACAAGGCAATGGTTCTGCATCCACCCCTCAATGAGAGACACACCACATCTTGTCCTGCTTCCAGATCTTTAGGAAGTGGTGCAGAAACTCCCTTTCCACAGTGCTCTTACAGCGTCCTTGGACCATCTCATACAAAGGAGGCTGAACGCCGTTTCTTTTCAGCACTTCACTCGCCAGTCTGGGACATCTGCATGCTGCACAATTCCAACTTGCCAACCCGGCTCAGGCGAAATGCCTACATCTTCCCCTTGAGCAATGGGGATGAGGCCCATAGGATTGTGGTTCCACATGCTGAGGAGGAGAGAGACAATAGGCTTTTAACTAACCACGAAGTGCAACGGTTGGGAGAGTGTCAGAAAGCACCAATGGCTGAAAGACCCCTTTACTCTCAGCCGCGCCCTCCATTGCTGTAGAGGTGGAAGGCACAAAGCACTGCCTCCATCCTTCAATGGGAGACAAGCCATAAACTGTCTTGCCTCCAGCTCTTTAGGAAGCTGGGAAAGAACTCGCTTTCCACAGTGCTGTTACAGCATAAGAGGAAACTCTCATACAGAGGCAGCTCAAACGCGATATCTTCCCAGTGCTTAACTGGCCGCTTTAGGACTTCCGCTTCTGCCACACTTCCACCTTGCCAACCCGGCTCAGACGAAATGCCTACATCTTCCCCTTAATCAACGGGGCCGAAGCCCACATGATTGTGCTGCCACATGCTTAGCAGGAGCAGACAATAGGCTTTTTACAAACCGCCATTGTGCACTGGGTCAGAGAGTGTCAGAATGCACCTATGTCAGAAAGGGCCCTTTGCTCTCAGCCGTGCCCTCCATTGCTCTAGAGGTGGAAGGCACAAAGCACTGCCTCCATCCTTCAATTGGAGACAAGCCATAAACTGTCCTGCCTGCAGCTCTTTAGGAAGCTGACACACAACTCGCTTTCCACAGTCCTGTTACAGCAGACTGGGGACTTCTCATACAAAGGCAGCTCAAATGGCATTTCTTCCCAGCTCTTAACTCGCAGCTTAGGACTCCAGCTTCTGCCGCAATTCCACCTTGCCAACCCGGCTCAGACGAAATGCCTACATCTTCCCCTGAAGCAAATGGTCTGAGTCCCAAATGATTGAGCGTCCACGTGCTTAGGAAGCGATAGACTGCACGCCTTTTTCCAACCATCATTGCTCACTGCTGGAGAGAGTGTCGGAAAGCAGCTATGTCAGAAAGACCCCTTTGCTCTCAGCCGTGCCCTTCATTGCTCTAGACGTGGAATGCACAATGCACTGGCTCCCCCCCTCAAGGGGCGACAAGCCACAGACCATCTTCCTTCCATCTCTTTAGGAAGCTGAGCAGGAACTCGCTTTCAACAGTGCTCTTTCTGTGTCCTGGCAACATCTCATACAAAGGCAGCTGATATGCCATTTCTTTTCAGCGCTTAACTCGCAGATTTGGAACTTCTGCTCCTGCCACATTTCCACCTTGCCAACCCGGCTCAGACGAAATGTCTACATCTTCCCCTTCAGCAACGGGGACGAG
This sequence comes from Equus caballus, assembly GCF_041296265.1. NCBI lineage: Eukaryota > Metazoa > Chordata > Mammalia > Perissodactyla > Equidae > Equus > Equus caballus. Next base: position 4,915,726 of record NC_091700.1, on the reverse strand, counting down.
GCCCAGATGACTGTGCTTCCGCATGCTTAGCAGGAGCAGAAAATAGGCTTTTTACAAACCGCCATTGTGCACATGGTCAGAGAGTGTCAGAATGCACCTATGTCAGAAAGGGCCCTTTACTCTCTGCCGTGCCCTCCATTGCTCTAGAGGTGGAAGGCACAAAGCACTGCCTCCATCCTTCAATTGGAGACAAGCCAGCAACTGTCCTGCTTCCAGCTCTTTAGGAAGCTGGGAAAGCACTCGCATTCCACAGTGCTCTTACAGCATCCTGGGAACGTCTCATACAAAGGCAGCTGAACACCGTGTCTTTTCAGCACTTAACTCACCAATCTGCAACATCTGCTTCTGCCGCATTTCCACCTTGCCAACCCGGCTCAGACGAAATTCCTACATCTTCCTCTCAAGCGACTGTGCTGATTCCCAAATGATTGAGCATCCACATGCTTAGGAGGCGATAAACTGCAAGCCTTTTTCCAACCACCATTTTACACTGCTTAGAGAGCGTCGGAAAGCAGCTATGTCAGAAAGGCCCCTTTGCTCTCAGCCATGCCCTCCATTGCTCTCGAGGTGGAAGGCACAAGGCACTGGTTCTGGATCCATCCCTCAATGGGAGACAAACCACATCTTGGCCTGCTTCCAGATCTTTAGGAAGTGGAGAAAAAACACCCTTTCCACACTGCTCTTACAGCGTCCTGGGAACACCTCATACAAAGGAGGCTGAACGCCGTTTCTTTTCAGCACTTCACTCGCCAGTCTGGGACATCTGCATCCTGCACGTTTCCACCTTGCCAACCCGGCTCAGACGACTTGCCTACATCTTCCCCTTGAACAATGGGGATGAGGCCCATAGGATTGTGGTTCCACATGCTGAGGAGGAGACAGACAATAGGCATTTATCTAACCACGAAGTGCAATGGTTCGGAGAGTGTCAGAAAGCACCAATGGCAGAAAGACCCCTTTAATCTGAGCCACGCCCTCCATTGCTGTAGAGATGGAAGGCACAAAGCACTGCCTCCATCCTTCATTGGGAGACAAGCCATATACTGTCTTGCCTCCAGCTCTTTAGGAAGCTGGGAAAGAACTCGCTTTCCACAGTGCTGTTACAGCGTCATGGGAACATCTCATACAAAGGAGGCTGAACGCCGTTTCTTTTCAGGACTTCACTCGCCAATCTGGGACATCTGCATCCTGCACGTTTCCACCTTGCCAACCCGGCTCAGACGAAATGCCTACATCTTCCCCTTGAGCAATGTGGATGAGGCCCATAGGATTGTGGTTTCACATGCTGAGGAGGAAGAGACAATAGGGTTTTAACTAACCACGAAGTGCAATGGTTGGGAGAGTGTCAGAAAGCACCAACGGCAGAAAGACCCCTTTACTCTCAGCCGCGCCCTCCATTGCTGTAAAGGTGGAAGGCACAAAGCACTGCCTCCATCCTTCAATGGGAGACAAGCCATAAACTGTCTTGCCTCCAGCTCTTTAGGAAGCTGAGAAAGAACTCGCTTTCCACAGCGCTGTTACAGCATACGAGGAAACTCTCATGCAAAGGCAGCTCAAACGCCATATCTTCCCAGTGCTTAACTGGCCGCTTTAGGACTTCCGCTTCTGCCACAGTTCCACCTTGCCAACCCGGCTCAGACGAAATGCCTACATCTTCCCCTTAAGCAACGGGGGCGAAGCCCACATGATTGTGTTTCCACATGCTTAGCAGGAGCAGACAATAGGCTTTTTACAAACCGCCATTGTGCACTGGGTCAGACAGTGTCAGAATGCACCTATGTCAGAAAGGGCCCTTTGCTCTCAGCCGTGCCCTCCATTGCTCTAGAGGTGGAAGGCACAAAGCACTGCCTCCATCCTTCAATTGGAGACAAGCCATAAACTGTCTTGCCTCCAGCTCTTTAGGAAGCTGACAAACAACTCGCTTTCCACAGTCCTGTTACAGCACACCGGGGAACTTCTCATACAAAGGCAGATCAAATGGCATTTCTTCCCAGCCCTTAACTCGCAGCTTTAGGACTCCTGCTTCTGCCGCAATGCCACATTGCCAACCCGGCTCAGACGAAATGCCTACATCTTCCCCTGAATAAACTGGTCTGATTGCCAAATGATTGAGCGTCCACGTGCTTAGGAGGCGATAGACTGCACGCCTTTTTCCAACCACCATTGTGCACTGCTGGAGAGAGTGTCGGAAAGCAGCTATGTCAGAAAGACCCCTTTGCTCTCAGCCGTGCCCTTCATTGCTCTAGACGTGGAATGCACAAGGCACTGGCTCCCCCCCTCAAGGGGCGACAAGCTACAGACCATCTTCCATCCATCTCTTTAGGAAGCTGAGCAAGAACTCGCTTTCAACAGTGCTCTTTCTGTGTCCCGGCAACATCTCATACAAAGGCAGCTGATATGCCATTTCTTTTCAGCGCTTAACTCGCAGATTTGGATCTTCTGCTCCTGCCACATTTCCAGGTTGCCAACCCGGCTCAGACATAATGTCTACATCTTCCCCTTCAGCAACGGGGACGTGGCCCAGATGATTGTGCTTCCGCATGCTTAGCAGGAGCAGAGAATAGGCTTTTTACAACCCGCCATTGTGCACTGGGTCAGAGAGTGTCAGAATGCACCTATGTCAGAAAGGGCCCTTTGCTCTCAGCCGTGCCGTCCATTGCTGTAGAGGTGGAGGGCACAAAGCACTGCCTCCATCCTTCAATTGGAGACAAGCCAGCAACTGTCCTGCTTCCAGCTCTTTAGGAAGCTGGGAAAGCACTCGCATTCCACAGTGCTCTTACAGCATCCTGGGAACGTCTCATACAAAGGCAGCTGAACACCGTGTCTTTTCAGCCCTTAACTCACCAATCTGCAACATCTGCTTCTGCCGCATTTCCACCTTGCCAACCCGGCTCAGACGAAATGCCTACATCTTCCCCTCAAGCGACTGTGCTGATTCCCAAATGATTGAGCATCCACATGCTTAGGAGGGGATAAACTGCATGCCTTTTTCCAACCACCATTTTACACTGCTTAGACAGCGTCGGAAAGCAGCTATGTCAGAAAGGACCCTTTGCTCTCAGCCATGCCCTCCATTGCTCTTGAGGTGGAAGGCACAAGGCACTGGTTCTTGATCCACTCCTCAATGGGAGACAAAACACATCTTGGCCTGTCTCCAGCTCTTTAGGAAGTGGAGAAAAAACTCCATTTCCACAGTGCTGTTACAGCGTCCTGGGAAATTCTCATACAAAGGAGGCTGAACGCCGTTTCTTTTCAGCACTTCAATCGCCAGTCTGGGACATCTGCATCCCGCACGTTTCCACCTTGCCAACCCGGCTCAGACGAAGTGCCTACATCTTCCCCTTGAACAATGGGGATGAGGCCCATAGGATTGTGGTTCCACATGCTGAGGAGGAGAGAGACAATAGGCTTTTAACTAACCACGAAGTGCATTGGTTGGGAGAGTGTCAGAAAGCACCAATGGCAGAAACACCCCTTTACTCTCAGCCGCGCCCTCCATTGCTGTAGAGGTGGAAGGCACAAAGCACTGCCTCCATCCTTCAATGGGAGACCAGCCGTAAACTGTCTTGCCTCCAGCTCTCTAGGAAGCTGGGATAGAACTCGCTTTCAACAGTGCTGTTGCTGCATACGAAGAAACTCTCATACAGAGGCAGCTCAAACGCCATTTCTTCCCAGTGCTTAACTGGCTGCTTTAGGACTTCCGCTTCTGCCACAGTTCGACCTTGCCAACACGGCTCAGACGAAATGCCTACATCTTCCCCTTAAGCAACGGGGGAGAAGCCCACATGATTGTGCTGCCACATGCTTAGCAGGAGCAGACAATAGGCTTTTTACAAACCGCCATTGTGCACTGGGTCAGAGAGTGTCAGAATGCACCTATGTCAGAAAGGGCCCTTTGCTCTCAGCCGTGCCCTCCATTGCTCTAGAGGTGGAAGGCACAAAGCACTGCCTCCATCCTTCAATTGGAGACAAGCCATAAACTGTCCTGCCTGCAGCTCTTTAGGAAGCTGACAAACAACTCGCTTTCCACAGTCCTGTTACAGCAGACTGGGGACTTCTCATACAAAGGCAGCTCAAATGGCATTTCTTCCCAGCTCTTAACTCGCAGCTTAGGACTCCAGCTTCTGCCGCAATTCCACCTTGCCAACCCGGCTCAGACGAAATGCCTACATCTTCCCCTGAAGCAAATGGTCTGAGTCCCAAATGATTGAGCATCCACGTGCTTAGGAAGCGATAGACTGCACGCCTTTTTCCAACCACCATTGCTCACTGCTGGAGAGAGTGTCAGAAAGCAGCTATGTCAGAAAGACCCCTTTGCTCTCAGCCGTGCCCTTCATTGCTCTAGACGTGGAATGCACAATGCACTGGCTCCCCGCCTCAAGGGGCGACAAGCCACAGACCATCTTCCTTCCATCTCTTTAGGAAGCTGAGCAGGAACTCGCTTTCAACAGTGCTCTTTCTGTGTCCTGGCAACATCTCATACAAAGGCAGCTGATATGCCATTTCTTTTCAGCGCTTAACTCGCAGATTTGGAACTTCTGCTCCTGCCACATTTCCACCTTGCCAACCCGGCTCAGACGAAATGTCTACCTCTTCCCCTCCAGCAACGGGGACGAGGCCCAGATGACTGTGCTTCCGCATGCTTAGCAGGAGCAGACAATAGGCTTTTTACAAACCGCCATTGTGCACTGGGTCAGAGAGTGTCAGAATGCACCTATGTCAGAAAGGGCCCTTTGCTCTCAGCCGTGCCCTCCATTGCTCTAGAGGTGGAAGGCACAAAGCACTGCCTCCATCCTTCAATTGGAGACAAGCCAGCACCTGTCCTGCTTTCAGCTCTTTAGGAAGCTGGGAAAGCACTCGCATTCCACAGTGCTCTTACAGCGTCCTGGGAACGTCTCATACAAAGGCAGCTGAACACCGTGTCTTTTCAGCCCTTAACTGACCAATCTGCAACATCTGCTTCTGCCGCATTTCCACCTTGCCAACCCGGCTCAGACGAAATGCCTACATCTTCCCCTCAAGCGATTGTGCTGATTCCCAAATGATTGAGCATCCACATGCTTAGGAGGCGATAAACTGCATGCCTTTTTCCAACCACCATTTTACACTTCTTAGAGAGCGTCGGAAAGCAGCTATGTCAGAAAGGCCCCTTTGCTCTCAGCCATGCCCTCCATTGCTCTCGAGGTGGAAGGCACAAGGCAATGGTTCTGCATCCACCCCTCAATGAGAGACACACCACATCTTGTCCTGCTTCCAGATCTTTAGGAAGTGGAGCAGAAACTCCCTTTCCACAGTGCTCTTACAGCGTCCTTGGACCATCTCATACAAAGGAGGCTGAACGCCGTTTCTTTTCAGCACTTCACTCGCCAGTCTGGGACATCTGCATGCTGCACAATTCCAACTTGCCAACCCGGCTCAGGCGAAATGCCTACATCTTCCCCTTGAGCAATGGGGATGAGGCCCATAGGATTGTGGTTCCACATGCTGAGGAGGAGAGAGACAATAGGCTTTTAACTAACCACGAAGTGCAACGGTTGGGAGAGTGTCAGAAAGCACCAATGGCTGAAAGACCCCTTTACTCTCAGCCGCGCCCTCCATTGCTGTAGAGGTGGAAGGCACAAAGCACTGCCTCCATCCTTCAATGGGAGACAAGCCATAAACTGTCTTGCCTCCAGCTCTTTAGGAAGCTGGGAAAGAACTCGCTTTCCACAGTGCTGTTACAGCATAAGAGGAAACTCTCATACAGAGGCAGCTCAAACGCGATATCTTCCCAGTGCTTAACTGGCCGCTTTAGGACTTCCGCTTCTGCCACACTTCCACCTTGCCAACCCGGCTCAGACGAAATGCCTAGATCTTCCCCTTAATCAACGGGGCCGAAGCCCACATGATTGTGCTGCCACATGCTTAGCAGGAGCAGACAATAGGCTTTTTACAAACCGCCATTGTGCACTGGGTCAGAGAGTGTCAGAATGCACCTATGTCAGAAAGGGCCCTTTGCTCTCAGCCGTGCCCTCCATTGCTCTAGAGGTGGAAGGCACAAATCACTGCCTCCATCCTTCAATTGGAGACAAGCCATAAACTGTCCTGCCTGCAGCTCTTTAGGAAGCTGACACACAACTCGCTTTCCACAGTCCTGTTACAGCAGACTGGGGACTTCTCATACAAAGGCAGCTCAAATGGCATTTCTTCCCAGCTCTTAACTCGCAGCTTAGGACTCCAGCTTCTGCCGCAATTCCACCTTGCCAACCCGGCTCAGACGAAATGCCTACATCTTCCCCTGAAGCAAATGGTCTGAGTCCCAAATGATTGAGCGTCCACGTGCTTAGGAAGCGATAGACTGCACGCCTTTTTCCAACCATCATTGCTCACTGCTGGAGAGAGTGTCGGAAAGCAGCTATGTCAGAAAGACCCCTTTGCTCTCAGCCGTGCCCTTCATTGCTCTAGACGTGGAATGCACAATGCACTGGCTCCCCGCCTCAAGGGGCGACAAGCCACAGACCATCTTCCTTCCATCTCTTTAGGAAGCTGAGCAGGAACTCGCTTTCAACAGTGCTCTTTCTGTGTCCTGGCAACATCTCATACAAAGGCAGCTGATATGCCATTTCTTTTCAGCGCTTAACTCGCAGATTTGGAACATCTGCTCCTGCCACATTTCCACCTTGCCAACCCGGCTCAGACGAAATGTCTACATCTTCCCCTTCAGCAACGGGGACGAGGCCCAGATGACTGAGCTTCCGCATGCTTAGCAGGAGCAGACAATAGGCTTTTTACAAACCGCCATTGTGCACTGGGTCAGAGAGTGTCAGAATGCACCTATGTCAGAAAGGGCCCTTTGCTCTCAGCCGTGCCCTCCATTGCTCTAGAGGTGGAAGGCACAAAGCACTGCCTCCATCCTTCAATTGGAGACAAGCCAGCAACTGTCCTGCTTCCAGCTCTTTAGGAAACTGGGAAAGCACTCGCATTCCACAGTGCTCTTACAGCGTCCTGGGAACCTCTCATACAAAGGCAGTTGAACACCGTGTCTTTTCAGCCCTTAACTCACCAATCTGCAACATCTGCTTCTGCCGCATTTCCACCTTGCCAACCCGGCTCAGACGAAATGCCTACATCTTCCCCTCAAGCGATTGTGCTGATTCCCAAATGATTGAGCATCCACATGCTTAGGAGGCGATAAACTGCATGCCTTTTTCCAACCACCATTTTACACTGCTTAGAGAGCGTCGGAAAGCAGCTATGTCAGAAAGGCCCCTTTGCTCTCAGCCATGCCCTCCATTGCTCTCGAGGTGGAAGGCACAAGGCACTGGTTCTGCATCCACCCCTCAATGGGAGACAAACCACATCTTGTCCTGCTTCCAGATCTTTAGGAAGTGGAGAAGAAACTCCCTTTCCACAGTGCTCTTACAGCGTCCTTGGACCATCTCATACAAAGGAGGCTGAACGCCGTTTCTTTTCAGCACTTAACTCGCCAGTCTGGGACATCTGCATCCTGCACGTTTCCACCTTGCCAACCCGGCTCAGACGAAATGCCTACATCTTCCCCTTGAGCAATGGGGATGAGGCCCATAGGATTGTGGTTCCACATGCTGAGGAGGAGAGAGACAATAGGCTTTAAACTAACCATGAAGTGCAACGGTTGGGAGAGTGTCAGAAAGCACCAATGGCAGAAACACCCCTTTACTCTGAGCCGCGCCCTCCATTGCTGTAGAGGTGGAAGGCACAAAGCACTGCCTCCATCCTTCAATTGGAGACAAGTCATAAACTGTCTTGCCTCCAGCTCTTTAGGAAGCTGGGAAAGAACTCGCTTTCCACAGTGCCGTTACAGCATAGGAGTTAACTCTCATACAGAGGCAGCTCAAACGCCATTTCTTCCCAGTGCTTATCTGGCTGCTTTAGGACTTCCGCTTCTGCCACAGTTCCACCTTGCCAAATGGCTCAGACGAAATGCCTACATCTTCCCCTTAAGGAACGGGGACGAGGCCCACAAGATTGTGCTGCCACATGCTTAGCAGGAGCAGACAATAGGCTTTTTACAAACCGCCATTGTGCACTGCTGGAGAGAGTGTCAGAATGCACCTATGTCAGAAAGGGCCCTTTGCTCTCAGCCGTGCCCTCCATTGCTCTAGAGGTGGAAGGCACAAAGCACTGCCTCCATCCTTCAATTGGAGACAAGCCATAAACTGTCTTGCCTCCAGCTCTTTAGTAAGCTGACAAACAACTCGCTTTCCACAGTCCTGTTACAGCAGACGGGGGAACTTCTCATACAAAGGCAGCTCAAATGGCATTTCTTCCCAGCCCTTAACTCGCAGCTTAGGACTCCTGATTCTGCCGCAATTCCACCTTGCCAACCCGGCTCAGACGAAATGCCTGCATCTTCCCCTGAATAAACTGGTCTGATTGCCATATGATTGAGCGTCCACGTGCTTAGGAGGCGATAGACTGCAAGCCTTTTTCCAACCACCATTGTGCACTGCTGGAGAGAGTGTCGGAAAGCAGCTATGTCAGAAAGACCCCTTTGCTCTCAGCCGTGCCCTTCATTGCTCTAGACATGGAATGCACGACGCAATGGCTCCCCCCCTTCAAGGGGTGACAAGCCACAGACCATCTTCCTTCCATCTCTTTAGGAAGCTGAGCAGGAACTCGCTTTCAACAGTGCTCTTTCTGTGTCCTGGCAACATCTCATACAAAGGCAGCTGATATGCCATTTCTTTTCAGCGCTTAACTCGCAGATTTGGAACTTCTGCTCCTGCCACATTTCCACCTTGCCAACCCGGCTCAGACGAAATGTCTACCTCTTCCCCTTCAGCAATGGGGACGAGGCCCAGATGACTGTGCTTCCGCATGCTTAGCAGGAGCAGACAAGAGGCTTTTTACAAACCGCCATTGTGCACTGGGTCAGAGAGTGTCATAATGCACCTATGTCAGAAAGGGCCCTTTGCTCTCTGCCGTGCCCTCCATTGCTCTAGAGGTGGAAGGCACAAAGCACTGCCTCCATCCTTCAATTGGAGACAAGCCAGCAACTGTCCTGCTTCCAGCTGTTTAGGAAGCTGGGAAAGCACTCGCATTCCACAGTGCTCTTGCAGCGTCCTGGGAACGTCTCATACAAAGGCAGCTGAACACCGTGTCTTTTCAGCCCTTAACTCACCAATCTGCAACATCTGCTTCTGCCGCATTTCCACCTTGCCTACCCGGCTCAGGCGAAATGCCTACATCTTCCCCTCAAGTGACTGTGCTGATTCCCAAATGATTGAGCATCCACATGCTTAGGAGGCGATAAACTGCATGCCTTTTTCCAACCACCATTTTACACTGCTTAGAGAGCGTCGGAAAGCAGCTATGTCAGAAAGGCCCCTTTGCTCTCAGCCATGCCCTCCATTGCTCTCGAGGTGGATGGCACAAGGCACTGGTTCTGGATCCACCCCTCAATGGGAGACAAACCACATCTTGTCCTGCTTCCAGATCTTTAGGAAGTGGAGCAGAAACTCCCTTTCCACAGTGCTCTTACATCGTCCTTGGACCATCTCATACAAAGGAGGCTGAACGCCGTTTCTTTTCAGCACTTAACTCGCCAGTCTGGGACATCTGCATCCTGCACGTTTCCACCTTGCCAACCCGGCTCAGACGAAATGTCTACATCTTCCCCTTGAGCAATGGGGATGAGGCCCATAGGATTGTGGTTGCACATGCTGAGGAGGAGAGAGACAATAGGCTTTAAACTAACCATGAAGTGCAACGGTTGGGAGAGTGTCAGAAAGCACCAATGGCAGAAACACCCCTTTACTCTGAGCCGCGCCCTCCATTGCTGTAGAGGTGGAAGGCACAAAGCACTGCCTCCATCCTTCAATTGGAGACAAGCCATAAACTGTCTTGCCTCCAGCTCTTTAGGAATCTGACAAAAAACTCGCTTTCCACAGTCCTGTTACAGCATACTGGGGAACTTCTCATGCAAAGGCAGCTCAAATGGTATTTCTTCCCAGCCCTTAACTCGCAGCTTAGGACTCCTGATTCTTCCGCAATTCCACCTTGTCAACCCGGCTCAGACGAAATGCCTACATCTTCCCCTGAAGCAACTGGGCTGAGTCCCAAATGATTGAGCGTCCACGTGCTTAGGAGGCGATAGACTGCACGCCTTTTTCCAACCACCATTCTGCACTGCTGGGAGAGTGTCGGAAAGAAGCTATGTCAGAAAGACCCCTTTGCTCTCAGCCGTGCCCTTCATTGCTCTAGACGTGGAATGCACAATGCACTGGTTCCCCCACTCAAGGGGCGACAAGCCACAGACCATCTTCCTTCCATCTCTTTAGGAAGCTGAGCAAGAACTCGCTTTCAACAGTGCTCTTTCTGTGTCCTGGCAACATCTCATACAAAGGCAGCTGATATGCCATTTCTTTTCAGCGCTTAACTCGCAGATTTGGAACTTCTGCTCCTGCCACAATTCCTGCTTGCCAACCCGGCTCAGACGAAATGTCTACATCTTCCCCTTCAGCAGCGGGGACGAGGCCCAGATGACTGTGCTTCCGCATGCTTAGCAGGAGCAGACAAGAGGCTTTTTACAAACCGCCATTGTGCACTGGGTCAGAGAGTGTCATAATGCACCTATGTCAGAAAGGGCCCTTTGCTCTCTGCCGTGCCCTCCATTGCTCTAGAGGTGGAAGGCACAAAGCACTGCCTCCATCCTTCAATTGGAGACAAGCCAGCAACTGTCCTGCTTCCAGCTGTTTAGGAAGCTGGGAAAGCACTCGCATTCCACAGTGCTCTTGCAGCGTCCTGGGAACGTCTCATACAAAGGCAGCTGAACACCGTGTCTTTTCAGCCCTTAACTCACCAATCTGCAACATCTGCTTCTGCCGCATTTCCACCTTGCCTACCCGGCTCAGGCGAAATGCCTACATCTTCCCCTCAAGTGACTGTGATGATTCCCAAATGATTGAGCATCCACATGCTTAGGAGGCGATAAACTGCATGCCTTTTTCCAACCACCATTTTACACTGCTTAGAGAGCGTCGGAAAGCAGCTATGTCAGAAAGTCCCCTTTGCTCTCAGCCATGCCCTCCATTGCTCTCGAGGTGGATGGCACAAGGCACTGGTTCTGGATCCACCCCTCAATGGGAGACAAACCACATCTTGTCCTGTCTCCAGCTCTTTAGGAAGTGGAGAAAAAACTCCCTTTCCACAGTGCTCTTACAGCGTCCTGGGAACATCTCATACAAAGGAGGTTGAACGCCGTTTCTTTTCAGCACTTCACTCGCCAGTCTGGGACATCTGCATGCTGCACAATTCCAACTTGCCAACCCGGCTCAGGCGAAATGCCTACATCTTCCCCTTGAGCAATGGGGATGAGGCCCATAGGATTGTGGTTCCACATGCTGAGGAGGAGAGAGACAATAGGCTTTTAAATAACCACGAAGTGCAACGGTTGGGAGAGTGTCAGAAAGCACCAATGGCTGAAAGACCCCTTTACTCTCAGCCGCGCCCTCCATTGCTGTAGAGGTGGAAGGCACAAAGCACTGCCTCCATCCTTCAATGGGAGACAAGCCATAAACTGTCTTGCCTCCAGCTCTTTAGGAAGCTGGGAAAGAACTCGCTTTCCACAGTGCTGTTACAGCATACGAGGAAACTCTCATGCAAAGGCAGCTCAAACGCCATATCTTCCCAGTGCTTAACTGGCCGCTTTAGGACTTCCGCTTCTGCCACACTTCCACCTTGCCAACCCGGCTCAGACGAAATGCCTACATCTTCCCCTTAATCAACGGGGCCGAAGCCCACATGATTGTGCTGCCACATGCTTAGCAGGAGCAGACAATAGGCCTTTTACAAACCGCCATTGTGCACTGGGTCAGAGAGTGTCAGAATGCACCTATGTCAGAAAGGGCCCTTTGCTCTCAGCAGTGCCCTCCATTGCTCTAGAGGTGGAAGGCACAAAGCACTGCCTCCATCCTTCAATGGGAGACAAGCCATAAACTGTCTTGCCTCCAGCTCTTTAGGGAGCTGAGAAAGAACTCGCTTTCCACAGCGCTGTTACAGCATACGAGGAAACTCTCATGCAAAGGCAGCTCAAACGCCATATCTTCCCATTGCTTAACTCGCCGCTTTAGGACTTCCGCTTCTGCCACAGTTCCACCTTGCCAACTCGGCTCAGACGAAATGCCTACATCTTCCCCTTAAGCAACGGGGGCGAAGCCCACATGATTGTGTTTCCACATGCTTAGCAGGAGCAGACAATAGGCTTTTTACAAACCGCCATTGTGCACTGGGTCAGACAGTGTCAGAATGCACCTATGTCAGAAAGGGCCCTTTGCTCTCAGCCGTGCCCTCCATTGCTCTAGAGGTGGAAGGCACAAAGCACTGCCTCCATCCTTCAATTGGAGACAAGCCATAAACTGTCTTGCCTCCAGCTCTTTAGGAAGCTGACAAACAACTCGCTTTCCACAGTCCTGTTACAGCACACCGGGGAACTTCTCATACAAAGGCAGATCAAATGGCATTTCTTCCCAGCCCTTAACTCGCAGCTTTAGGACTCCTGCTTCTGCCGCAATGCCACATTGCCAACCCGGCTCAGACGAAATGCCTACATCTTCCCCTGAATAAACTGGTCTGATTGCCAAATGATTGAGCGTCCACGTGCTTAGGAGGCGATAGACTGCACGCCTTTTTCCAACCACCATTGTGCACTGCTGGAGAGAGTGTCTGAAAGCAGCTATGTCAGAAAGACCCCTTTGCTCTCAGCCGTGCCCTTCATTGCTCTAGACGTGGAATGCACAAGGCACTGGCTCCCCCCCTCAAGGGGCGACAAGCTACAGACCATCTTCCATCCATCTCTTTAGGAAGCTGAGCAAGAACTCGCTTTCAACAGTGCTCTTTCTGTGTCCCGGCAACATCTCATACAAAGGCAGCTGATATGCCATTTCTTTTCAGCGCTTAACTCGCAGATTTGGAACTTCTGCTCCTGCCACATTTCCACCTTGCCAACCCGGCTCAGACGAAATGTCTACATCTTCCCCTTCATCAACGGGGACGAGGCCCAGCTGACTGTGCTTCCGCATGCTTAGCAGGAGCAGACAATAGGCTTTTTACAAACCGCCATTGTGCACTGGGTCAGAGAGTGTCAGAATGCACCTATGTCAGAAAGGGCCCTTTGCTCTCAGCCGTGCCCTCCATTGCTCTAGAGGTGGAAGGCACAAAGCACTGCCTCCATCCTTCAATTGGAGACAAGCCAGCAACTGTCCTGCTTCCAGCTCTTTAGGAAGCTGGGAAAGCACTCGCATTCCACAGTGCTCTTACAGCGTCCTGGGAACCTCTCATACAAAGGCACTTGAACACCGTGTCTTTTCAGCCCTTAACTCACCAATCTGCAACATCTGCTTCTGCCGCATTTCCACCTTGCCAACCCGGCTCAGTCGAAATGCCTACATCTTCCCCTCAAGCGATTGTGCTGATTCCCAAATGATTGAGCATCCACATGCTTAGGAGGCGATAAACTGCATGCCTTTTTCCAACCACCATTTTACACTGCTTAGAGAGCGTCGGAAAGCAGCTATGTCAGAAAGGCCCCTTTGCTCTCAGCCATGCCCTCCATTGCTCTCGAGGTGGAAGGCACAAGGCACTGGTTCTGCATCCACCCCTCAATGGGAGACAAACCACATCTTGTCCTGCTTCCAGATCTTTAGGAAGTGGAGAAGAAACTCCCTTTCCACAGTGCTCTTACAGCGTCCTTGGACCATCTCATACAAAGGAGGCTGAACGCCGTTTCTTTTCAGCACTTAACTCGCCAGTCTGGGACATCTGCATCCTGCACGTTTCCACCTTGCCAACCCGGCTCAGACGAAATGCCTACATCTTCCCCTTGAGCAATGGGGATGAGGCCCATAGGATTGTGGTTCCACATGCTGAGGAGGAGAGAGACAATAGGCTTTAAACTAACCATGAAGTGCAACGGTTGGGAGAGTGCCAGAAAGCACCAATGGCAGAAACACCCCTTTACTCTGAGCCGCGCCCTCCATTGCTGTAGAGGTGGAAGGCACAAAGCACTGCCTCCATCCTTCAATTGGAGACAAGCCATAAACTGTCTTGCCTCCAGCTCTTTAGGAAGCTGGGAAAGAACTCGCTTTCCACAGTGCCGTTACAGCATAGGAGTTAACTCTCATACAGAGGCAGCTCAAACGCCATTTCTTCCCAGTGCTTACCTGGCTGCTTTAGGACTTCCGCTTCTGCCACAGTTCCACCTTGCCAACCCGGCTCAGACGAAATGCCTACATCTTCCCTTTAAGGAACGGGGACATGGCCCACAAGATTGTGCTGCCACATGCTTAGCAGGAGCAGACAATAGGCTTTTTACAAACCGCCATTGTGCACTGGGTCAGAGAGTGTCAGAATGCACCTATGTCAGAAAGGGCCCTTTGCTCTCAGCCGTGCCCTCCATTGCTCTAGAGGTGGAAGGCACAAAGCACTGCCTCCATCCTTCAATTGGAGACAAGCCACAAACTGTATTGCCTCCAGCTCTTTAGGAAGCTGACAAACAACTCGCTTTCCACAGTCCTGTTACAGCAGACCGGGGAACTTCTCATACAAAGGCAGCTCCAATGGCATTTCTTCCCAGCCCTTAACTCGCAGCTTTAGGACTCCTGCTTCTGCCGCAATTCCACCTTGCCAACCCGGCTCAGACGAAATGCCTACATCTTCCCCTGAATAAACTGGTCTGATTTCCATATGATTGAGCGTCCACGTGCTTAGGAGGCGATAGACTGCACGCCTTTTTCCAACCACCATTGCGCACTGCTGGAGAGAGTTTCGGAAAGCAGCTCTGTCAGAAAGATCCCTTTGCTCTCAGCCGTGCCCTTCATTGCTCTAGACGTGGAATGCACAATGCACTGGCTCACCCCCTCAAGGGGAGACAAGCCACAGACCATCTTCCTTCCATCTCTTTAGGAAGCTGAGCAAGAACTCGCTTTCAACAGTGCTCTTTCTGTGTCCTGGCAACATCTCATACAAAGGCAGCTGATATGCCATTTCTTTTCAGCGCTTAACTCGCAGATTTGGAACTTTTGCTCCTGCCACATTTGCACCTTGCCAACCCGGCTCAGACCAAATTTCTACATCTTCCCCTTCAGCAACGGGGACGACTCACAGATGACTGTGCTTCCGCATGCTTAGCAGGAGCAGACAATAGGCTTTTTACAAATCGCCATTGTGCACTGGGTCAGAGAGTGTCAGAATGCACCTATGTCAGAAAGGGCCCTTTGCTCTCAGCCGTGCCCTCCATTGCTCTAGAGGTGGAAGGCATAAAGCACTGCCTCCATCCTTCAATTTGAGACAAGCCAGCAACTGTCCTGCTTCCAGCTCTTTAGGAAGCTGGGAAAGCACTCGCATTCCACAGTGCTCTTGCAGCGTCCTGGGAACGTCTCATAAAAAGGCAGCTGAACACCGTGTCTTTTCAGCCCTTAACTCACCAATCTGCAACATCTGCTTCTGCCGCATTTCCATCTTGCCAACCCGGCTCAGACGAAATGCCTACATCTTCCCCTGAAGCGACTGTGCTGATTCCCAAATGATTGAGCATCCACATGCTTAGGAGGCAATAAACTGCATGCCTTTTTCCAACCACCATTTTACACTGCTTAGAGAGTGTCGGAAAGCAGCTATGTCAGAAAGGACCCTTTGCTCTCAGCCATGCCCTCCATTGCTCTCGAGGTGGAAGGCACAAGGCACTGGTTCTGGATCCACCCCTCAATGGGAGACAAACCACATCTTGGCCTGCTTCCAACTCCTTAGGAATTGTAGAAAAATCTCCCTTTCCACAGTGCTCTTACAGCGTCCTGGGAACATCTCATACAAAGAAGAATGTACGCCGTTTCTTTTCAGCACTTCACTCGCCAGTCTGGGACATCTGCATCCTGCAATTTTCCACCTTGCCAACCGGGCTCAGACGAAATGCCTACATCTTCCCCTTGAGCAATGGGGATGAGGCCCATAGGATTGTGGTTCCCCATGCTGAGGAGGAGAGAGACAATAGGCTTTTAACTAACCACGAAGTGCAACGGTTGGGAGAGTGTCAGAAAGCACCAATGGCAGAAACACCCCTTTACTCTCAGCCGCGCCCTCCATTGCTGTAGAGGTGGAAGGCACAAAGCACTGCCTCAATCCTGCAAGGGGAGACAAGCCATAAACTGTCTTGCCTCCAGCTCTTTAGGAAGCTGGGAAAAAACTCGCTTTCCACAGTGCTGTTACAGCATACGAGGAAACTCTCATACAGAGGCAGCTCAAACGCCACTTCTTCCCAGTGCTTAACTGGCCGCTTTAGGACTTCCGCTTCTGCCACAGTCCCACCTTGCCAACCGGGCTCAGACGAAATGCCTACATCTTCCCCTTCAGCAACGGGGGCGAAGCCCACATGATTGTGCTGCCACATGCTTAGCAGGAGCAGACAATAGGCTTTTTACAAACCGCCATTGTGCACTGGGTCAGACAGTGTCAGAATGCACCTATGTCAGAAAGGGCCCTTTGCTCTCAGCCGTGCCCTCCAATGCTCTAGAGGTGGAAGGCACAAAGCACTGCCTCCATCCTTCAATTGGAGACAAGCCATAAATGTCTTGCCTCCAGCTCTTTAGTAAGCTGACAAACAACTCGCTTTCCACAGTCCTGTTACAGCAGACCGGGGAACTTCTCATACAAAGGCAGCTCCAATGGCATTTCTTCCCAGCCCTTAACTCGCAGCTTAGGACTACAGCTTCTGCCGCAATTCCACCTTGCCAACCCGGCTCAGACGAAATGCCTACATCTTCCCTGAAGCAACTGGGCTGAGTCCCAAATGATTGAGCGTCCACGTGCTTAGGAGGCGATAGACTGCACGCCTTTTTCCAACCACCATTGTGCACTGCTGGAGAGAGTGTCGGAAAGCAGCTATGTCAGAAAGACCCCTTTGCTCTCAGCCGTGCCCTTCATTGCTCTAGACGTGGAATGCACAATGCACTGGCTCCCCCACTCAAGGGGCGAAAAGCCACAGACCATCTTCCTTCCATCTCTTTAGGAAGCTGAGCAAGAACTCGCTTTCAACAGTGCTCTTTCTGTGTCCTGGCAACATCTCATACAAAGACAGCTGATATGCCATTTCTTTTCAGCGCTTAACTCGCAGATATGGAGCTTCTGCTCCTGCCACAATTCCTGCTTGCCAACCCAGCTCAGACGAAATGTCTACATCTTCCCCTTCAGCAACGGGGACGAGGCCCAGATCACTGTGCTTCTGCATGCTTAGCAGGAGCAGACAATAGGCTTTTTGCAAACCGCCAATGTGCACTGGGTCAGAGAGTGTCAGAATGCACCTATGTCAGAAAGGGCCCTTTGCTCTCAGCCGTGCCCTCCATTGCTCTAGAGGTGGAAGGCACAAAGCACTGCCTCCATCCTTCAATTGGAGACAAGCCATAAACTCTCTTGCCTCCAGCTCTTTAGGAAGCTGACAAACAACTCGCTTTCCACAGTCCTTTTACAGCAGACCGGGGATCTTCTCATACAAAGGCAGCTCCAATGATATTTCTTCGCAGCCCTTAACTCGCAGCTTTAGGACTCCTGCTTCAGCCGCAATTCCACCTTGCCAACCTGGCTCAGACCAAATGCCTACATCTTCCCCTGAAGCAACTGGTCTGAGTCCCCAATGATTGAGCGTCCACGTGCTTAGGAGGCGATAGACTGCACGTCCTTTTCCAACCACCAATGTGCACTGCTGGAGAGAGTGTCGGAAAGCAGCTATGTCAGAAAGACCCCTTTGCTCTCAGCCGTGCCCTTCATTGCTCTAGACGTGGAATGCACAATGCACTGGCTCCCCCCCTCAAGGGGCGACAAGCCACAGACCATCTTCCTTCCATCTCTTTAGGAAGCTGAGCAACAACTCGCTTTCAACAGTGCTCTTTCTGTGTCCTGGCAACATCTCATACAAAGGCAGCTGATATGCCATTTCTTTTCAGCGCTTAACTCGCAGATTTGGAACTTCTGCTCCTGCCACATTTCCACCTTGCCAACCCGGCTCAGACGAAATGTCTACATCTTCCCCTTCAGCAGCGGGGACGAGGCCCAGCTGACTGTGCTTCCGCATGCTTATCAGGAGCAGACAAGAGGCTTTTTACAAACCGCCATTGTGCACTGGGTCAGAGAGTGTCATAATGCACCTATGTCAGAAAGGGCCCTTTGCTCTCTGCCGTGCCCTCCATTGCTCTAGAGGTGGAAGGCACAAAGCACTGCCTCCATCCTTCAATTGGAGACAAGCCAGCAACTGTCCTGCTTCCAGCTGTTTAGGAAGCTGGGAAAGCACTCGCATTCCACAGTGCTCTTGCAGCGTCCTGGGAACGTCTCATACAAAGGCAGCTGAACACCGTGTCTTTTCAGCCCTTAACTCACCAATCTGCAACATCTGCTTCTGCCGCATTTCCACCTTGCCTACCCGGCTCAGGCGAAATGCCTACATCTTCCCCTCAAGTGACTGTGCTGATTCCCAAAGGATTGAGCATCCACATGCTTAGGAGGCGATAAACTGCATGCCTTTTTCCAACCACCATTTTACACTGCTTAGAGAGCATCGGAAAGCAGCTATGTCAGAAAGTCCCCTTTGCTCTCAGCCATGCCCTCCATTGCTCTCGAGGTGGATGGCACAAGGCACTGGTTCTGGATCCACCCTTCAATGGGAGACAAACCACATCTTGTCCTGTCTCCAGCTCTTTAGGAAGTGGAGAAAAAACTCCCTTTCCACAGTGCTCTTACAGCGTCCTGGGAACATCTCATACAAAGGAGGTTGAACGCCGTTTCTTTTCAGCACTTCACTCGCCAGTCTGGGACATCTGCATGCTGCACAATTCCAACTTGCCAACCCGGCTCAGGCGAAATGCCTACATCTTCCCCTTGAGCAATGGGGATGAGGCCCATAGGATTGTGGTTCCACATGCTGAGGAGGAGAGAGACAATAGGCTTTTAACTAACCACGAAGTGCAACGGTTGGGAGAGTGTCAGAAAGCACCAATGGCTGAAAGACCCCTTTACTCTCAGCCGCGCCCTCCATTGCTGTAGAGGTGGAAGGCACAAAGCACTGCCTCCATCCTTCAATGGGAGACAAGCCATAAACTGTCTTGCCTCCAGCTCTTTAGGAAGCTGGGAAAGAACTCGCTTTCCACAGTGCTGTTACAGCATATGAGGAAACTCTCATACAGAGGCAGCTCAAACGCCATATCTTCCCAGTGCTTAACTGGCCGCTTTAGGACTTCCGCTTCTGCCACACTTCCACCTTGCCAACCCGGCTCAGACGAAATGCCTACATCTTCCCCTTAATCAACGGGGCCGAAGCCCACATGATTGTGCTGCCACATGCTTAGCAGGAGCAGACAATAGGCCTTTTACAAACCGCCATTGTGCACTGGGTCAGAGAGTGTCAGAATGCACCTATGTCAGAAAGGGCCCTTTGCTCTCAGCAGTGCCCTCCATTGCTCTAGAGGTGGAAGGCACAAAGCACTGCCTCCATCCTTCAATTGGAGACAAGCCATAAACTGTCTTGCCTGCAGCTCTTTAGGAAGCTGACAAACAACTTGCTTTCCACAGTCCTGTTACAGCAGACTGGGGACTTCTCATACAAAGGCAGCTCAAATGGCATTTCTTCCCAGCTCTTAACTCGCAGCTTAGGACTCCAGCTTCTGCCGCAATTCCACCTTGCCAACCCGGCTCAGACGAAATGCCTACATCTTCCCCTGAAGCAAATGTTCTGAGTCCCAAATGATTGAGCATCCACGTGCTTAGGAAGCGATAGACTGCACGCCTTTTTCCAACCACCATTGCTCACTGCTGGAGAGAGTGTCAGAAAGCAGCTATGTCAGAAAGACCCCTTTGCTCTCAGCCGTGCCCTTCATTGCTCTAGACGTGGAATGCACAATGCACTGGCTCCCCCCCTCAAGGGGCGACAAGCCACAGACCATCTTCCTTCCATCTCTTTAGGAAGCTGAGCAGGATCTCGCTTTCAACAGTGCTCTTTCTGTGTCCTGGCAACATCTCATACAAAGGCAGCTGATATGCCATTTCTTTTCAGCGCTTAACTCGCAGATTTGGAACTTCTGCTCCTGCCACATTTCCACCTTGCCAAACCGGCTCAGACGAAATGCCTACATCTTCCCCTTAAGGAACGGGGACGAGGCCCACAAGATTGTGCTGCCACATGCTTAGCAGGAGCAGACAATAGGCTTTTTACAAACCGCCATTGTGCACTGCTGGAGAGAGTGTCACAATGCACCTATGTCAGAAAGGGCCCTTTGCTCTCAGCCGTGCCCTCCATTGCTCTAGAGGTGGAAGGCACAAAGCACTGCCTCCATCCTTCAATTGGAGACAAGCCATAAACTGTCTTGCCTCCAGCTCTTTAGTAAGCTGACAAACAACTCGCTTTCCACAGTCCTGTTACAGCAGACGGGGGAACTTCGCATACAAAGGCAGCTCAAATGGCATTTCTTCCCAGCCCTTAACTCGCAGCTTAGGACTCC
The DNA here is from genome assembly GCF_041296265.1 of Equus caballus. Classification (NCBI taxonomy): domain Eukaryota; kingdom Metazoa; phylum Chordata; class Mammalia; order Perissodactyla; family Equidae; genus Equus; species Equus caballus. The sequence continues at coordinate 4,895,231 of NC_091700.1, read as the reverse complement.
TGATTCTGCCGCAATTCCACCTTGCCAACCCGGCTCAGACGAAATGCCAACATCTTCCCCTGAATAAACTGGTCTGATTGCCATATGATTGAGCGTCCACGTGCTTAGGAGGCGATAGACTGCACGCCTTTTTCCAACCACCATTGTGCACTGCTGGAGAGAGTGTCGGAAAGCAGCTATGTCAGAAAGACCCCTTTGCTCTCAGCCGTGCCCTTCATTGCTCTAGACATGGAATGCACGACGCAATGGCTCCCCCCCTTCAAGGGGCGACAAGCCACAGACCATCTTCCTTCCATCTCTTTAGGAAGCTGAGCAACAACTCGCTTTCAACAGTGCTCTTTCTGTGTCCTGGCAACATCTCATACAAAGGCAGCTGATATGCCATTTCTTTTCAGCGCTTAACTCGCAGATTTGGAACTTCTGCTCCTGCCACATTTCCACCTTGCCAACCCGGCTCAGACGAAATGTCTACATCTTCCCCTTCAGCAACGGGGACGAGGCCCAGATGACTGTGCTTCCGCATGCTTAGCAGGAGCAGAAAATAGGCTTTTTACAAACCGCCATTGTGCACATGGTCAGAGAGTGTCAGAATGCACCTATGTCAGAAAGGGCCCTTTACTCTCTGCCGTGCCCTCCATTGCTCTAGAGGTGGAAGGCACAAAGCACTGCCTCCATCCTTCAATTGGAGACGAGCCAGCAACTGTCCTGCTTCCAGCTCTTTAGGAAGCTGGGAAAGCACTCGCATTCCACAGTGCTCTTACAGCATCCTGGGAACGTCTCATACAAAGGCAGCTGAACACCGTGTCTTTTCAGCACTTAACTCACCAATCTGCAACATCTGCTTCTGCCGCATTTCCACCTTGCCAACCAGGCTCAGACGAAATTCCTACATCTTCCACTCAAGCGACTGTGCTGATTCCCAAATGATTGAGCATCCACATGCTTAGGAGGCGATAAACTGCAAGCCTTTTTCCAACCACCATTTTACACTGCTTAGAGAGCGTCGGAAAGCAGCTATGTCAGAAAGGCCCCTTTGCTCTCAGCCATGCCCTCCATTGCTCTCGAGGTGGAAGGCACAAGGCACTGGTTCTGGATCCATCCCTCAATGGGAGACAAACCACATCTTGGCCTGCTTCCAGATCTTTAGGAAGTGGAGAAAAAACACCCTTTCCACACTCCTCTTACAGCGTCCTGGGAACACCTCATACAAAGGAGGCTGAACGCCGTTTCTTTTCAGCACTTCACTCGCCAGTCTGGGACATCTGCATCCTGCACGTTTCCACCTTGCCAACCCGGCTCAGACGACTTGCCTACATCTTCCCCTTGAACAATGGGGATGAGGCCCATAGGATTGTGGTTCCACATGCTGAGGAGGAGACAGACAATAGGCATTTATCTAACCACGAAGTGCAATGGTTCGGAGAGTGTCAGAAAGCACCAATGGCAGAAAGACCCCTTTACTCTGAGCCACGCCCTCCATTGCTGTAGAGATGGAAGGCACAAAGCACTGCCTCCATCCTTCATTGGGAGACAAGCCATATACTGTCTTGCCTCCAGCTCTTTAGGAAGCTGGGAAAGAACTCGCTTTCCACAGTGCTGTTACAGCGTCATGGGTACATCTCATACAAAGGAGGCTGAACGCCGTTTCTTTTCAGGACTTCACTCGCCAATCTGGGACATCTGCATCCTGCACGTTTCCACCTTGCCAACCCGGCTCAGACGAAATGCCTACATCTTCCCCTTGAGCAATGTGGATGAGGCCCATAGGATTGTGGTTTCACATGCTGAGGAGGAAGAGACAATAGGGTTTTAACTAACCACGAAGTGCAATGGTTGGGAGAGTGTCAGAAAGCACCAACGGCAGAAAGACCCCTTTACTCTCAGCCGCGCCCTCCATTGCTGTAAAGGTGGAAGGCACAAAGCACTGCCTCCATCCTTCAATGGGAGACAAGCCAAAAACTGTCTTGCCTCCAGCTCTTTAGGAAGCTGAGAAAGAACTCGCTTTCCACAGCGCTGTTACAGCATACGAGGAAACTCTCATGCAAAGGCAGCTCAAATGCCATATCTTCCCAGTGCTTAACTGGCCGCTTTAGGACTTCCGCTTCTGCCACAGTTCCACCTTGCCAACCCGGCTCAGACGAAATGCCTACATCTTCCCCTTAAGCAACGGGGGCGAAGCCCACATGATTGTGTTTCCACATGCTTAGCAGGAGCAGACAATAGGCTTTTTACAAACCGCCATTGTGCACTGGGTCAGACAGTGTCAGAATGCACCTATGTCAGAAAGGGCCCTTTGCTCTCAGCCGTGCCCTCCATTGCTCTAGAGGTGGAAGGCACAAAGCACTGCCTCCATCCTTCAATTGGAGACAAGCCATAAACTGTCTTGCCTCCAGCTCTTTAGGAAGCTGACAAACAACTCGCTTTCCACAGTCCTGTTACAGCACACCGGGGAACTTCTCATAAAAAGGCAGATCAAATGGCATTTCTTCCCAGCTCTTAACTCGCAGCTTTAGGACTCCTGCTTCTGCCGCAATGCCACATTGCCAACCCGGCTCAGACGAAATGCCTACATCTTCCCCTGAATAAACTGGTCTGATTGCCAAATGATTGAGCGTCCACGTGCTTAGGAGGCGATAGACTGCACGCCTTTTTCCAACCACCATTGTGCACTGCTGGAGAGAGTGTCGGAAAGCAGCTATGTCAGAAAGACCCCTTTGCTCTCAGCCGTGCCCTTCATTGCTCTAGACGTGGAATGCACAAGGCACTGGCTCCCCCCCTCAAGGGGCGACAAGCTACAGACCATCTTCCATCCATCTCTTTAGGAAGCTGAGCAAGAACTCGCTTTCAACAGTGCTCTTTCTGTGTCCCGGCAACATCTCATACAAAGGCAGCTGATATGCCATTTCTTTTCAGCGCTTAACTCGCAGATTTGGATCTTCTGCTCCTGCCACATTTCCAGGTTGCCAACCCGGCTCAGACATAATGTCTACATCTTCCCCTTCAGCAACGGGGACGTGGCCCAGATGATTGTGCTTCTGCATGCTTAGCAGGAGCAGAGAATAGGCTTTTTACAACCCGCCATTGTGCACTGGGTCAGAGAGTGTCAGAATGCACCTATGTCAGAAAGGGCCCTTTGCTCTCAGCCGTGCCCTCCATTGCTGTAGAGGTGGAGGGCACAAAGCACTGCCTCCATCCTTCAATTGGAGACAAGCCAGCAACTGTCCTGCTTCCAGCTCTTTAGGAAGCTGGGAAAGCACTCGCATTCCACAGTGCTCTTACAGCATCCTGGGAACGTCTCATACAAAGGCAGCTGAACACCGTGTCTTTTCAGCCCTTAACTCACCAATCTGCAACATCTGCTTCTGCCGCATTTCCACCTTGCCAACCCGGCTCAGACGAAATGCCTACATCTTCCCCTCAAGCGACTGTGCTGATTCCCAAATGATTGAGCATCCACATGCTTAGGAGGGGATAAACTGCATGCCTTTTTCCAACCACCATTTTACACTGCTTAGACAGCGTCGGAAAGCAGCTATGTCAGAAAGGACCCTTTGCTCTCAGCCATGCCCTCCATTGCTCTTGAGGTGGAAGGCACAAGGCACTGGTTCTTGATCCACTCCTCAATGGGAGACAAAACACATCTTGGCCTGTCTCCAGCTCTTTAGGAAGTGGAGAAAAAACTCCCTTTCCACAGTGCTGTTACAGCGTCCTGGGAAATTCTCATACAAAGGAGGCTGAACGCCGTTTCTTTTCAGCACTTCACTCGCCAGTCTGGGACATCTGCATCCCGCACGTTTCCACCTTGCCAACCCGGCTCAGACGAAATGCCTACATCTTCCCCTTGAACAATGGGGATGAGGCCCATAGGATAGTGGTTCCACATGCTGAGTAGGAGAGAGACAATAGGGTTTTAAATAACCACGAAGTGGAACGGTTGGGAGAGTGTCAGAAAGCACCAATGGCAAAAAGACCCCTTTATTCTCAGCCGTGACCTCCATTGCTGTAGAGGTGGAAGGCACAACGCACTGCCTCCATCTTTCAATGGGAGACAAGCCATATACTGTCTTGCCTCCAGCTCTTTAGGAAGCTGGGTAAGAACTCGCTTTCCACAGTGTCGTTACAGCATACGAGGAAACTCTCATACAGAGGCAGCTCAAACGCCATTTCTTCCCAGTGCTTAACTGGCCGCTTTAGGACTTCCGCTTCTGCCACAGTTCCACCTTGCCAACACGGCTCAGGCGAAATGCCTACATCTTCCCCTTAAGCAAAGGGGGCGAAGCCCACATGATTGTGCTGCCACATGCTTAGCAGGAGCAGACAATAGGCTTTTTACAAACCGCCATTGTGCACTGGGTCAGAGAGTGTCAGAATGCACCTATGTCAGAAAGGGCCCTTTGCTCTCAGCCGTGCCCTCCATTGCTCTAGAGGTGGAAGGCACAAAGCACTGCCTCCATCCTTCAATTGGAGACAAGCCATAAACTGTCTTGCCTCCAGCTCTTTAGTAAGCTGACAAACAACTCGCTTTCCACAGTCCTGTTACAGCAGACGGGGGAACTTCGCATACAAAGGCAGCTCAAATGGCATTTCTTCCCAGCCCTTAACTCGCAGCTTAGGACTCCTGCTTCTGCCGCAATTCCACCTTGCCAACCCGGCTCAGACAAAATGCCTACATCTTCCCCTGAAGCAACTGGGCTGAGTCCCAAATGATTGAGCGTCCACGTGCTTAGGAGGCGATAGACTGCACGCCTTTTTCCAACCACCATTGTGCACTGCTGGAGAGAGTTACGGAAAGCAGCTATGTCAGAAAGACCCCTTTACTCTCAGCCGTGCCCTTCATTGCTGTAGACGTGGAATGCACAATGCACTGGCTCCCCCCCTCAAGGGGCGAAAAGCCACAGACCATCTTCCTTCCATCTCTTTAGGAAGCTGAGCAAGAACTCGCTTGCAACAGTGCTCTTTCTGTGTCCTGGCAACATCTCATGCAAAGGCAGCTGATATGCCATTTCTTTTCAGCGCTTAACTCGCAGATTTGGAACTTCTGCTCCTGCCACATTTCCACCTTGCCAACCCGGCTCAGACGAAATGTCTACATCTTCCCCTTCAGCAACGGGGACGAGGCCCAGATGACTGTGCTTCCGCATGCTTAGCAGGAGCAGAAAATAGGCTTTTTACAAACCGCCATTGTGCACATGGTCAGAGAGTGTCAGAATGCACCTATGTCAGAAAGGGCCCTTTACTCTCTGCCGTGCCCTCCATTGCTCTAGAGGTGGAAGGCACAAAGCACTGCCTCCATCCTTCAATTGGAGACGAGCCAGCAACTGTCCTGCTTCCAGCTCTTTAGGAAGCTGGGAAAGCACTCGCATTCCACAGTGCTCTTACAGGGTCCTGGGAACGTCTCATACAAAGGCAGCTGAACACCGTGTCTTTTCAGCCCTTAACTCACCAATCTGCAACATCTGCTTCTGCCGCATTTCCACCTTGCCAATCCGGCTCAGACGAAATTCCTACATCTTCCACTCAAGCGACTGTGCTGATTCCCAAATGATTGAGCATCCACATGCTTAGGAGGCGATAAACTGCAAGCCTTTTTCCAACCACCATTTTACACTGCTTAGAGAGCGTCGGAAAGCAGCTATGTCAGAAAGGCCCCTTTGCTCTCAGCCATGCCCTCCATTGCTCTCGAGGTGGAAGGCACAAGGCACTGGTTCTGGATCCATCCCTCAATGGGAGACAAAACACATCTTGGCCTGCTTCCAGATCTTTAGGAAGTGGAGAAAAAACACCCTTTCCACACTGCTCTTACAGCGTCCTGGGAACACCTCATACAAAGGAGGCTGAACGCCGTTTCTTTTCAGCACTTCACTCGCCAGTCTGGGACATCTGCATCCTGCACGTTTCCACCTTGCCAACCCGGCTCAGACGACTTGCCTACATCTTCCCCTTGAACAATGGGGATGAGGCCCATAGGATTGTGGTTCCACATGCTGAGGAGGAGACAGACAATAGGCTTTTATCTAACCACGAAGTGCAATGGTTCGGAGAGTGTCAGAAAGCACCAATGGCAGAAAGACCCCTTTACTCTGAGCCGCGCCCTCCATTGCTGTAGAGATGGAAGGCACAAAGCACTGCCTCCATCCTTCAATGGGAGACAAGCCATATACTGTCTTGCCTCCAGCTCTTTAGGAAGCTGGGAAAGAACTCGCTTTCCACAGTGCTGTTACAGCATATGAGGAAACTCTCATACAGAGGCAGCTCAAACGCCATTTCTTCCCAGTGCTTATCTGGCTGCTTTAGGACTTCCGCTTCTGCCACAGTTCCACCTTGCCAACCCGGCTCAGACGAAATGCCTACATCTTCCCCTTAAGGAACGGGGACGAGGCCCACAAGATTGTGCTGCCACATGCTTAGCAGGAGCAGACAATAGGCTTTTTACAAACCGCCATTGTGCACTGGGTCAGAGAGTGTCAGAATGCACCTATGTCAGAAAGGGCCCTTTGGTCTCAGCCGTGACCTCCATTGCTCTAGAGGTGGAAGGCACAAAGCACTGCCTCCATCCTTCAATTGGAGACAAGCCATAAACTGTCTTGCCCCCAGCTGTTTAGTAAGCTGACAAACAACTCGCTTTCCACAGTCCTGTTACAGCAGACCGGGGAACTTCTCATACAAAGGCAGCTCAAATGGCATTTCCTCCCAGCCCTTAACTCGCAGCTTTAGGACTCCTGCTTCTGCCGCAATTCCACCTGGCCAACCCGGCTCAGACGAAATGCCTACATCTTCCCCTGAATAAACTGGTCTGAGTCCCAAATGATTGAGCGTCCACGTGCTTAGGAGGCGATAGACTGCACGCCTTTTTCCAACCACCATTGTGCACTGCTGGAGAGAGTTTCGGAAAGCAGCTATGTCAGAAAGACCCCTTTGCTCTCAGCCGTGCCCTTCATTGCTCTAGACGTGGAATGCACGATGCACTGGCTCCCCCCCTCAAGGGGCGACAAGCTACAGACCATCTTCCTTCCATCTCTTTAGGAAGCTGAGCAAGAACTCGCTTTCAACAGTGCTCTTTCTTTGTCCTGGCAACATCTCATACAAAGGCAGCTGATATGCCATTTCTTTTCAGCGCTTAACTCGCAGATTTGGAACTTCTGCTCCTGCCACAGTACCACCTGTCCAACCCGGCTCAGACGAAATGTCCACATCTTCCCCTTCAGCAGCGGGGACGAGGCCCAGATGACTGTGCTTCCGCATGCTTAGCAGGAGCAGACAAGAGGCTTTTTACAAACCGCCATTGTGCACTGGGTCAGAGAGTGTCAGAATGCACCTATGTCAGAAAGGGCCCTTTGCTCTCAGCCGTGCCCTCCATTGCTCTAGAGGTGGAAGGCACAAAGCACTGCCTCCATCCTTCAATTGGAGACAAGCCAGCAACTGTCCTGCTTCCAGCTCTTTAGGAAGCTGGGAAAGCACTCGCATTCCACAGTGCTCTTGCAGCGTCCTAGGAACGTCTCATAAAAAGGCAGCTGAACACCGTGTCTTTTCAGCCCTTAACTCACCAATCTGCAACATCTGCTTCTGCCGCATTTCCACCTTGCCAACCCGGCTCAGACGAAATGCCTACATCTTCCCCTCAAGCGACTGTGCTGATTCCCAAATGATTGAGCATCCACATGCTTAGGAGGCCATAAACTGCATGCCTTTTTCCAACCACCATTTTACACTGCTTAGAGAGCGTCGGAAAGCAGCTATGTCAGAAAGGCCCCTTTGCTCTCAGCCATGCCCTCCATTGCTCTCGAGGTGGATGGCACAAGGCACTGGTTCTGGGTCCACCCCTCAATGGGAGACAAAACACATCTTGGCCTGTCTCCAGCTCTTCAGGAAGTGGAGAAAAAACTCTCTTTCCACAGTGCTCTTACAGCGTCCTGGGAACATCTCATACAAAGGAGGCTGAACGCCATTTCTTTTCAGTACTTCACTCGCCAGTCTGGTACATCTGCATCCCGCACGTTTCCACCTTGCCAACCCGGCTCAGACGAAATGCCTACATCTTCCCCTTGAACAATGGGGATGACGCCCATAGGATTGTGGTTCCACATGCTGAGGAGGAAGAGACAATAGGCTTTTAACTAACCACGAAGTGCAATGGTTCGGAGAGTGTCAGAAAGCACCAATGGCAGAAACACCCCTTTACTCTCAGCTGCGCCCTCCATTGCTGTAGCGATGGAAGGCACAAAGCACTGCCTCCATCCATCAATGGGAGACAAGCCATAAACTGACTTGCCTCCAGCTCTTTAGGAAGCTGGGAAAGAACTCGCTTTCCACAGTGCTGTTACAGCATATGAGGAAACTCTCATACAGAGGCAGCTCAAACGCCATTTCTTCCCAGTGCTTAACTGGCCGCTTTAGGACTTCCGCTTCTGCCACACTTCCACCTTGCCAACCCGGCTCAGACGAAATGCGTACATCTTCCCCTTAAGCAACGGGGGCGAAGCCCACATGATTGTGCTGCCACATGCTTAGCAGGAGCAGACAATAGGCTTTTTACAAACCGCCATTGTGCACTGGGTCAAAGAGTGACAGAATGCACCTATGTCAGAAAGGGCCCTTTGCTCTCAGCCGTGCCCTCCATTGCTCTAGAGGTGGAAGTCACAAAGCACTGCCTCCATCCTTCAATTGGAGAAAAGCCTGCAACTGTCCTGCTTCCAGCTCTTGAGGAAGCTGGGAAAGCACTCGCATTCCGCAGTGCACTTACAGTGTCCTGGGAACGTCTTATACAAAGGCAGTTGAACACCGTGTCTTTTCAGCCCTTAACTCACCAATCTGCTACATCTGCTTCCGCCGCATTTCCACCTTGCCAACCCGGCTCAGACGAAATGCCTACATCTTCCCCTCAAGCGACTGTGCTGATTCCCAAATGATTGAGCATCCACATGCTTAGGAGGTGATAAACTGCATGCCTTTTTCCAACCACCATTTTACACTGCTTAGAGAGCGTCGTAAAGCAGCTATGTCAGAAAGGCCTCTCTGCTCTCAGCCATGCCCTCCATTGCTCTCGATGTGGAAGGCACAAGGCACTGGTTCTGGATCCACCCTCAATGGGAGACAAGCCACATCTTGTCCTGTCTCTAGCCATTTAGGAAGTGAAGAAAAATTCCCTTTCCACAGTGCTCTTACAGCGTCCTGGGAACATCTCATACAAAGCAGGCTGAACGCCGTTTCATTTCATCACTTCACTCGCCAGTCTGGGACATCTGCATCCTGCACGTTTCCACCTTGCCAACCCGGCTCAGACGAAATGCCTACATCTTCCCCTTGAGCATTGGGGATGAGGCCCATAGGATTGTGGTTCTACATGCTGAGGAGGAGAGGGACAATAGGCTTTTAACTAACCACGAAGTGCAACGGTTGGGAGAGTGTCAGAAAGCACCAATGGCAGAAAGACCCCTTTACTCTCAGCTGCGCCCTCCATTGCTGTAGAGGTGGAAGGCACAAAGCACTGCCTCCATCCTTCAAGGTGAGACAAGCCATAAACTGTCTTGCCTCCAGCTCTTTAGGAAGCTGGGAAAGAACTCGCTTTCCACAGTGCTGTTACAGCATACGAGGAAACTCTCATACAGAGGCAGCTCAAACACCTTTTCTTCCCAGTGCTTAACTGGCCAGTTTAGGACTTCCGCTTCTGCAACAGTCCCACCTTGCCAACCCGGCTCAGACGAAATGCATACATCTTCCCCTTAATCAACGGGGCCGAAGCCCACATGATTGTGCTGCCACATGCTTAGCAGGAGCAGACAATAGGCTTTTTACAAACCGCCATTGTGCACTGGGTCAGAGAGTGTCAGAATGCACCTATGTCAGAAAGGGCCCTTTGCTCTCAGCTGTGCCCTCCATTGCTCTAGAGGTGGAAGGCACAAAGCACTGCCTCCATCCTTCAATTGGAGACAAGCCACAAACTGTATTGCCTCCAGCTCTTTAGGAAGCTGACAAACAACCCGCTTTCCACAGTCCTGTTACAGCAGACCGGGGAACTTCTCATACAAAGGCAGCTCCAATGGCATTTCTTCCCAGCCCTTAACTCGCAGCTTTAGGACTCCTGCTTCTGCCGCAATTCCACCTTGCCAACCCGGCTCAGACGAAATGCCTACATCTTCCCCTGAATAAACTGGTCTGATTGCCATATGATTGAGCGTCCACGTGCTTAGGAGGCGATAGACTGCACGCCTTTTTCCAACCACCATTGCGCACTGCTGGAGAGAGTTTCGGAAAGCAGCTATGTCAGAAAGATCCCTTTGCTCTCAGCCGTGCCCTTCATTGCTCTAGACGTGGAATGCACAATGCACTGGCTCACCCCCTCAAGGGGAGACAAGCCACAGACCATCTTCCTTCCATCACTTTAGGAAGCTGAGCAAGAACTCGCTTTCAACAGTGCTCTTTCTGTGTCCTGGCAACATCTCATACAAAGGCAGCTGATATGCCATTTCTTTTCAGCGCTTAACTCGCAGATTTGGAACTTTTGCTCCTGCCACATTTCCACCTTGCCAACCCGGCTCAGACGAAATGTCTACATCTTCCCCTTCAGCAAAGGGGACGACTCACAGATGACTGTGCTTCCGCATGCTTAGCAGGAGCAGACAATAGGCTTTTTACAAATCGCCATTGTGCACGGGGTCAGAGAGTGTCAGAATGCACCTATGTCAGAAAGGGCCCTTTGCTCTCAGCCGTGCCCTCCATTGCTCTAGAGGTGGAAGGCACAAAGCACTGCCTCCATCCTTCAATTGGAGACAAGCCAGCAACTGTCCTGCTTCCAGCTCTTTAGGAAGCTGGGAAAGCACTCGCATTCCACAGTGCTCTTGCAGCGTCCTGGGAACGTCTCATAAAAAGGCAGCTGAACACCATGTCTTTTCAGCCCTTAACTCACCAATCTGCAACATCTGCTTCCGCCGCATTTCCATCTTGCCAACCCGCCTCAGACGAAATGCCTACATCTTCCCCTGAAGCGACTGTGCTGATTCCCAAATGATTGAGCATCCACATGCTTAGGAGGCCATAAACTGCATGCCTTTTTCCAACCACCATTTTACACTGCTTAGAGAGCGTCGGAAAGCAGCAATGTCAGAAAGGACCCTTTGCTCTCAGCCATGCCCTCCATTGCTCTCGAGGTGGAAGGCACAAGGCACTGGTTCTGGATCGACCCCTCAATGGGAGACAAACCACATCTTGGCCTGCTTCCAACTCCTTAGGAATTGTAGAAAAATCTCCCTTTCCACAGTGCTCTTACAGCGTCCTGGGAACATCTCATACAAAGGAGGCTGTACGCTGTTTCTTTTCAGCACTTCACTCGCCAGTCTGGGACATCTGCATCCTGCACGTTTCCACCTTGCCAACCCAGCTCAGACGAAATGCCTACATCTTCCCCTTGAGCAATGGGGATGAGGCCCATAGGATTGTGGTTCCCCATGCTGAGGAGGAGAGAGACAATAGGCTTTTAACTAACCACGAAGTGCAACGGTTGGGAGAGTGTCAGAAAGCACCAATGGCAGAAAGACCCCTTTACTCTCAGCTGCGCCCTCCATTGCTGTAGAGGTGGAAGGCACAAAGCACTGCCTCCATCCTTCAAGGTGAGACAAGCCATAAACTGTCTTGCCTCCAGCTCTTTAGGAAGCTGGGAAAGAACTCGCTTTCCACAGTGCTGTTACAGCATACGAGGAAACTCTCATACAGAGGCAGCTCAAACACCTTTTCTTCCCAGTGCTTAACTGGCCAGTTTAGGACTTCCGCTTCTGCAACAGTCCCACCTTGCCAACCCGGCTCAGACGAAATGCATACATCTTCCCCTTAATCAACGGGGCCGAAGCCCACATGATTGTGCTGCCACATGCTTAGCAGGAGCAGACAATAGGCTTTTTACAAACCGCCATTGTGCACTGGGTCAGAGAGTGTCAGAATGCACCTATGTCAGAAAGGGCCCTTTGCTCTCAGCCGTGTCCTCCATTGCTCTAGGGGTGGAAGGAACAAAGCACTGCCTCCATCCTTCAATTGGAGACAAGCCATAAACTGTCTTGCCTCCAGCTCTTTAGGAAGCTGACAAACAACTCGCTTTCCACAGTCCTGTTACAGCAGACCGGGGAACTTCTCATACAAAGGCAGCTCAAATGGCATTTCTTCCCAGCCCTTAACTCGCAGCTTAGGACTCCTGCTTCTGCCGCAATTCCACCTGGCCAACCCGGCTCAGACGAAATGCCTACATCTTCCCCTGAAGAAACTGGGCTGAGTCCCAAATGATGGAGCGTCCACGTGCTTAGGAGGCGATAGACTGCACGCCTTTTTCCAACCACCATTGTGCACTGCTGGAGAGAGTGTCGGAAAGCAGCTATGTCGGAAAGACCCCTTTGCTCTCAGGCGTGCCCTTCATTGCTCTAGCCGTGGAATGCACAATGCACTGGCTCCCCCCCTCAAGGGGCGACAAGCCACAGACCATCTTCCTTCCATCTCTTTAGGAAGCTGAGCAAGAACTCGCTTTCAACAGTGCTCTTTCTGTGTCCTGGCAACATCTCATACAAAGGCAGCTGATATGCCATTTCTTTTCAGCGCTTAACTCGCAGATTTGGAACTTCTGCTCCTGCTACATTTCCACCTTGCCAACCCGGCTCAGACGAAATGTCTACATCTTCCCCTTCAGCAACGGGGACGAGGCCCAGATGACTGTGCTTACGCATGCTTAGCAGGAGCACACGATAGGCATTTTACAAACCGCCATTGTGCACTGGGTCAGAGAGTGTCAGAATGCACCTATGTCAGAAAGGGCCCTTTGCTCTCAGCCGTGCCCTCCATTGCTCTAGAGATGGAAGGCACAAAGCACTGCCTCCATCCTTCAATTGGAGACAAGCCAGCAACTGTCCTGCTTCCAGCTCTTTAGGAAGCTGGGAAAACACTCGCATTCCACAGTGCTCTTTCAGCGTTCTGGGAAAGTCTCATACAAAGGCAGCTGAACACCGTGTCTTTTCAGCCCTTAACTCACCAATCTGCAACATCTGCTTCTGCCGCATTTCCACCTTGCCTACCCGGCTCAGACGAAATGCCTACATCTTCCCCTGAAGCGACTGTGCTGATTCCCAAATGATTGAGCATCCACATGCTTAGGAGGCGATAAACTGCATGCCTTTTTCCAACCACCATTTTACACTGCTTAGAGAGCATCGGAAAGCAGCTATGTCAGAAAAGCCCCTTTGCTCTCAGCCATGCCCTCCATTTCTCTCGAGGTGCAAGGCACAAGGCACTGGTTCTGGATCCACCTCTCAATGGGAGACAAACCACATCTTGGCCTGCTTCAAGCTCTCTAGGAAGTGGAGAAAAAACTCCCTTTCCACAGTGCTCTTACAGCGTCCTGGGAACATCTCATACAAAGGTGGCGGAACGCCGTTTCATTTCGGCACTTCACTCGCCAGTCTGGGACATCTGCATCCTGCACGTTTCCACCTTGCCAACCCGGCTCAGACGAAATGCCTACATCTTCCCCTTGAGCAATGGGGATGAGGCCCATAGGATTGTGGTTCCACATGCTGAGGAGGAGAGAGACAATAGGCTTTTAACTAACCACGAAGTGCAACGGTTGGGAGAGTGTCAGAAAGCACCAATGGCAGAAAGACCCCTTTACTCTCAGCTGCACCCTCCATTGCTGTAGAGGTGGAAGGCACAAAGCACTGCCTCCATCCTTCAATCGGAGACAACTCATAAACTGTCTTGCCTCCAGCTCTTTAAGAAGCTGGGAAAGAACTCGCTATCCACAGTGCAGTTACAGTGTACGAGGAAACACTCATACAGAGGCAGCTCAAACGCCATTTCTTCCCAGTGCTTAACTGTCCGCTTTAGGACTTCCGCTTCTGCCACAGTTCCACCTTGCCAACCCGGCTCAGACGAAATGCCTACATCTTCCCCTTAAGCAACGGTGGCGACGCCCACATGATTGTGCTGCCACATGCTTAGCAGGAGCAGACAATAGGCTTTATACAAACCGCCATTGTGCACTTGGTCAGAGAGTGTCATAATGCACCTATGTCAGAAAGGGCCCTTTGCTCTCAGCCGTGCCCTCCATTGCTCTAGAGGTGGAAGGCAGAAAGCACTGCCTCCATCATTAAATTGGAGACAAGCCATAAACTGTCTTGCCTCCAGCTCTTTAGGAAGCTGACAAGCAACTCGCTTTCCATAGTCCTGTTACAGCAGACTGGGGAACTTCTCATACAAAGGCAGCTCAAATGGAATTTCTTCCCAGCCCTTAACTCGCAGCTTTAGGACTCCTGATTCTTCTGCAATTCCACCTGGCCAACCCTGCTCAGAAGAAATGCCTACATCTTCCTGTGAAGCAACTGGGCTGAGTCCCAAATGATTGAGCGTCCACGTGCTTAGGAGGCGATAGACTGCACGCCTTTTTCCAACCACCATTGTGCACAGCTGGAGAGAGCGTCGGAAAGCAGCTATGTCAGAAAGACCCCTTTGCTCTCAGCCGTGCCCTTCATTGCTCTAGACGTGGAATGCACAAGGCACTGGCTCCCCCCCTCAAGGGGCGACAAGCCACAGACCATCTTCCTTCCATCTCTTTAGGAAGCTGAGCAAGAACTCGCTTTCAACAGTGCTCTTTCTGTGTCCTGGCAACATCTCATACAAAGGCAGCTGATATGCCATTTCTTTTCAGCGCTTAACTCACAGATTTGGAACTTCTGCTCCTGCCACATTTCCACCTTGCCAACCCGGCTCAGACGAAATGTCTACATCTTCGCCTTCAGCAACGGGGACGAGGCCCAGATGACTGTGCTTCCGCATGCTTAGCAGGAGCACACGATAGGCTTTTTACAAACCGCCATTGTGCACTGGGTCAGAGAGTGTCAGAATGCACCTATGTCAGAAAGGGCCCTTTGCTCTCAGCCGTGCCCTCCATTGCTCTAGATGTGGAAGGCACAAAGCACTGCCTCCATCCTTCAATTGGAGACAAGCCAGCAACTGGCCTGCTTCCAGCTCTTGAGGAAGCTGGGATAGCACTCGCATTCCACAGTGCTCTTACAGCGTCCTGGGAACGTCTCATACAAGGGCAGCTGAACACCGTGTCTTTTCAGCCCTTAACTCACCAATCTGCAACATCTGCTTCTGCCGCCTTTCCACCTTGCCAAACCGGCTCAGAGGAAATGCCTACATCTTCCCCTGAATCGACTGTGCTGATTCCGAAATGATTGAGCATCCACATGCTTAGGAGGCGATAAACTGCATGCCTGTTTCCCACCACCGTTTTTCACTGCTTAGAGAGCGTCGGAAAGCAGCTATGTCAGAAAGGCCCCTTTGCTCTCAGCCATGCCCTCCATTGCTCTCGAGGTGGAAGGCACAAGGCACTGGTTCTGGATCCACCCCTCAATGGGAGACAAACCACATCTTGTCCTGCTTCCAGCTCTTTAGGAAGTGGAGAAGAAACTCCCTTTCCACAGTGCTCTCACAGCGTCCTGGGAACATCTCATACAAAGGAGGCTGAACGCCGTTTCTCTTCAGCACGTCACTCGCCAGTCTGGGACATCTGCATCCTGCACGTTTCCACCTTGCCAACCCGGCTCAGACGAAATGCCTACAACTTCCCCTTGAGCAAAGGGGATGAGGCCCATAGGATTGTGGTTGCACATGCTGAGGAGGAGAGAGACAATAGGCTTTTAACTAACCACGAAGTACAACGGTTGGGAGAATGTCAGAAAGCACCAATGGCAGAAACACCCCTTTACTCTCAGCCGCGCCCTCCATTGCTGTAGAGGTGGAAGGCACAAAGCACTGCCTCCATCCTTCAAAGGGAGACAAGCCATAAACTGTCTTGCCTCCAGCTCTTTAGGAAGCTGAGAAGAACTCGCTTTCCGCAGTGCTGTTACAGCATCCGAGGAAACACTCATACAGAGGCAGCTCCAACGACATTTCTTCCCTGTGCTTAACTGGCCGCTTTAGGACTTCCGCTTCTGCCACAGTTCTACCTTGCCAACCCGGCTCAGGCAAAATGCCTACATCTTCCCTTTAAGCAACGGGGGCGAAGCCCACATGATTGTGCTGCCACATGCTTAGCAGGAGCAGACAATAGGCTTTTTACAAACTGCCATTGTGCACTGGGTCAGAGAGTGTCAGAATGCACCTATGTCAGAAAGGGCCCTTTGCTCTCAGCCGTGCCCTCCATTGCTCTAGAGGTGGAAGGCACTAAGCACTGCCTCCAAACTTCAATTGGAGACAAGCCACAAACTGTATTGCCTCCAGCTATTTAGGAAGCTGACAAACAACTCGCTTTCCACAGTCCTGTTACAGCAGGCCGGGGAACTTCTCATACAAAGGCAGCTCTAATGGCATTTCTTCCCAGCCCTTAACTCGCAGCTTTAGGACTCCTGCTTCTGCCGCAATTCCACCTTGCCAACCCGGCTCAGACAAAATGCCCACATCTTCCCCCTGAAGCGACTGTGCTGATTCCCAAATGATTGAGCATCCACATGCTTAGGAGGCGATAAACTGCATGCCTTTTTCCAACCACCATTTTACACTGCTTAGAGAGCTTCGGAAAGCAGCTATGTCAGAAAGGCCCCTTTGCTCTCAGCCATGCCCTCCATTGCTCTCGAGTTGGAAGGCACAAGGCACTGGTTCTGGATCCACCCCTCAGTGGGAGACATACCACATCTTGGCCTGCTTCCAGCTCTTTAGGAAGTGGAGAAAAAACTCCCTTTCCACAGTGCCCTTACAGCGTCCATCTTCCTTCCATCTCTTTAGGAAGCTGAGCAAGAACTCGCTTTCAACAGTGCTCTTTCTGTGTCCTGGCAACATCTCATACAAAGGCAGCTGATATGCCATTTCTTTTCAGCGCTTAACTCACAGATTTGGAACTTCTGCTCCTGCCACATTTCCAACTTGCCAAACCGGCTCAGACGAAATGTCTACATCTTCCCCTTCAGCAACGGTGACGAGGTCCATATGACTGTGCTTCCGCATGCTTAGCAGGAGCAGACAATAGGCTTTTTACAAACCGCCATTGTGCACTGGGTCAGAGAGTGTCAGAATGCACCTATGTCAGAAAGGGCCCTTTGCTCTCAGCCGTGCCCTCCATTGCTCTAGAGGTGGAAGGCACAAAGCACTGCCTCCATCCTTCAATTGGAGACAAGCCAGCAACTGGCCTGCTTCCAGCTCTTTAGGAAGCTGGGAAAGCACTCGCATTCCACAGTGCTCTTACAGCGTCCTGGGAACGTCTCATACAATGGCAGCTGAAGACCGTGTCTTTTCAGCCCTTAACTCACCAATCTGCAACATCTGCTTCTGCCGCATTTCCACCTTGCTGACCCGGCTCAGACGAAATGCCTACATCTTCCCCTCAAGCGACTGTGCTGATTCCCAAATGATTGAGCATCCACATGCTTAGGAGGCGATAAACTGCATGCCTTTTTCCAACCACCATTTTACACTGCTTAGAGAGCGTCGGAAAGCAGCTATGTCAGAAAGGCCCCTTCGCTCTCAGCCATGCCCTCCATTGCTCTCGAGGTGGAAGGCACAAGGCACTGGTTCTGGATCCACCCCTCAATGTGAGACAAATCACATCTTGGCCTGCTTCCAGCTCTTTTGGAAGTGGAGAAGAAACTCCCTTTCCACAGTGCTCTTACAGCGTCCTGGGAACATCTCATACAAAGGAGGCTGATCGCCGTTTCTTTTCAGCACTTCACTCGCCAGTCTGGGACATCTGCATCCTGCACGTTTCCACCTTGCCAACGCGGCTCAGACGAAATGCCTACATCTTCCCCTTGAGCAATGGGGATGAGGCCCATAGGATTGTGGTTCCACATGCTGAGGAGGACAGAGACAATAGGCTTTTAACTAACCAAGAAGTGCAACGCTTGGGAGAGAGTCAGAAAGCACCAATGGCAGAAAGACCCCTTTACTCTCAGCCGCGCCCTCCATTGCTGTAGAGGTGGAAGGCACAAAGCACTGCCTCCATCCTTCAATGGGAGACAAGCCACAATCTGTCTTGCCTCCAGCTCTTTATGAAGTTGGGAAGGAACTCGCTTTCCACAGTGCTGTTACAGCATACGAGGAAACTCTCATACAGAGGCAGCTCAAACGCCATTTCTTCCCAGGGCTTAACTGGCCGCTTTAGGACTTCCGCTTCTGCCACAGTTCCACCTTGCCAACCCGGCTCATACGAAATACCTACATCTTCCCCTTAAGCAACGGGGGCAAAGCCCACATGATTGTGCTGCCACATGCTTAGCAGGAGCAGACAATAGGCTTTTTACAAACTGCCATTGTGCACTGGGTGAGAGAGTGTCAGAATGCACCTATGTCAGAAAGGGCCCTTTGCTGTCAGCCGTGCCCTCCATTGCACTAGAGGTGGAAGGCACAAAGCTCTGCCTCCATCCTTCAATTGGAGACAAGCCATAAACTGTCTTGCCTCCAGCTCCTTAGGAAGGTGACAAACAACTCGCTTTCCACAGGCCTGTTACAGAAGACCGGGGAACTTCTCATACAAAGGCAGCTCAAATGGCATATCTTCCCAGTCCTTAGCTCGCAGCTTTAGGACTCCTGCTTCTGCCGCAATTCCACCTTGCCAACCCGGCTCAGACGAAATGCCTACATCTTCCCCTGAAGCAACTGGGCTGAGTCCCAAATGATTTAGCGTCCACGTGCTTAGGAGGCGATAGACTGCACGCCTTTTTCCAACCACCATTTTACACTGCTTAGAGAGCGTCGGAAAGCAGCTATGTCAGAAAGGCCCCTTTGCTCTCAGCCATGCCCTCCATTGCTCTCGAGGTGGAAGGCACAAGGCACTGGTTCTGGATACACCCCTCAATGGGAGACAAACCGCATCTTGGCCTGCTTCCAGCTCTTTAGGAAGTGGAGAAAAAACTCCCTTTCCACAGTGCTCTTACAGCGTCCTGGGAACATCTCATACAAAGGAGGCTGAACGCCGTTTCTTTTCAGCACGTCACTCGCCAGTCTGGGACATCTGCATCCTGCACGTTTCCACCTTGCCAAACCGGCTCAGACGAAATGCCTACAACTTCACCTTGAGCAATGGGGATGAGGCCCATAGGATTGTGGTTGCACATGCTGAGGAGGAGAGAGACAATAGGCTTTTAACTAACCACGAATTGCAATGGTTGGGAGAGTGTCAGAAAGCTCCAATGGCAGAAACACCCCTTTACTCTCAGCCGCGCCCTCCATTGCTGTAGAGTTGGAAGGCACAAAGCACTGCCTCCATCCTTCAATGGGAGACAAGCCATAAACTGTCTTGCCTCCAGCTCTTTAGGAAGCTGAGAAAGAACTCTCTTTCCACAGTCCTGTTACAGCAGACCGGGGAACTTCTCATACAAAGGCAACTCCAATGGCATTTCTTCCCAGCCCTTAACTCGCAGCTTTAGGACTCCTGCTTCTGCCTCAATTCCACCAGGGCAACCCGCCTCAGACGAAATGCCTACATGTTCCCCTGAAGCAACTGGGCTGAGTCCCAAATGATTGAGCGTCCACGTGCTTAGGAGGCGATAGACTGCACGCCTTTTTCCAACCACCATTGAGCACTGCTGGAGAGAGTGTCGGAAAGCAGCTATGTCAGAAAGACCCCTTTGCTCTCAGCCGTGCCCTTCATTGCTCTAGACATGGAATGCACAAGGCACTGGCTCCCCCCCTCAAGGGGCGACAATCCACAGACCATCTTCCTTCCATCTCTTTAGGAAGCTGAGCAAGAACTCGCTTTCAACAGTGCTCTTTCTGTGTCCTGGCAACATCTCATACAAAGGCAGCTGATATGCCATTTCTTTTCAGCGCTTAACTCGCAGATTTGGAACTTCTGCTCCTGCTACATTTCCACCTTGCCAACCCGGCTCAGACGAAATGTCTACATCTTCCCCTTCAGCAACGGGGACGAGGCCCAGATGACTGTGCTTCCGCATGCTTACCAGGAGCAGAAAATAGGCTTTTTACAAACCGCCATTGTGCACTGGGTCAGAGAGTGTCAGAATGCACCTATGTCAGAAAGGGCCCTTTGCTCTCGGCCGTGCCCTCCATTGCTCTAGAGGTGGAAGGCACAAAGCACTGTCTCCATCCTTCAATTGGAGACAAGCCAGCAACTGTCCTGCTTCCAGCTATTGAGGAAGCTGGTAAAGCACTCGCATTCCACAGTGCTCTTACAGCGTCCTGGGAACGTCTCATACAAAGGCAGCTGAACACCGTGTCTTTTCAGCCCTTAACTCACCAATCTGCAACATCTGCTTCTGCCGCATTTCCACCTTGCCAACCCGGCTCAGACGAAATGCCTACATCTTCCCCTGAAGCGACTGTGCTGATTCCCAAATGATTGAGCATCCACATGCTTAGGAGGCGATAAACTGCATGCCTTTTTCCAACCACCATTTTACACTGCTTAGAGAGCTTCGGAAAGCAGCTATGTCAGAAAGGCCCCTTTGCTCTCAGCCATGCCCTCCATTGCTCTCGAGTTGGAAGGCACAAGGCACTGGTTCTGGATCCACCCCTCAATGGGAGACAAACCACATTTGGCCTGCTTCCAGCTCTTTAGGAAGTTCAGAAAAAACTCACTTTCCATAGTGCTCTTACAGCGTCCTGGGAAGATCTCATACAAATGAGGCTGAACGCCGTTTCTTTTCAGCACTTCACTCGCCAGTCTGGGACATCTGCATCCTGCACGTTTCCACCTTGCCAACCCGGCTCAGACGAAATACCTACAACTTCCCCTTGAGCAAATGGGTTGAGGCCCATAGGATTGTGGTTGCACATGCTGAGGTGGAGAGAGACAATAGGCTTGTAACTAACCACAAGTGCAATGGTTGGGAGAGTGCCAGAAAGCACCAATGGCAGTAACACCCCTTTACTCTCAGCCGCGCCCTCCATTGCTGTAGAGGTGGAAGGCACAAAGCACTGCCTCCATCCTTCAATGGGAGACAAGCCATAAACTGTCTTGCCTCCAGCTCTTTAGGAAGCTGAGAAAGAACTCGCTTTCCACAGTCCTGTTACAGCAGACCGGGGAACTTCTCATACAAAGGCAGCTCAAATGGCATTTCTTCCCAGCCCTTAACTCGCAGCTTTAGGACTCCTGCTTCTGCCATAATTCCACCTTGCCAACCCGGCTCAGATGAAATGCCTACATCTTCCCCTTGAGCAATGGGGATGAGGCCCATAGGATTGTGGTTCCACATGCTGAGGAGGAGAGAGACAATAGGCTTTTAACTAATCACGAAGTGCAATGGTTGGGAGAGTGTCAGAAAGCACCAATATCAGAAAGACCCCTTTACTCTCAGCCGCGCCCTCCATTGCTGTAGAGGTGGAAGGCACAAAGCACTGCCTCCCTCCTTCAACGGGAGACAAGCCATAAACTGTCTTGCCTCCTGCTCTTTAGGAAGCTGGGAAAGAACTCGCTTTCCACAGTGCTCTTACAACATACGAGGAAACTCTCATGCAGAGGCAGCTCAAACGCCATTTCTCCCCTGTGCTTAACTGGCCGCTTTAGGACTTCCGCTTCTGCCACCGTTCCACCTTGCCAACCCGGCTCAGACGAAATGCCTACATCTTCCCCTTAAGCAACGGGGGCGAAGCCCACATGATTGTGCTGCCACATGCTTCGCAGGAGCAGACAATGGGCTTTTTACAAACCGCCATTGTGCACTGGGTCAGAGAGTGTCAGAATGCACCTATGTCAGAAAGGGCCCTTTGCTCTCAGCCGTGCCCTACATTGCTCTAGAGGTGGAAGGCACAAAGCACTGCCTCCGTCCTTCAATGGGAGACCAGACATAAACTGTCTTGCCTCCAGCTCTTTAGGAAGCTGGGAAGGAACTCGCTTTCCACAGTGCTGTTACAGCATACGAGGAAACTCTCATACAGAGGCAGCTCCAACGCCATTTCTTCCCTGAGCTTAACTGGCCGCTTTAGAATTCCGCTTCTGCCACAGTTCCACCTTGCCAACCCGGCTCAGACGAAATGCCTACATCTTCCCCTTAAGCAACGGGGGCGAAGCCCAAATGATTGTGCTGCCACATGCTTAGCAGGAGCAGACAATAGGCTTTTTACAAACCGCCATTGTGCACTGGGTCAGAGAGTGTCAGAATGCACTTATGTCAGAAAGGGCCCTTTGCTCTCAGCCGTGCCCTCCATTTCTTTAGAGGTGGAAGGCACAAGGCACTGCCTCCATCCTTCAATTGGAGACAAGCCATAAACTGTCTTGCCTCCAGCTCTTTAGGAAGCTGACAAACAACTCGCTTTCCACAGTCCTGTTACAGCAGACCGGGGAACTTCTCATACAAAGGCAGCTCCAATGGCATTTCTTCCCAGCCCTTAACTCGCAGCTTTAGGACTCCTGATTCTTCCGCAATTCCACCTGGCCAACCCTGCTCAGAAGAAATGCCTACATCTTCCTGTGAAGCAACTGGGCTGAGTCCAAAATGATTGAGCGTCCACGTGCTTAGGAGGCGATAGACTGCACGCCTTTTTCCAACCACCATTGTCCACAGCTGGAGAGAGCGTCGGAAAGCAGCTATGTCAGAAAGACCCCTTTGCTCTCAGCCGTGCCCTTCATTGCTCTAGACGTGGAATGCACAAGGCACTGGCTCCCCCCTTCAAGGGGCGACAAGCCACAGACCATCTTCCTTCCATCTCTTTAGGAAGCTGAGCAAGAACTCGCTTTCAACAGTGCTCTTTCTGTGTCCTGGCAACATCTCATACAAAGGCAGCTGATATGCCATTTCTTTTCAGCGCTTAACTCGCAGATTTGGAACTTCTGCTCCTGCCACATTTCCACCTTGCCAACCCGGCTCACACGAAATGTCTACATCTTCCCCTTCAGCAACGGGGACGAGGCCCAGATGACTGTGCTTCCGCATGCTTAGCAGGAGCACACGATAGGCTTTTTACAAACCGCCATTGTGCACTGGGTCAGAGAGTGTCAGAATGCACCTATGTCAGAAAGGGCCCTTTGCTCTCAGCCGTGCCCTCCATTGCTCTAGATGTGGAAGGCACAAAGCACTGCCTCCATCCTTCAATTGGAGACAAGCCAGCAACTGGCCTGCTTCCAGCTCTTGAGGAAGCTGGGATAGCACTCGCATTCCACAGTGCTCTTACAGCGTACTGGGAACGTCTCATACAAGGGCAGCTGAACACCGTGTCTTTTCAGCCCTTAACTCACCAATCTGCAACATCTGCTTCTGCCGCCTTTCCACCTTGCCAAACCGGCTCAGACGAAATGCCTACATCTTCCCCTGAATCGACTGTGCTGATTCCGAAATGATTGAGCATCCACATGCTTAGGAGGCGATAAACTGCATGCCTTTTTCCCACCACCATTTTTCACTGCTTAGAGAGCGTCGGAAAGCAGCTATGTCAGAAAGGCCCCTTTGCTCTCAGCCATGCCCTCCATTGCTCTCGAGGTGGAAGGCACAAGGCACTGGTTCTGGATCCACCCCTCAATGGGAGACAAACCACATCTTGTCCTGCTTCCAGCTCTTTAGGAAGTGGAGAAGAAACTCCCTTTCCACAGTGCTCTTACAGCGTCCTGGGAACATCTCATACAAAGGAGGCTGAACGCCGTTTCTCTTCAGCACGTCACTCGCCAGTCTGGGACATCTGCATCCTGCACGTTTCCACCTTGCCAACCCGGCTCAGACGAAATGCCTACAACTTCCCCTTGAGCAAAGGGGATGAGGCCCATAGGATTGTGGTTGCACATGCTGAGGAGGAGAGAGACAATAGGCTTTTAACTAACCACGAAGTACAACGGTTGGGAGAGTGTCAGAAAGCACCAATGGCAGAAACACCCCTTTACTCTCAGCCGCGCCCTCCATTGCTGTAGAGGTGGAAGGCACAAAGCACTGCCTCCATCCTTCAAAGGGAGACAAGCCATAAACTGTCTTGCCTCCAGCTCTTTAGGAAGCTGAGAAGAACTCGCTTTCCACAGTGCTGTTACAGCATCCGAGGAAACACTCATACAGAGGCAGCTCCAACGACATTTCTTCCCTGTGCTTAACTGGCCGCTTTAGGACTTCCGCTTCTGCCACAGTTCTACCTTGCCAACCCGGCTCAGGCAAAATGCCTACATCTTCCCTTTAAGCAATGGGGGCGAAGCCCACATGATTGTGCTGCCACATGCTTAGCAGGAGCAGACAATAGGCTTTTTACAAACTGCCATTGTGCACTGGGTCAGAGAGTGTCAGAATGCACCTATGTCAGAAAGGGCCCTTTGCTCTCAGCCGTGCCCTCCATTGCTCTAGAGGTGGAAGGCACTAAGCACTGCCTCCAAACTTCAATTGGAGACAAGCCATAAACTGTCTTGCCTCCAGCTATTTAGGAAGCTGACAAACAACTCGCTTTCCACAGTCCTGTTACAGCAGGCCGGGGAACTTCTCATACAAAGGCAGCTCTAATGGCATTTCTTCCCAGCCCTTAACTCGCAGCTTTAGGACTCCTGCTTCTGCCGCAATTCCACCTTGCCAACCCGGCTCAGACAAAATGCCCACATCTTCCCCTGAAGCGACTGTGCTGATTCCCAAATGATTGAGCATCCACATGCTTAGGAGGCGATAAACTGCATGCCTTTTTCCAACCACCATTTTACACTGCTTAGAGAGCTTCGGAAAGCAGCTATGTCAGAAAGGCCCCTTTGCTCTCAGCCATGCCCTCCATTGCTCTCGAGTTGGAAGGCACAAGGCACTGGTTCTGGATCCACCCCTCAGTGGGAGACATACCACATCTTGGCCTGCTTCCAGCTCTTTAGGAAGTGGAGAAAAAACTCCCTTTCCACAGTGCCCTTACAGCGTCCATCTTCCTTCCATCTCTTTAGGAAGCTGAGCAAGAACTCGCTTTCAACAGTGCTCTTTCTGTGTCCTGGCAACATCTCATACAAAGGCAGCTGATATGCCATTTCTTTTCAGCGCTTAACTCACAGATTTGGAACTTCTGCTCCTGCCACATTTCCAACTTGCCAAACCGGCTCAGACGAAATGTCTACATCTTCCCCTTCAGCAACGGTGACGAGGTCCATATGACTGTGATTCCGCATGCTTAGCAGGAGCAGACAATAGGCTTTTTACAAACCGCCATTGTGCACTGGGTCAGAGAGTGTCAGAATGCACCTATGTCAGAAAGGGCCCTTTGCTCTCAGCCGTGCCCTCCATTGCTCTAGAGGTGGAAGGCACAAAGCACTGCCTCCATCCTTCAATGGGAGACAAGCCACAATCTGTCTTGCCTCCAGCTCTTTATGAAGCTGGGAAGGAACTCGCTTTCCACAGTGCTGTTACAGCATACGAGGAAACTCTCATACAGAGGCAGCTCAAACGCCATTTCTTCCCAGGGCTTAACTGGCCGCTTTAGGACTTCCGCTTCTGCCACAGTTCCACCTTGCCAACCCGGCTCATACGAAATACCTACATCTTCCCCTTAAGCAACGGGGGCAAAGCCCACATGATTGTGCTGCCACATGCTTAGCAGGAGCAGACAATAGGCTTTTTACAAACTGCCATTGTGCACTGGGTGAGAGAGTGTCAGAATGCACCTATGTCAGAAAGGGCCCTTTGCTGTCAGCCGTGCCCTCCATTGCTCTAGAGGTGGAAGGCACAAAGCACTGTCTCCATCCTTCAATTGGAGACAAGCCAGCAACTGTCCTGCTTCCAGCTATTGAGGAAGCTGGTAAAGCACTCGCATTCCACAGTGCTCTTACAGCGTCCTGGGAACGTCTCATACAAAGGCAGCTGAACACCGTGTCTTTTCAGCCCTTAACTCACCAATCTGCAACATCTGCTTCTGCCGCATTTCCACCTTGCCAACCCGGCTCAGACGAAATGCCTACATCTTCCCCTGAAGCGACTGTGCTGATTCCCAAATGATTGAGCATCCACATGCTTAGGAGGCGATAAACTGCATGCCTTTTTCCAACCACCATTTTACACTGCTTAGAGAGCTTCGGAAAGCAGCTATGTCAGAAAGGCCCCTTTGCTCTCAGCCATGCCCTCCATTGCTCTCGAGTTGGAAGGCACAAGGCACTGGTTCTGGATCCACCCCTCAATGGGAGACAAACCACATTTGGCCTGCTTCCAGCTCTTTAGGAAGTTCAGAAAAAACTCACTTTCCATAGTGCTCTTACAGCGTCCTGGGAAGATCTCATACAAATGAGGCTGAACGCCGTTTCTTTTCAGCACTTCACTCGCCAGTCTGGGACATCTGCATCCTGCACGTTTCCACCTTGCCAACCCGGCTCAGACGAAATACCTACAACTTCCCCTTGAGCAAATGGGTTGAGGCCCATAGGATTGTGGTTGCACATGCTGAGGTGGAGAGAGACAATAGGCTTGTAACTAACCACAAGTGCAATGGTTGGGAGAGTGCCAGAAAGCACCAATGGCAGTAACACCCCTTTACTCTCAGCCGCGCCCTCCATTGCTGTAGAGGTGGAAGGCACAAAGCACTGCCTCCATCCTTCAATGGGAGACAAGCCATAAACTGTCTTGCCTCCAGCTCTTTAGGAAGCTGAGAAAGAACTCGCTTTCCACAGTCCTGTTACAGCAGACCGGGGAACTTCTCATACAAAGGCAGCTCAAATGGCATTTCTTCCCAGCCCTTAACTCGCAGCTTTAGGACTCCTGCTTCTGCCATAATTCCACCTTGCCAACCCGGCTCAGATGAAATGCCTACATCTTCCCCTTGAGCAATGGGGATGAGGCCCATAGGATTGTGGTTCCACATGCTGAGGAGGAGAGAGACAATAGGCTTTTAACTAATCACGAAGTGCAATGGTTGGGAGAGTGTCAGAAAGCACCAATATCAGAAAGACCCCTTTACTCTCAGCCGCGCCCTCCATTGCTGTAGAGGTGGAAGGCACAAAGCACTGCCTCCCTCCTTCAACGGGAGACAAGCCATAAACTGTCTTGCCTCCTGCTCTTTAGGAAGCTGGGAAAGAACTCGCTTTCCACAGTGCTCTTACAACATACGAGGAAACTCTCATGCAGAGGCAGCTCAAACGCCATTTCTCCCCTGTGCTTAACTGGCCGCTTTAGGACTTCCGCTTCTGCCACCGTTCCACCTTGCCAACCCGGCTCAGACGAAATGCCTACATCTTCCCCTTAAGCAACGGGGGCGAAGCCCACATGATTGTGCTGCCACATGCTTCGCAGGAGCAGACAATGGGCTTTTTACAAACCGCCATTGTGCACTGGGTCAGAGAGTGTCAGAATGCACCTATGTCAGAAAGGGCCCTTTGCTCTCAGCCGTGCCCTACATTGCTCTAGAGGTGGAAGGCACAAAGCACTGCCTCCGTCCTTCAATGGGAGACCAGACATAAACTGTCTTGCCTCCAGCTCTTTAGGAAGCTGGGAAGGAACTCGCTTTCCACAGTGCTGTTACAGCATACGAGGAAACTCTCATACAGAGGCAGCTCCAACGCCATTTCTTCCCTGAGCTTAACTGGCCGCTTTAGAATTCCGCTTCTGCCACAGTTCCACCTTGCCAACCCGGCTCAGACGAAATGCCTACATCTTCCCCTTAAGCAACGGGGGCGAAGCCCAAATGATTGTGCTGCCACATGCTTAGCAGGAGCAGACAATAGGCTTTTTACAAACCGCCATTGTGCACTGGGTCAGAGAGTGTCAGAATGCACCTATGTCAGAAAGGGCCCTTTGCTCTCAGCCGTGCCCTCCATTTCTTTAGAGGTGGAAGGCACAAGGCACTGCCTCCATCCTTCAATTGGAGACAAGCCATAAACTGTCTTGCCTCCAGCTCTTTAGGAAGCTGACAAACAACTCGCTTTCCACAGTCCTGTTACAGCAGACCGGGGAACTTCTCATACAAAGGCAGCTCCAATGGCATTTCTTCCCAGCCCTTAACTCGCAGCTTTAGGACTCCTGATTCTTCCGCAATTCCACCTGGCCAACCCTGCTCAGAAGAAATGCCTACATCTTCCTGTGAAGCAACTGGGCTGAGTCCAAAATGATTGAGCGTCCACGTGCTTAGGAGGCGATAGACTGCACGCCTTTTTCCAACCACCATTGTCCACAGCTGGAGAGAGCGTCGGAAAGCAGCTATGTCAGAAAGACCCCTTTGCTCTCAGCCGTGCCCTTCATTGCTCTAGACGTGGAATGCACAAGGCACTGGCTCCCCCCTTCAAGGGGCGACAAGCCACAGACCATCTTCCTTCCAACTCTTTAGGAAGCTGAGCAAGAACTCGCTTTCAACAGTGCTCTTTCTGTGTCCTGGCAACATCTCATACAAAGGCAGCTGATATGCCATTTCTTTTCAGCGCTTAACTCGCAGATTTGGAACTTCTGCTCCTGCCACATTTCCACCTTGCCAACCCGGCTCACACGAAATGTCTACATCTTCCCCTTCAGCAACGGGGACGAGGCCCAGATGACTGTGCTTCCGCATGCTTAGCAGGAGCACACGATAGGCTTTTTACAAACCGCCATTGTGCACTGGGTCAGAGAGTGTCAGAATGCACCTATGTCAGAAAGGGCCCTTTGCTCTCAGCCGTGTCCTCCATTGCTCTAGATGTGGAAGGCACAAAGCACTGCCTCCATCCTTCAATTGGAGACAAGCCAGCAACTGGCCTGCTTCCAGCTCTTGAGGAAGCTGGGATAGCACTCGCATTCCACAGTGCTCTTACAGCGTACTGGGAACGTCTCATACAAGGGCAGCTGAACACCGTGTCTTTTCAGCCCTTAACTCACCAATCTGCAACATCTGCTTCTGCCGCCTTTCCACCTTGCCAAACCGGCTCAGACGAAATGCCTACATCTTCCCCTGAATCGACTGTGCTGATTCCGAAATGATTGAGCATCCACATGCTTAGGAGGCGATAAACTGCATGCCTTTTTCCCACCACCATTTTTCACTGCTTAGAGAGCGTCGGAAAGCAGCTATGTCAGAAAGGCCCCTTTGCTCTCAGCCATGCCCTCCATTGCTCTCGAGGTGGAAGGCACAAGGCACTGGTTCTGGATCCACCCCTCAATGGGAGACAAACCACATCTTGTCCTGCTTCCAGCTCTTTAGGAAGTGGAGAAGAAACTCCCTTTCCACAGTGCTCTTACAGCGTCCTGGGAACATCTCATACAAAGGAGGCTGAACGCCGTTTCTCTTCAGCACGTCACTCGCCAGTCTGGGACATCTGCATCCTGCACGTTTCCACCTTGCCAACCCGGCTCAGACGAAATGCCTACAACTTCCCCTTGAGCAAAGGGGATGAGGCCCATAGGATTGTGGTTGCACATGCTGAGGAGGAGAGAGACAATAGGCTTTTAACTAACCACGAAGTACAACGGTTGGGAGAGTGTCAGAAAGCACCAATGGCAGAAACACCCCTTTACTCTCAGCCGCGCCCTCCATTGCTGTAGAGGTGGAAGGCACAAAGCACTGCCTCCATCCTTCAAAGGGAGACAAGCCATAAACTGTCTTGCCTCCAGCTCTTTAGGAAGCTGAGAAGAACTCGCTTTCCACAGTGCTGTTACAGCATCCGAGGAAACACTCATACAGAGGCAGCTCCAACGACATTTCTTCCCTGTGCTTAACTGGCCGCTTTAGGACTTCCGCTTCTGCCACAGTTCTACCTTGCCAACCCGGCTCAGGCAAAATGCCTACATCTTCCCTTTAAGCAATGGGGGCGAAGCCCACATGATTGTGCTGCCACATGCTTAGCAGGAGCAGACAATAGGCTTTTTACAAACTGCCATTGTGCACTGGGTCAGAGAGTGTCAGAATGCACCTATGTCAGAAAGGGCCCTTTGCTCTCAGCCGTGCCCTCCATTGCTCTAGAGGTGGAAGGCACTAAGCACTGCCTCCAAACTTCAATTGGAGACAAGCCATAAACTGTCTTGCCTCCAGCTATTTAGGAAGCTGACAAACAACTCGCTTTCCACAGTCCTGTTACAGCAGGCCGGGGAACTTCTCATACAAAGGCAGCTCTAATGGCATTTCTTCCCAGCCCTTAACTCGCAGCTTTAGGACTCCTGCTTCTGCCGCAATTCCACCTTGCCAACCCGGCTCAGACAAAATGCCCACATCTTCCCCTGAAGCGACTGTGCTGATTCCCAAATGATTGAGCATCCACATGCTTAGGAGGCGATAAACTGCATGCCTTTTTCCAACCACCATTTTACACTGCTTAGAGAGCTTCGGAAAGCAGCTATGTCAGAAAGGCCCCTTTGCTCTCAGCCATGCCCTCCATTGCTCTCGAGTTGGAAGGCACAAGGCACTGGTTCTGGATCCACCCCTCAGTGGGAGACATACCACATCTTGGCCTGCTTCCAGCTCTTTAGGAAGTGGAGAAAAAACTCCCTTTCCACAGTGCCCTTACAGCGTCCATCTTCCTTCCATCTCTTTAGGAAGCTGAGCAAGAACTCGCTTTCAACAGTGCTCTTTCTGTGTCCTGGCAACATCTCATACAAAGGCAGCTGATATGCCATTTCTTTTCAGCGCTTAACTCACAGATTTGGAACTTCTGCTCCTGCCACATTTCCAACTTGCCAAACCGGCTCAGACGAAATGTCTACATCTTCCCCTTCAGCAACGGTGACGAGGTCCATATGACTGTGCTTCCGCATGCTTAGCAGGAGCAGACAATAGGCTTTTTACAAACCGCCATTGTGCACTGGGTCAGAGAGTGTCAGAATGCACCTATGTCAGAAAGGGCCCTTTGCTCTCAGCCGTGCCCTCCATTGCTCTAGAGGTGGAAGGCACAAAGCACTGCCTCCATCCTTCAATTGGAGACAAGCCAGCAACTGGCCTGCTTCCAGCTCTTTAGGAAGCTGGGAAAGCACTCGCATTCCACAGTGCTCTTACAGCGTCCTGGGAACGTCTCATACAAAGGCAGCTGAAGACCGTGTCTTTTCAGCCCTTAACTCACCAATCTGCAACATCTGCTTCTGCCGCATTTCCACCTTGCTGACCCGGCTCAGACGAAATGCCTACATCTTCCCCTCAAGCGACTGTGCTGATTCCCAAATGATTGAGCATCCACATGCTTAGGAGGCGATAAACTGCATGCCTTTTTCCAACCACCATTTTACACTGCTTAGAGAGCGTCGGAAAGCAGCTATGTCAGAAAGGCCCCTTCGCTCTCAGCCATGCCCTCCATTGCTCTCGAGGTGGAAGGCACAAGGCACTGGTTCTGGATCCACCCCTCAATGTGAGACAAATCACATCTTGGCCTGCTTCCAGCTCTTTTGGAAGTGGAGAAGAAACTCCCTTTCCACAGTGCTCTTACAGCGTCCTGGGAACATCTCATACAAAGGAGGCTGATCGCCGTTTCTTTTCAGCACTTCACTCGCCAGTCTGGGACATCTGCATCCTGCACGTTTCCACCTTGCCAACGCGGCTCAGACGAAATGCCTACATCTTCCCCTTGAGCAATGGGGATGAGGCCCATAGGATTGTGGTTCCACATGCTGAGGAGGACAGAGACAATAGGCTTTTAACTAACCACGAAGTGCAACGCTTGGGAGAGAGTCAGAAAGCACCAATGGCAGAAAGACCCCTTTACTCTCAGCCGCGCCCTCCATTGCTGTAGAGGTGGAAGGCACAAAGCACTGCCTCCATCCTTCAATGGGAGACAAGCCACAATCTGTCTTGCCTCCAGCTCTTTATGAAGCTGGGAAGGAACTCGCTTTCCACAGTGCTGTTACAGCATACGAGGAAACTCTCATACAGAGGCAGCTCAAACGCCATTTCTTCCCAGGGCTTAACTGGCCGCTTTAGGACTTCCGCTTCTGCCACAGTTCCACCTTGCCAACCCGGCTCATACGAAATACCTACATCTTCCCCTTAAGCAACGGGGGCAAAGCCCACATGATTGTGCTGCCACATGCTTAGCAGGAGCAGACAATAGGCTTTTTACAAACTGCCATTGTGCACTGGGTGAGAGAGTGTCAGAATGCACCTATGTCAGAAAGGGCCCTTTGCTGTCAGCCGTGCCCTCCATTGCTCTAGAGGTGGAAGGCACAAAGCACTGCCTCCATCCTTCAATTGAAGACAAGCCATAAACTGTCTTGCCTCCAGCTCCTTAGGAAGGTGACAAACAACTCGCTTTCCACAGGCCTGTTACAGAAGACCGGGGAACTTCTCATACAAAGGCAGCTCAAATGGCATTTCTTCCCAGTCCTTAGCTCGCAGCTTTAGGACTCCTGCTTCTGCCGCAATTCCACCTTGCCAACCCGGCTCAGACGAAATGCCTACATCTTCCCCTGAAGCAACTGGGCTGAGTCCCAAATGATTGAGCGTCCACGTGCTTAGGAGGCGATAGACTGCACGCCTTTTTCCAACCACCATTTTACACTGCTTAGAGAGCGTCGGAAAGCAGCTATGTCAGAAAGGCCCCTTTGCTCTCAGCCATGCCCTCCATTGCTCTCGAGGTGGAAGGCACAAGGCACTGGTTCTGGATCCACCCCTCAATGGGAGACAAACCACATCTTGGCCTGCTTCCAGCTCTTTAGGAAGTGGAGAAAAAACTCCCTTTCCACAGTGCTCTTACAGCGTCCTGGGAACATCTCATACAAAGGAGGCTGAACGCCGTTTCTTTTCAGCACGTCACTCGCCAGTCTGGGACATCTGCATCCTGCACGTTTCCACCTTGCCAAACCGGCTCAGACGAAATGCCTACAACTTCACCTTGAGCAATGGGGATGAGGCCCATAGGATTGTGGTTGCACATGCTGAGGAGGAGAGAGACAATAGGCTTTTAACTAACCACGAATTGCAATGGTTGGGAGAGTGTCAGAAAGCTCCAATGGCAGAAACACCCCTTTACTCTCAGCCGCGCCCTCCATTGCTGTAGAGGTGGAAGGCACAAAGCACTGCCTCCATCCTTCAATGGGAGACAAGCCATAAACTGTCTTGCCTCCAGCTCTTTAGGAAGCTGAGAAAGAACTCGCTTTCCACAGTCCTGTTACAGCAGACCGGGGAACTTCTCATACAAAGGCAACTCCAATGGCATTTCTTCCCAGCCCTTAACTCGCAGCTTTAGGACTCCTGCTTCTGCCGCAATTCCACCAGGGCAACCCGCCTCAGACGAAATGCCTACATCTTCCCCTGAAGCAACTGGGCTGAGTCCCAAATGATTGAGCGTCCACGTGCTTAGGAGGTGATAGACTGCACGCCTTTTTCCAACCACCATTGAGCACTGCTGGAGAGAGTGTCGGAAAGCAGCTATGTCAGAAAGACCCCTTTGCTCTCAGCCGTGCCCTTCATTGCTCTAGACATGGAATGCACAAGGCACTGGCTCCCCCCCTCAAGGGGCGACAATCCACAGACCATATTCCTTCCATCTCTTTAGGATGCTGAGCAAGAACTCGCTTTCAACAGTGCTCTTTCTGTGTCCTGGCAACATCTCATACAAAGGCAGCTGATATGCCATTTCTTTTCAGCGCTTAACTCGCAGATTTGGAACTTCTGCTCCTGCCACATTTCTACCTTGCCAACCCGGCTCACACGAAATGTCTACATCTTCCCCTTCAGCAACGCTGACGAGGCCCAGATGACTGTGCTTCCGCATGCTTACCAGGAGCAGAAAATAGGCTTTTTACAAACCGCCATTGTGCACTGGGTCAGAGAGTGTCAGAATGCACCTATGTCAGAAAGGGCCCTTTGCTGTCAGCCGTGCCCTCCATTGCTCTAGAGGTGGAAGGCACAAAGCACTGTCTCCATCCTTCAATTGGAGACAAGCCAGCAACTGTCCTGCTTCCAGCTATTGAGGAAGCTGGTAAAGCACTCGCATTCCACAGTGCTCTTACAGCGTCCTGGGAACGTCTCATACAAAGGCAGCTGAACACCGTGTCTTTTCAGCCCTTAACTCACCAATCTGCAACATCTGCTTCTGCCGCATTTCCACCTTGCCAACCCGGCTCAGACGAAATGCCTACATCTTCCCCTGAAGCGACTGTGCTGATTCCCAAATGATTGAGCATCCACATGCTTAGGAGGCGATAAACTGCATGCCTTTTTCCAACCACCATTTTACACTGCTTAGAGAGCTTCGGAAAGCAGCTATGTCAGAAAGGCCCCTTTGCTCTCAGCCATGCCCTCCATTGCTCTCGAGTTGGAAGGCACAAGGCACTGGTTCTGGATCCACCCCTCAATTGGAGACAAACCACATCTTGGCCTGCTTCCAGCTCTTTAGGAAGTTCAGAAAAAACTCACTTTCCATAGTGCTCTTACAGCGTCCTGGGAAAATCTCATACAAATGAGGCTGAACGCCGTTTCTTTTCAGCACTTCACTCGCCAGTCTGGGACATCTGCATCCTGCACGTTTCCACCTTGCCAACCCGGCTCAGACGAAATACCTACAACTTCCCCTTGAGCAAATGGGTTGAGGCCCATAGGATTGTGGTTGCACATGCTGAGGTGGAGAGAGACAATAGGCTTTTAACTAACCACAAGTGCAATGGTTGGGAGAGTGCCAGAAAGCACCAATGGCAGTAACACCCCTTTACTCTCAGCCGCGCCCTCCATTGCTGTAGAGGTGGAAGGCACAAATCACTGCCTCCATCCTTCAATGGGAGACAAGCCATAAACTGTCTTGCCTCCAGCTCTTTAGGAAGCTGAGAAAGAACTCGCTTTCCACAGTCCTGTTACAGCAGACCGGGGAACTTCTCATACAAAGGCAGCTCAAATGGCATTTCTTCCCAGCCCTTAACTCGCAGCTTTAGGACTCCTGCTTCTGCCATAATTCCGCCTTGCCAACCCGGCTCAGACGAATTGCCTACATTTTCCCTTGAGCAATGGGGATGAGGCCCATAGGATCGTGGTTCCACATGCTGAGGAGGAGAGAGACAATAGGCTTTTAACTAACCACGAAGTGCAATGGTTCGGAGAGTGTCAGAAAGCACCAATGGCAGAAACACCCCTTTACTGTCAGCTGCGCCCTCCATTGTCGTAGAGATGGAAGGCACAAAGCACTGCCTCCATCCTTCAATGGGAGACAAGCCATAAACTGTCTTGCCTCCAGCTCTTTAGGAAGCTGGGAAAGAACTCGCTTTCCACAGTGCTGTTACAGCATATGAGGAAACTCTCATACAGAGGCAGCTCAAACGCCATTTCTTCCCAGGGCTTAACTGGCCGCTTTAGGACTTCCGCTTCTGCCACAGTTCCACCTTGCCAACCCGGCTCAAACGAAATGCCTACATCTTCCCCTTAAGCAACGGGGGCGAAGCCCACATGATTGTGCTGCCACATGCTTAGCAGGAGCAGACAATAGGCATTTTACAAACCGCCATTGTGCACTGGGTCAGAGAGTGTCAGAATGCACCTATGTCAGAAAGGTCCCTTTGCTCTCAGCCGTGCACTCCATTGCTCTAGAGGTGGAAGGCAGAAAGCACTGCCTCCATCCTTCAATTGGAGAAAAGCCATAAACTGTCTTGCCTCCAGCTCTTTAGGAAGCTGACAAACAACTCGCTTTCCACAGTCCTGTTACAGCAGACCGGGGAACTTCTCATACAAAGGCAGCTCCAATGGCATTTCTTCCCAGCCCTTAACTCGCAGGTTTAGGACTCCTGCTTCTGCCGCAATTCAACCTTGCCAACCCGGCTCAGACGACATGCCTACATCTTCCCCTTAAGCAACTGGTCTGAGTGCCAAATGATTGAGCGTCCACGTGCTTAGGAGGCGATAGACTGCACTCCTTTCTCCAGCCACCATTGTGCACTGCTGGAGAGAGTGTCGGAAAGCAGCTATGTCAGGAAGACCACTTTGCTCTCAGCCGTGCCCTTCATTGCTCTAGACGTGGAATGCACAATGCACTGGCTCGCCCCCTCAAGGGGCGACAAGCCACAGACCATCTTCCTTCCATCTCTTTAGGAAGCTGAGCAAGAACTCGCTTTCAACAGTGCTCTTTCTGTGTCGTGGCAAAATCTCATACAAAGGCAGCTGATATGCAATTTCTGTTCAGCGCTTAAATCGCAGATTTGGAACTTCTGCTCCTGCCACATTGCCACCTGGCCAACCCGGCTCAGACGAAATGTCTACATCTTTCCCTTCAGCAACGGGGACGAGGCCCAGATGACTGTGCTTCCGCATGCTTAGCAGGAGCAGACAATAGGCTTTTTACAAACCGCCATTGTGCACTGGGTCAGAGAGTGTCAGAATGCACCTATGTCAGAAAGGGCCCTTTGCTCTCAGCCGTGCCCTCCATTGCTCTAGAGGTGGAAGGCACAAAGCACTGCCTCCATCCTTCAATTGGAGACAAGCCAGCAACTGTCCTGCTTACAGCTCTGTAGGAAGCTGGGAAAGCACTCGCATTCCACAGTGCTCTTTCAGCGTCCTGGGAACGTCTCATACAAAGGCAGCTGAACACCGTGTCTTTTCAGCCCTTAACTCACCAATCTGCAACATCTGCTTCTGCCGCATTTCCACCTTGCCTACCCGGCTCAGACGAAATGCCTACATCTTCCCCTGAAGCGACTGTGCTGATTCCCAAATGATTGAGCATCCACATGCTTAGGAGGCGATAAACTGCATGCCTTTTTCCAACCACCATTTTACACTGCTTAGAGAGCGTCGGAAAGCAGCTATGTCAGAAAGGCCCCTTTGCTCTCAGCCATGCCCTCCATTGCTCTCGAGGTGGAAGGCACAACTCACTCGTTCTGGATCCACCCCTCAATGGGAGACAAACCACATCTTGTCCTGCTTCCAGCTCTTTAGGAAGTGGAGAAAAAACTCCCTTTCCACAGTGCTCTTACAGCGTCCTTGGAACATCTCATACAAAGGAGGCTGAACGCCGTTTCTTTTCAGCACTTCACTCGCCTG